>NW_022196895.1:18422937-18523073 GCF_008632895.1 Mastomys coucha | reverse complement strand
TTTTTTGTTTTTGTGCTGCTTTTCTCTTTCCCACTGAGTCCACTCAGTGCTGCACTGGTATAGGGCCATCTAGTGGAGTATGGCAACCTCTCTCGGGTCACTTTCTTGAAACAAAACAAAACAAAAACGGACTCTTCCTCCCTCTCTGCACAGCTATCAATTATCAACAGCTCCTCAGCCAGGACAGGGCTTCATGGCCCTTCTCACATCCACCCAGAGATGTTATCTGACTTGATCTTATACCTGTTGGAGGCACATATTGGTAGGATATGCTTATGAGGAGGCAGAGGCAGGAAGATGGCTATGTTTTAAATTACTATTTTGGCTATGAAATAGTAAATTGGCTAGGATGCTAAGTTCCAACTTCTTGGGATAGAAAGGAATAATTGAAAATGCAAATTCTGTAAAATATGAGGCTTGTGGTATTAATAGGATGCTTATGCATGAGTAGATGAGACACAAAATCTGGTATTCATAAATAAGTCAAAGTCAGCGCTACTTGGTTACTTTCTTCTTTGCTGGGGCAAAATGCTTATTCAGAGGAACTTAAGGAGGCTTTTGCTTCTGGCTGTTAGTTTGAGATTATATTCTACACATCCAGAAAAGACTAGCAGCAGGGGTGGGAAGCAGCTCCTCACATCATGTCCACACTCAGGAAGCAGATAGCATTGAAAACAGGGGCCTCACTCACTGTTGTACTCAGTCCTGGACTGCAGCCCATTATGATGCCTGCATTGGGGGCAGGTTTTTCATGTCAAACCTAATGTAGAAAGCTCTGTTATAGCCATGCCCAGAAATGAAGACTTGATCAGTGCTCTGACTCTCCTGTCTTGTACATGATTTACACAGATGTCTGGCTTAAACACTGTCCTCTGACTTCCTACATGCTTTGGCATTCCTCTCTGTCTCCTGCACTATGGAAATTTATTTTTAGATAATTTTTTCTTAGTGCACAAAATAATGGGTTTCCTTATGACTGTCATACATAAATAGATATTGTACTTAGCTTGTATTCTCCCACTGACTTACCCTGTCTCTCCTGATGGTCCTTTTTCTCCCCACAAGAGTCTTTTCTGGTACACACACACACACACACACACACACACACACACACACACACACAAACACATGAGAGAGAGATAGAGAGAACAAAAACAAAACAGACAATAACAAAGAACCCCAAATACTCTGTCCATGCCACTTTCTTACACAGGATTTTTCGTGGGATCATTGATATAATAGATACTATTATCAGCAACCTTTGTTTTACGTAGCCATGATATACTTATATGTCCTTTTAATACAACTTGATATCGTGAAAGAATAATGAGCACAATAAAAACTCATTTTAGTGTAATACAATCTGAGCATGTCAACTGGTATAGGTTTCTTCCAATTCCGGGAGGAAATCACCATAACTGTGCTATAAAAAGCATAACACTTTCTATTAAAGGAACTGAACTAATCACATGTAAATCATATTCTGTCAGTCTTTATTAAAAAATGTTCCAAAATTTTAGGCTATTTGCTGATGGTGCTAGATGGAAGGTCTAAAAAGCAAATGGGTCAGGTGTAGCATCAAAAATCTGATGACAAACGGGTGGTGTGTGAGGTACTCGAATGGAAGGGGAGAGTCACCTTCCTAAACAGACAACTACAAGCTACAGAAGGTCACAACAGGAACACCTGGCATGGACTTGAGAGGCTTCAGTGGTGTGCTTTAGCACCCAATTCATCTCTAAATCACATATCCCTTATGGGGGCACAAACTGGTGTCATTTTAAATATTTTAAATGGTATGTTAATATAGTACATTGGTAATGTGTGTAATACTGTTAATTGGAAGTTCTTTGTAGACTTATGACAACATGGGTTATTTTCAAAATTAAAATGTATTGGTTTGTTATCAGTTTAATGTAAGCAAATGCTAGAGGATATTTGCCCAAAAATAGTAACTTATTTTTGAAACATTGATTTATCACACATATGGAATTAGATACTTCTGACCATCTTTTTATGATCTTCCTAGTCTGTCTTAAAAGGTTTTTGTTTTCAGTAGAGAAGATATCTCAGTGCTTACTCTCAGGCAGATGTGAGATCCATCGAGGGAACCTAAAAATGGCTCCAAATATCATTGATTCCAATTGAAAAAGGAACCCAGGGGAGCAATCTAGATGCAATTCTTGAGCTATATAGGCATCCTGTGGACATAGAGAACATATGGTTGTGTTTTTTTTTTTTTTTTTTTTTTTTTTTTTTTTTTTGAGACAGGGTCTTGTGGAACTCAGGCTAGCCCTTGAACTCACCCTTCAACCAAGGATGTTCGTCACCTTCTGATCTTTCTGCCTCAGCATCCAGGTTGCTAGAAGTACGGGCATGTATCACTCAGCCTGACTTTATATAAAGTCGTCTTAGGCACTAACCGCCAAGACTAGCCATCGACAGCATAAGCAGATGGAGCATGCTTCCTGTTGACAAAATCTATGGGTATTGAACTCACATCGTTCTGAGTCTTCACACACTACTTTGTCCTTGAAGCCCATCATTAAGGGTTGCTCTGCTAAGTAGAGTTTTTAGTTCTTTAGAAATACATTTTGCTTTAACTTCTTTTCCTTTTTGCTCTCACTCTTGAATGATAGTTTTGCATAAAATGTATCTTTTTATTCCTTCTATATCCTATTAGTTTATTATGCTATATCTCAACTCTCATTGTGGCCATGTAATCATTTGCTCTTTTTATTGGCTCTAATTCTAAAAATCTGCTTTCCTACTTGATACAAAAACCTGTCTTGTGTATGTAGGAATATAAAGTATATCCCCTGTACATGCTTTATGTGCATGACTGAGATCTTCATAACAAAAGGCAGATTAAAAGGAAAAAAACAAATTTATTGAATAAATGACTTGAGAGACTTTGAAGCCAAATATACAAAAAGTTCAATCTGCTTTTCCTTGTTCTCGCTGATGAGAGAAGGCACAGGCTGCAGCCAGCACGTGCTCTCTGGTCATGGGATGAGGGATGCCTGGCAAGGATTGATCAGCTCCTTTCTCTGTCCCTGGTCTTCAGCAATACTGTTCACATGAAGGTCTGAGACTATGATTCTGAATTGGTAGGAAAATCTCTCCTTGGGGTACAACCTGCTTCAGGAGCAGAGAATTAGACCAAGGTAATCTTTCTTTTGCTGTTTTCTCAGGAAGTTTTGTCTTAAGATTGAGGTGTGGTGCCCCAAGTACAACAACTATCAATGGGTTGTATTATTCATTCTGATTTTTGAGACAATCTCATGTAGCCAAGGCTACTTCTCTGATCTTTCTTCTTTACCATCTGAGTGCTGGGATTAGAAGCAGGTGCCATTATGACTAGGTTAGGTGATTCTGAGATTCAACCCAGGACCTCATGCACATTAGGCAGGCAGGCACTGTATCAACTGAGAAATATCTTTACCCTCTAATAAAATAAAAGAACTTGGCAGGACTGAACTTTCTAGCAGATGATAAGGTTCTATTTTATGATAAAAATCTAGATATTTTAATATGCTCATTTAGATACTTTGAATCCTCACAAATACACTTTTGCTGAGATGTGCATGACTCACACAGCTTAAATTTTGATATTGTGTTAGAGATTGATAATACATTGCTAATAAGTCAGTTTAAGTAACTCATGCAAGAAGACTGGTAAAATGGAGAGTCCATTCTGGAATGTTTCTGCACGTCTTAACTGAAGCCTTGTGGATTTGCTGGTCCTTGCTCTTTCACTATGATGATTTCTTTCCATTAGAAATCATGACTCTTTGGATGGCTTGTGAGAAGAGCAGTTTGTGGAGATGAACCTTGGCAGACAACTTAGCTGCTTCCAGTGTTGTCTGGAGACTGTTATCCTGGTGAGAAAAGTCTTTATCCAGGGTCTGCCATTTATACCATCCTATTTGCAGACTCAGGTCTGGCTTCATTCAGGCAGGCAGTTGGTGAACAGTGTTAAGGGTCAAGTTCCTTCCGTTGAAGCCCCTTTCAGGTCACAGGATATATTCATAGAAAAAACACAAAACTTAAGGTAAATATAATTTATAGAATTCATATTTCCTAGAGTTTTAGGAGAAAAAGCAACACTTAGAAAATATTTTGTTACAAATAAACCTTTATACAAATGACTTGTAAGAATGAGACAATCCCCCTTTCTTACTTCGATCCTGACATCGAAAGTGGAATGAATGAATGAGTTAATGAATTAATGAATTCCACTTCCTTTTCTAACAGTTAGCTAACAGTACACAGTCACTTTAAATTATCAACTACACTGAACTGGGCGCTCACTTCTTACAGTCAGTCTTCTGGTCACAGTGTCCTAGGGGCAAGAGACCCACTACTGAGAGTTCCCCTCCGGGGGGGAGTGATCACAAAACAGTATACAGGTCAACAAGACTTGGAGATGACAGGACCAAGGTCCCAACATCCTCTTAGATACGCAGTGTAGTCTTCCATGCTGTCTATCCTTCGATATCTTACGGTAGGAAGAGCCCTTGTTCCATCCCCATTTGCTTCCCATGAAGGAGAAAGGAGTTCGGTCAAGCAGGTTAAAGGAGAAATAAACAAGGAACGGCTGGCTCATCATACAAGGGCCGCTAATCCAGCGTCTGAGGCAGCGAAGACAAAGTCGCTGGATGAGATGGGACAGAAAGGTTTAGGCAAGGCAGAGGAGATGGGGAGGAGAGACAGGCCAAGAAGGTGGAGAGGCCTAGGGGAGTTGGGAGACTGGACTGGTGGAGATGCCTGGGAGGCTCGAGCCAGTAACGGACGGACGCCAAAGCAGACAAGGGAAAGCTGGTGTGGAGGGTGAGTAGGGCCTGCGGGCCGGTAGGGCTTGCACAGTGGACCTTCTAGTGGCCTCGGCACAGTAGGGTGGCAGCAGTGGCCCTGAACTACTACTCCTTCTTCTATCCCTTGACCAATAAGGGATGCTGTCTCCTCTTTGGCTGCTTGATTCCTGTGTCTGGAACAAAATGCTATCTGGACTTTTACCCCGTTCACTTTCAAAGCTGCCTGGTTGGTGGCTCACCTGTTATTCTTTTGAGTTGCTAATGGATTCTTTGGAAAATGGTGTGTGTATGGGTGGGTTGTTTTGTTTTGTTTTGAATTAAAAATAATGATCCCATTAAACTCCATTGAATAGGGACAGGTTGAAGTTTTCTATTTCCCAATAGGGAAATATAAAATATAAAATAACAGAGTGAATATACTATAAATCAGAAAAATGAAATCAGCCACTCCTGCATCTCCATACTAGAAGGAAAGTGATGCCCAGTTCTCCCTTGACCGAGGTCCCACAGGCCCAGCACACAGCCTTCTCACGATGTCACGTCAGAGCATAGGGCCATTGCTCTCTTTACATTCAGCTTGGGAAATGTGTGAGCTGGCTGGGTAGCTGCCATTCCTGCTGATCACAGCACACTCTGTCTTCGATTTTCTTTGGCCTCTTGACCCACATAGAGTGTTCCTGCTGATGTTCATGGCTCTTGTTAATCCCTTGTGGTTTCTTGGACCTAATGAGAAAATAGGATTTAAGCCACCACTTACAAATGTAAGAACTGAGAGAAATAGATGGCTAATCTCAAAAACACATTCAGCAATTTGTAGGAATTTTAGCTGTTTATGTGAGGCTAGTCCATTTTATCTTGAATATACAACACTCATTTAATTATTGAGTTTTAAGATTTTTCTGTGACCTGTATCAGTATAATTCTCAGAACCATCAAAGACATGACATGGAGATTTAGCTGAGCTGATGGGCAGCCCTTAGAGGCTTGCTGGCTTCTAGTCTCCATTGCACATTTGTGTACACCCTTCTTTCTGTTCCCCTTTGAATACAGAAAGCATCCTTACACTGGCTTCTTCCCTACCATGCTAGAGATAGGATGTCAAAGGGTTGTGGATTCACTCCCTAGCTTTTTACCTAAACAGAATACCTAGACACATGCCAGATAGTTCTCTTTGTCCCAGACTATTCATCCTCGCATTTAAGAGCAGTGTGTGTATGTGTGTGTGTGCACATGTGCACAACCCCATATGTGCAGATATACACATATACATACCATGGTATATACGTGGAGGTCAGAGGATAACTTGGTGAAATCAATTCTCTTCTTCCACCATTGTGGGTTTGAGCATACAACTCAGATCATCAAGCTTAGTAGCAAGCACCTTTTTTCTGATATCCCACTGGCCCCAGTAAGACAGTTTTAAATGAGCTTGTCATCATTAAAATGAAATAAAAACAGGACAAATTTATCCATTCTTTTCTTAGGTAGATGGGACTGAAAGTTACTGAGAATGTTCATTGCTGAAACTCTAGACTCTGGAGCTCACAGAAAATGGACAAGAGGGTGATAGATGTTGACTAAGGAAAAGCAGACTGAGCAGCTGGAATATGTGATGGGGTTAAAGACTGTTTATTCACTGTTGGCAGAAGTAGATTGAGAGAGTTGGTTAGATAGTGCTGTAATCATATCGATATGCCTGGTAGAAAACAGCATGTCTACAAGCAGATTCTGTGCATTGAGCCCTAATGGCAATGGTGTTCTAGAGTCTAACTTCTGCCAGTAAGAAAACATGTAGAATAGCATTCATTCATTTATTTATAAACAAGGCTTTGCTCTACAGCTCAAGCTGATCTTGAACTTGGAACCTCCCACCTGAATCTGTCATGTGTTAAAATTACAGGTGTGTACAGTGCTAGTTCATCATTTTAAAATTAGCATTGAGGTCTTTTTATTCACTTTTTTCTATGTAATATATTTGGGTTATATTATTTTTCCTCTCCCCCCAACTCCCAGTTCCTTCCCACTCCTCTACCCATCCAAGTTCATATTCTCTCAGAAAACAAACAATCAAACAGACAGATAAGCCAAAAAGACAGTGTACTGAAACATAACAAAAGAAAAAGCACATACAAAATCCCACGGAGTCCTTTTGTGTCAGTCAATTACTTCTGAGACTTCAACAGAGAAAACTGATATGTTTGTTCTCTCCAGAGGGTATCAGGTTGCAAGCATCTTCTTGGTTAGGTGTGGGGTGTTGTGCCCACTAACTCCTCTCTGTGCTGGGATTTTGTCTAGCTTGAATGTATGCAGGTATATGAGCTGTAGCCATCTCCATGAGCTAACATATGCATCAACCCCCTTTTTTAAGACACTTGCTTGGTAGTATAGGAAGACTAGTTATGTATGGCACTGTCTCCCATCATTACATGGTAATTGCACTTAAATACCTTTTATGTATGTACTGAGCACTTGTTCTCAGTTGCAATGCTGTGTAAATAACAAAGTTCATATAAATGAGAATAGGTAGAGAATACTTATTCCGAACTTTCTAAATATGGGACTCAGTCGCTGTTGCCTACACTGGGCAGAGACCCAAAGGCACCTACCGGAGGTGAATAGTTTTCCGGCAACATAATGGGAAGACTCAAATGAAGCTCTGGTGGGGAATTAAGTAGGTGTGCAGCATGTGGTGTTCTGGGTTTATGGCAGTTTATATGGTTTTCTCTGTTGGGTTCTGAGTTGGAATTAAGGAAAATGGCAAGTAAGAAGGTGGCAGCATTGACATAGAGTGCATTTTCTGAGTCAATTGATGAAGTTTATATTTGAGTTGGATGGATACAGAAGTTCCAAATTGAAGTTCAATTTTCATGAAATTTTGTCTTTTGCTGTTCAAAAAAAACTCATCCATAAAATAGAAAACCGAGGCCTGAAAAAATTAGCCATTATTTTACAAGCATAAAATTTGTTGATATAACCTAGTTTACAGTAAATAGTGTTTATTAAAGTGTTTAAGCTATGCTGGGTATTGGATTAGTCTATGTAATTTTTATTATATCTATGCTGTGTGTGTTTGTTTGTGTGTTTGCGTGTGTATGGGCATTGTACATGTGAAGGTCAATGGACAATTTGAAGAACTTTGTTCTCTCCTTCCATCATGTGCATGCCTGGGATTGAAAATCAAGTCATCAGGTTTGGCAACCGCAAGTATCTTTTTCTGCTTGTACCATCTCTCCAGTCTTGTGTGCTATTTCAATCCTTATAGAAGGATTATAAGGCATTATCTCTTTCACCATTTTCAATTTCAAGAGGCAAAGGCCAGAACTCCACATACTTTCACTATCTTCTCCAAGGTCTTATTACTAGTGATGGGCCTGCCAGGAATTTAATCCCACATGTAAACGATTTACAAGCTGCCGTCTTTGGTGCATCATTAAACTGCCTAATCCCCTATTTTTGCCACAACCTCAGCCTGTTTTTTTGTTTGTTAGGACTTACATTTTGCTCCATTTTCTGGATACTCAGAGCATATTTGTATAAATATTGGTAACTAATCAAAACATCTTTCCACATGAACTGAAGAGATTCAGTGTTCTTTCATAGGCTTGAAAAATACTGAATTTATATAACTAAGAACCAGGAAAACAGATGAGAGGCCTGGCTATTAAATTATTAAAACTTAGAAGTTAGAAAGCAGTGGTGATAAAATGGATAAATACAGGAAAGGATACAGGGGAGAGGGTGTGGAGAGCCTGGATAGCCACCATGAGAATACTTGTGCCAACGCTCAGTGAGATGATTCTCAGACAACAGAGACAATTATTTTTCTCCCATAAAATTATTTTTCTTCCCATAAAACTTCAGTAATTGTTTCTCTAAGGGAAAGGAGATATCATATGACATGTAAATAAAGAAAATATCTAATAAAAAAAATCAATCATAGTCTGTTTTACTTAAATCATTTCCCCATGCTATTGTCTTAGAACGTCACTGTACTGTGCATATACACAGCATAGTGGACTATAGTGGAATTGTATAAGTTTGCAGTTTTAATTCATACTATAAAATTATTTCTTCCATTGTAGTGTTTTTCATAATTATAAGTGCTGCTTGACATTTCACCAGACTGATTTCTAATAATTAAAAATATTGTTTCTTTTAAAAAATATCTTGTCCTTAATTCTGATGGCTGTGCTTCTGTTCATTTGTCCAATATCCACTCTGTGGCATGGTACTGTTATAACTGCCTTCTAGTTAATATACTCCTGTGAGAAGTCAACTGCTTCATGGAGATATTGTGTAGTTTTGTATTTCAAATGTCAAACGGATAATATATAGTGAACATACATGTTTAAATATAACTTTAGAAAGTAGACATAACAACAATATGAAGTTTGAATCCTCTAGAAGAGCAGTATCAAATTACTTTACTATAGACTTAGCTGCACAAAGCTATTGTGATTCAAAGGTGGATAATATAGCCAAGATTTTCAAATTTGATATGCTTAGTGGCTGTGGTATTGAATAACATGGATTCTTAAAACAGGCTGTTGAGTGGATTTTTTAATTTAATTAGCTGCTGTATAGAATAAAATTAATTCAATAAATGAAAAGCTGTGGCTTTTCCTGTCCTTTTTGCTCTATGATCACCACTGCTTCGACCTAAAACTTTAGAGATGTTATCTCAACAAAGTTTAATGATGCTTCCAGAGAAATGTCTCAGCCTATGTCATATTTTTCCAGTACTGTGAGCATTTAAAGATGGATGAGAGAAATGATTTCTCCATTCCAAGATGTGGCAGGAAATGCTGATGACTTGGGAATTTGATATCTGAATTATCAAACTCTTGGTAGGCCTCTTGAAAAGGTCCAGTGAATAGCAATAAAACACTTGGAACTGTTTTCCTCTTAATCCCCTTTCTTCTGTTCCATCTAGCTTCTCACACAACGAGTGGAGTGGAGCGTTCAAGATGGCAAGCAAGGATAGGAATTGGTTCTGATCCCCCTGTGCTTCCACAGGTATGTTAATGACAAGTGAGTGGTTGCTGGATTCTTTGACCTATGCAGTTTACATTATCCTGCCCCTCCCCCACCTCTTCCATCTTCTATTTTGTGTTTGTATCTGCTTGATATTTCAAACATTTCAGATTTATTAATTTCTTTGAATTCTATAGTACACTACCAGATACAAACCAATATCCTCTCCTTCTGGGGCTGGATAACTCAGTCAAGCATTTCATTCATGGTTACTGGTTCCTTGTGGCATGACAGCAAACTCTTATCAGCATGACAGCATTGACGGCTAAGACAGTTTAAATTACTTAGCAGATACTATGCCATAAGATGTACAAAATGATACCAGTAGCACCCGAATACATAATGTACAATTTACCTCTTTACCTACTAACTTGAATATTTTGTAGAAAATAACTCTAAAATGCTCTGGGCATAATCTTTTTTTATAATAAACCCCCAATGTTTCTTATTACTGTTGATTTCCTTATTCTCCAGATGGTAAAATTACACTCTATTTGTTTGTTGTTGTACTAAACATGGATTTCTTACTTTGTGCTATTATTTATATTATTTATATATTTGTATTGTTTTGTAGGAAGTGAAAAACTGTTTCTCCTAACTGGTATTGTAAGACCAGAGAAAATTAGTACGATACTTATTTTTTCCAGTTAAATTTTAGGCTTCTCAATAGCTATATTATTTGATGGAGTGTGTGTGTGTGTCTGTGTATAGTGTTATTGTCTATGTTGAGTTTATGTGTGTGGTGTTTATAAGTATGTGAGGGGATGGATACATGTGGAAACAATCAGGCATCCTCTACCTTAAGGTTTTTATGGGATTTATTTTTGAATGTATTGTTTTATTATTTTAAAATTAATTTTTATTTGTTTTTTAATTTTATTTACAGTCCAGACTTTATCCCCCTCCTGGTCTACCCTCTGGCTGTTTCACATCCCACAATCCTCCTCCCCTCAATCTCCTAGAGGATGTCCCTACACCCCCCCCAAACAATCATCAGACATCCCCACTCCCTGGGGCCCCAAGTTTCTCCAGGGTTAGGCACCTATTGTCTAACTGAATCCAGACCTGGCAGTCATCTGGTGTATATGTGTTGGGGGCCTCATATCAGTTGGTGTATGCTACCTGGGGGATGGCTCAGTATCTGAGAGATTCCAGGGACCAAGTTAGTTGAGACTGCTGATCCTCCTATAGGGTCATCCTCCTCCTCAGTTTCTTTCAGCTTTTCCCTAATTCAACCCCAGGGGTCACCAGCTTCTGACACCATAGCATCAGTAATAGTGTCAGGCCTTGGGGCCTCCCCCTAAGCTGGATCCCAATTCAGGCTTGTCACTGGATCACCTTTTCCTCAGGCTTTTCTCCATTTTTGTTCTTTCAGCTTTTTCAGACAGGAAAAATTCTGGGTCAGAGTTTTTGACTATGGGATGGCAACCTCACCACTCATTTAATATCCTGTCTTTCTGCTGGAGGTGGGCTCAACATGTTCCCTCTCCCCACTGTAGGGCATTTCATCTAAGGTCTCTCCCTTTAATTCCTGAAAATCTCTCACTTCCCAGGTCTCAAATACACTCTACAGGGTCCTTCCACCTCCTACCTTCTAAGCTTGCCTGTTTCCAGCCTTTTTGCTGTCCCTCAGGGCTTCAGTCCTATACCTTCCCCTCCCCCACGACTTCCCCTCCCTGTCACCTTTCCAACCCAGGGCCCTGCCTCCCTCCCCATTCCCATGATTGCTTTCTGTCTAGTATAGAGACATCCTCACTTGGGCCCTTTTGCTTGTTAGCCTTCTTGAGTTCTGTGGTTTGTATCTTGGGTATTCAGTATCTTTTTGGCTAATATCCACTTATTATTGAGTACATACCATGAATGTCCTTTTGGGTCTGAGTTACCTCACTCAGGATGATATTTTCTTGTTCCATCCATTTGCCTGCAAAACTCAGGATGTCCTCATTCTTAATAGCTGAGTAGTATTCCATTGTGTAAATGAACCACATTTTCTGTATCCATTCTTCGGTTGTGGGACATCTGAGTTGTTTCCAGCTTCTGACTATCACAAATAAGGTTGCTACGAACATAGTGGAACATGGGCCCCTGTGGCATGGTGAGGCATCTTTTGGGTGTTTGCCCAAGAGTGGTATAACTGAGTCTTCAGGTAGATCTATTTCCAGTTTTCTGAGGAACCTCCAGATTGATTTACAGAGTGTTTTTGTCAGTTTGCCACCCACCAGCAATGGGGGACTGCTCCTCTTTCTCCATATCCTCTCCATGTGCTGTCACCTGAGTTTTTTATCTTAGCCATTCTGATTGATGTAGGGTGGAATCTCAGGGTCATTTTGATTTGCATTTCCCTGATCACTAAGGACTTTGAACATTTCTTTAAGTACTTCTCAGCCATTCAAATTTCCTCTGTTATGAATTCTCTGTTTAGTTTTTTGATACCTCACTTTTTGGTTGAGTTGTTTGGTTTCTTGATGGTTAGTTCTTGAGTTCTTCATATATTTTGGATGTTAGCCCTCTATCAGATGTGGGGTTAGTGAAGATTTTTTTTCCCAATCTGTAGGTTGCTGATTCGTCTTATTGACTATGCCCTTTGCCTTACAGAAGGTTTCCAGTTTCATGAGGTCCCATTTATCAATTCTTGATCTTAGAGCTTGAGCCACTGGAGTTCTGTTTAGGAAATTTTCCCCTGTGCCAATGAGTTCGAGGCTCTTTCTCACTTTCTCTTCTATTAGAGTCAGTGTATCTGGATTTATGTTGAGGTCCTTGAACCACTTGGACTTGAGCTTTGTGCAAGGTGACAAATATAGTTCTATTTTCATTTTTCTACATACAGATTGCTAGTTAGGCCAGCAGCGTTTATTGAAGATGTTTTCTTTTTTCCATTGTATATTTTTGGCTTCTTTCTCAAAGATTAAGTGCCCATAAGTGTGTGGTTTTATTTCTGGGTCTTCAACTCTCTCCCATTAATCAATCCGTCTCTCTCTGTACCAATACCATGCAGTTTTTATCACTATTGCTTTGTACTACAACTTGAGGTCAGGGATGGTGATTCCCCCAGAAGTTCTTTCATTGTTAAGAATTGTTTTCACTTTCTGGGTTTTTTACCTATTCAGATGAATTGGAGAATTGCTCTTTCCATATCTTTAAAGAAATGTATTGGGATTTTGATGGAGATTGTATTGAATCTGTAGATTGCTTTTAGTAGGATGGCCATTTTTACTATGTTAATTCTGCTAATCCATGAACATGGGAGATATCTCCATTTCCTGAGATTTTCTTTGATTTCTTTCTGAAAGAATTGAAATTTTTGTCATACAGATGTTTCACATGTTTGATTAGAGTTACCCTAAGATATTTTATATTATTTGTGACTTTTATGAAGGGTGTTGTTTCCCTAATTTATTTCTTAGCCCATTCGTCATTTGTATAAGAAAGGCTACTGATTTATTTTAGTTAATTTTATATCTAGCCACTTTGCTGAAGTTGTTTGTCAGCTGTAGAGTTTCCTTGTTAGAATTTTTGAGGTGGCTTTTGTATACTATGATATCATCTGCAAGTAGTGATACCTTGACTTCTTCTTTGCCAGTTTGTATCCACCTGACCTCTTTTTGTTGTCTTACTGCTTTACTCAGAACTTTGAGTACTTTATTGAATAGATATGTGGAGAGTGGTCATCCTTATCTTGTCCCTGATTTTAGTGGGATTGCTCAAGTATCTCTCCATTTAATTTGATGTAGAGTATCTCAGTGATCCCAGACTAACTGATGTAGAATATCACAATGATTCCAAACTAACTGATTTGGCTAGGCTACCTGGCCAGTTCTTTTACTACTTTTATGTTTTGAGACATAGCTTTCAGTAGCCTTGAAGCCAATCAGGTTAGCCTGGTTGGCTGCTGAACTTCAGGGTTCTGCTATATTCTGAACCCCTAAGTCTGGGTTTGCAGCCTTTTATTACTACATTCAGCCTTACATCTGTTCCTAGGACTTGAACTTAGATCTCTGTACAGCACTTACTTTATCAACTGAGCTCTCTCCAGCCCAGTCTCCAGGGTCTTTCACTGAGACTGCAACTCACTGATTTGGCTTGGCTGGCTGGCCACTGAGCCCAAGGGATTCTCCCGTCTTTTTTACTCCCCCAGGACTAGTGTCACAGATGTTTACTGCCACACCCACTTGGGTTGTAAGGATCCAACATCTGGTCCTCATTTTTGAGTGGAAAGGACTTAATTGACTGAGCTACCCCTCAAGCCCTTGTTGGGTGATTTTTATTTCTATTTTGGATAATTATAGATCATTTGGTACACAAAATACACAACTTGTAAGAAAATATAATGTTATATTTGTAAACCCAAATAATTAAAAAGAACCTGAGTTTTAGTGTTTGAAATAATACTATCACAGGGTATTAGTATTTAGAATAAGTCTACAATAGTCATTTGTCAAAGCTGTACTCTTATTTCTCATGGTATAATGACAACTACAGTGACATTCTTTCCAAAATATATAGGAGAGCATACCTTTTTATGTGTCAAAAACACTCTGGCATGAGTGCTGCTGAACTATCGGGTAGCTGTGGAGTATGCTGCCATTGATGGGCCCCACTGTTTACAGTGAAGCCTGTAACAGGAAACCTCAGTATTTTATTAAATTTTCTCAACTTTTGGTCTGTAGCACTTAAGAGGAAACGAAGCTTCACTGTCCTACGTCCCTGGACTCCTTGTTTGCTGACTGAATTCAGTCTCATATTTTCTTTCCATGCAGATCTTTTCCTGGGCTCTGGCAAGGAACCAGAGGCTAAAAATGGAGTGATGGTTAAGAAGGGATAGAACACAGAGTTACCTGTTTCTAATTTAGCTCTCAGGCTTGGCAGCCAGGAAAGACCCTGTAACCTTCTGCGGAGTTCATATTTAAGGGGACTTAGTCTTTCCACGTTTATTAGATTTTAATTTTGGAAGTCACATGAGATAGAATTCTTTCACATTTAGCAACATGTGCTTTGCATTAATTCAGTAGTCTACATATTGAAGAAGATCATTTAGGGAATCTTGATGCACAAAAACCTGATACACCCTGGAGACCCTCTGCCAACAACTAGGTATCCTTTTGCAAAATTAGGAAAATCAGCCTTAGGTAGCAATTCTCAGTAGAATAACAGAAGCTGAGTCTGTAGGAAAATAGGGGATTACTCGGGGGGTTATCCAATCTTCAAATCCTACAAGGTCCAGCTCAGTGAAATGCAATACCTCCAGAAAACAAATAGATTTGAATTTCCAAATTGATGTTAAATATTGACTTTGTTGTGTAGTTATAACCTGAGAATAGTTAATAACATCAGTCTTTGTCATAAAGACATTTATTAATATTCTGTTTCCTTAATACTGTTATCCAATGAAAAGCAATTGTTAATATTTATTTCCTTAAAATATATGATAAGTTTGAAAAAAGGCAATGCCTATGCATATGGGCTCATTTAATACACACACACACACACACACACACACACACACACACAGAGAGAGAGAGAGAGAGAGAGAGAGAAAGAGAAAGAGAGAAAGAGAGAGAGAGAGGAGAAGAGGAAGAGGGATAAGAAAAAAGAAAAGAAGTGTAAGAGAGTATTGTGGAGAGGGGAGATAAGAGAGAGGGAGAGAAGGAAAGAAGGTGAGATTAAATTAAATATTAAAATGTAGGTGGAAAATATATAGCCACCTTTCTTAAGTGACCTTAACAATCTCTGTAGAAAAATTCTGATAAAAGAAGGGTAGTCCTGTTAGTAATATATGTTTGTTGTGTAGAAGGTCTGAATCTTAGGCCCTGTTCTCTAAGTCAATCAAGCTCCCATCCCAGGAGGTCAGTAACTTTTGCTTTCCTCATACACAATCAATCTAATCTCTGCTAAACCTCTAGGATTTTGTTTCTTTGCTGTGTGGTCCCCTGGGCCCAATTAGAACCCTTCTGCCATGTGGCATCTCTCTAACTTGCTGGAGCAGCAGTGTTCTAGATTTCTTAGATACATGCTAGCTTGAGCCTCCCAAGTGTAAGTATGGCTGGAGTCCTCATTCCATGCCTTAATGCAGCAGAAGGACACTCAGAATTAATTCCCGAGTTCTGTACACTATCTAGATTATTACTACAGCCTTCTTGGCCTAACCCACATCTGTCTCCAGATGTTGTAGTCTTAACCTGTTGAAGCTCAAATACGAAAGCTCCTTTGTTGACATCTTTATTTGAGCACTTACTCCCTAACTGGTAGGATGCTTTGTAAGGATGGAGGAGGCCTTTGGAAATAGAATCCTCAGGAAGAAGTGGGTCAATGGGACTGGGACTTAAAGTCCCAGCCTATGTCTTGCCTGCTGTCTACTTCCTGATTGTAGACACAGAGACCAGTGGCCTCGTGTTCTTAAAACCATGAGTTCCCCACCATCATGTGCCATTTTCCTTCTTAAGGTGTGAACTAAAATAAACCCTTCATCCCTATGGTTCTTTGTTCTTCAGTGTTTTTGTTTGTTTTGTTTTGTTGCCAGGTGCTTTGTCACAGTGATGAGAAAAGTAACTAATATAGCCTTCAGAAAAATGAGCTTCCATTACTGTTGCTGTTCAGGACAGTCCATGAATTAGAGACTGTATAGAACCCGCTATTACAAACCACCTGAGGATTCATTCCATATACAGTTACCAAACCCAGACACTATTGTAGATGCCAAGAAGTGCATGCTGAAAGGAGCCTGATATGGCTGTCTCCTGAGAGGCCCTGCCAGAGCCTTACAAATCCAGAGGCAGATGTTAGCAGCCAAACATTGGGCTGAGCATGGGATCTCTAATAGAAGAGTTAGAGAAGGGAGTTGAAGGGGTTTGCAACCCCATGGGAAGAACAATATGAACCGACCAGACCCCCCAGAACTCCCAGGGACTAAGCCATCAACAAAGGAGTACACATGGCTCCAGCTGCATATGTAGCAGAGGATGGCCTTGTCATGCACCAATGGAAGGAGATGTCCTTGGTCCTATGAAGGCTTGATCGATACCCCAGTGTAGGACAATTGAGGATGGGGAGGTGGGAGTGGGTGGGTGGGTGGAGGCACACCCTCATAGAAGCAGGGGGAGGAAGGATGTGATAGGGTGTTTCTGGGAGGGAGGGAACCTGGGAAAAGGGATAGCATTTGAAATGTAAATAAGGAAAGTATCCAATAAAAAAAAGTCTGCTATTACTACTTTAACTATGAGATGAACCACTGCACAGTCTTTTCCTGAGAGCAAATACAAACTGCCATGTCTACACATTCATCTGATGAACTTTTTTTTTTACAAGAATGCTCTCATTAGCATAAAGGAGAAGATTGAAGATGCAGGCACTTAACAATCCTTCCTTTTAAGACTAGTTTCTAACTGGAGTGTTGATATCACTCACTTGCAGTAGCACCCCATGACAGGATGACTTTGAAGTTGTATATTAACATTTACATCACAATAGCTGTGAATTTGTTTTAGTGTCTGGTAGAAAACACATTTGGAGGTGTAAATTTGTGTATGTTGGTTCAGCAGTTGCTCCTGGCAGGCTATGGACACAGGAGAAGTGATATAAGCTGTGATTCAGTGACCAGAACTGAAACAAGGAGAGATCCCCTTGCTTTGGTGAAAGATGTTATTCTTGAATTTAAAAGAAAAGCTTCTCATTAGGTTCATGATTGAGAATGTACACACTACAAATGCTCCAATGATTATGTGAAAATTATATAGGGTATTTTCGTAGCATTTAACAAAGAGATTTTCCCAAAATACAATTTTGCCTGTACTCTACTATATTTGTTAAAAAATTGTTATTGCTTGTATTTCAATTAGATGTGGTTCATTCTTTTAGTTCTGAGGACAGTGGGCAACAACTGGTGGTATTTCTATTATTAGTATTCCAGCTCATTTTTAGGCAATAAGGTTTGTTAGTCACTGGCAAGTACACTTGATCAGCTCTTCAACTTAATGGTGCAAAAGAAATAAAATCAACGTGGTTTGGCAGAATAAAGGTTATTCTTTGATGGTGTCATACCCCTGAGGGTGAACTTGTTCTATCTTGGTGGCTCTACCATCTGGAACACATGGCTTCCCTTGTTGGTCATGGAGGGGAGTAAACTCTAAGAGCATCTGGCATATTCTGGTCTGATCCACTCCCCATTTCAAGGGCCAGGTTTATGGTGGACCTGATACTGTCTTTATAAAAGCTCATAACATCTAGTTTTCCTATGAACCCAGGAAGAATTTACATGGTGACCAAACAATATTGTCTCTATCTCAATCCCGAAATGTAACCCATTATCACTGTAGAATATTTATTTAAAATTCCTTCATTAAATGTTTCATATTACATTTGCTGATAAATAATTATATGTTCATAAAGTGGAATCGTAAAATAAATTGAATCCCAAATAAGTTTATTATGTTCAGGCTTAGGAGCTAGTAGAAAGTTTATTTGTTTCTCAAAGACAATTTGGAAGGTTTTTCCTCTTTGGTAAAAAGGCCCCCTTTCTTAGAAGACCAACATAAAATTGTGGACCAACATAGAATTATCCATTTTAACCATTGAAGTGATTAAAATAAGTTCAATGTATAAAGCATAATGTTTCTTATAATCTCTATCATGTGTCTTAATTACCTGAGTTATATTTGGGGAATGCTTCTTAATCACTCCTATAGGCTACTGTACAAACTACAAATGCTACAAGGATTATGTGAAAAGGCTATTCTTTGAGCACCACTGAGCTTGTTCTATCTTGGTGGCTCTACTATCTGGAGCACATGGCTTCCCTTGTGGCCATGGAAAGGAGAAGAAAGTATCCTATGTAAGACAAACACTGGCTTCTATGCTTGTATTTCTTTTGTTGTTGTTGTTTTGTTTTTCGAGACAGGGTTTCTCTGTGTAGCCCTAGCTGTCCTGGAACTCACTCCATAGACCAGGCTGGCCTCAAACTCAGAACTCAGAAATCTGCCTGCCTCTGCCTCCCAAGTGCTATGATTAAAGGCATGCGCCACCCCCCGCCCCCCGGCTATGCTTGTATTTCTATTCAAGGGGATTTGTATCCCCTCTTTTTTGAATAGCTAGAGATGAAGATTAGTGATTTACAAAATGCTTACCTTTCCCAAATAGAACACATTTATAGACAAACCTGATCTTTCTTCACATTACATCTTCTTTTGGACAGCTTCCTGTATTGTAAAGGTCATTTGAAAAAGTTTCTCGGTTCTCTTAAAGAAGAGTGTATATTGTTTGTATCATATGTTATTTTCACTCCTTTAGAAGATTCAGATAACGTGACTGTCCATGAGGATGAAAACATGGATTTCATGCTCTGTCTTCTCCTAATCTCTAGTATATTTTGTTCTGTAATGACTTAATTTTTGAAATATTTTTATAAATCTCTATGAAAGGATACTTGATGCTATTCATTTAGTGGGTTCAGCTTTGACCCTTTATTAGTTCGGCCCTCTCTCTGTGGGTGTATGTTTTATGGTGACTGGTAGGTCTTCGACATTTGTTCGTATTTTCTTCTTGACTATTTCATCTTTTTAAAATCCTTCCATCTCTCATACAAAAATCCTTTGTTATTAATATTTAATCAAGTGTGCCTTCTTGGTGTATAAAACTACTTTAGATGCATAGCTGGACTGGTTTGTATTTCATGAACTCACAGCATTCATGTTTGTATGCATCTGTGTGTTTTTAGTGGCATGCTCAGAGGCCTTTCATTTTATTTTTCAATAATTGCATCTTTGAATGTCTTATTCTTTCTAATTTGAGCTTTTTAATCTATCTGTTTTCTGAGACCATATAGTTATGGAATCTTAAACAGGAACTGTAATCACTCCACATGATTCCATTCAACCAGGCTTCCATGTAAAAACTGATTGGTTAGTGCACTGCATACTGTTACTGTTTTCACACACACAACAGCATATTAAGGAGTTCTGTGAATTGTATTTATTTTGTCTCACTGCAGGAATACAACCCCTCTCTGAGACTTTGCCAGTCTCTCTAGTAGGTGTATCTGGAGTCAGATTCCTGGCGAGAGCTGGCTCTGAGCTACCCAGAGACAGAGTCTTCTCAAGGGTTTTTACTTATTGGAGTTTTGTGACAACTTTAATTTGGGACCAGCAAGCTGCTGTGAGAAGAAGATGCATGTATTCGATGTTTCAAGTATAAGTTCTTGGACTTTTGTTTTTGTTTTTGTTGGTGGTGTCATTTGTTGTTGTTGATCTGTTTTGTTTGCTTGAGTTTTTTTCTTTTCTTTTCTTTTTTTTTTTTTTTTTTTTTTTTTTTTTTTTGTCTCTCTTGGCCAAGATACCTCTAGCTATTTTGCAAGTTTGTAATATTTCCAATTTTTCTCAGGGAAGTATTGGTGTTTATAATTTTTATATCACTTACAACATATGTCAGAAATGTACAGACCAGGTTAATAAATGATTATTGAAATTCTTAATAAATAGAACCAAAATGTATATTAGGGGGGAGCAAAAGTAGTTCTGAAAATAAAATGCACTTTCTAGCTTAGAAAGTCATTAACTTCATTTAATTTCAAAACTTCAACTTTGCCATAGTTTGTGATTATACATTTTAGGCAAGAAGTAGTTACTAATTATGAACAAGTGAAATACTTTATATTTTTTTCAGATGCTGTGTTTCTCAGTTTGCCCATTTTAAAACTGTATGATGTGACTTGGAGGTGAGTTAGGATATATGTGATATTGGCCTTTGAAATAACTTAACATCATGAAAGATTTGAATTGTTTGTCATTCGCTGTCTCAAGCTACTATCAGAAGCTAGCAGGGCTCATCATTCCACTTAGACAACTTCAGAATACAGTGTGAGATGTATTTGAGAAAATATGTATAGAAACTGCCTTGGTTCTAATTTGATTTGTATGAGAAAGATGATATTTAATCTTTCTGAAGATGTGCATTGCTTTGTCAAAGCCATGAGATGTACTATTTAATGTGCCTTAATACAATTGGACATGATGCACATATAATATAAAATCAATAGTAAAATTGATTCAGAAGTCATGAATTATTTGCTTCTACTATATTGTAGATTTTCTAAAATAAGATTCTAAAATGTGTAGAATGTGAGAGAAAAATGCAAGAATATGATGGGTGTGTGTTCAATATTGCATTCATTGTTTTGCTGTATTTGACAAACATTTTTCTTCACTGTGTTCTGAAATATCTTTGGAAATAGTCATCACACTGAATCATGATGATTGCATCATTAAGACTAAGAAAGCCTTGCCTTTAAGCTTTATGAAATACACATACATATGCTCAAGTAATTTTTCCTTAGGTGTAACTCAATTTTGACATATGAAGTAATGTTTTCAAAAAATGTTTACTATCCATAATTCAATCATCCTTGAGTTTTTAACTCTGCTCATCTTTAATGACAGAAAATTGGAATGAGAGAGTAAGAGAGAGAAAGTATTTTAGTCCTCTCAGATCTTCTAATCAGTGGGAATAATACGCATTGACAGACTGATTCAGAAAAACTTCATATTAAAATCAGTATGAAGCTGTACTATTGAGTTGTTAAAGTCCTGGGAGAAGAAGGCATATGTCTTCCTGTGTGGGGTAATCTCGCATAGAGACCTTAGTAGAACCAGATGAGTACACAAAGCAGTAGTGGACTTGGGGCCTGCGGCTGGCTTCAGTGGATGGCATAGCTACAGTGTGGAATAGACAGCAAAGCACACTTGTGATGATTGTGTAACAAAAGATACTCTACCTGGACCCTAGATATGTAACTTCTCAGCCCCATGTAAAATTTCTTGCTATTAGTAAATAAATATAAAATCTAGTCAAATTGATAAATATACTTTCAAAACACAGATTAGATAATTCATCCTTATTTCTTTAAAACATAAGACAATGATCTAAACAAGATGCATTCTAAATCTTGGTAAGTGGGTCAGTGACTGGATGTAGCACAACAGTCAAGAACATCAAAATGGATGTGGGTAAGGCAATCTAGTCTAAGGTCCCTGATCCTTCACGAATCCTTCCTGCATCATCCCTAAGAAAGGATTTGTAGCCTCTTCACCGTTTCTAAGCCCCCCTACCTTACAACACTGTGTGTTGTTGCAAAACTCAAATTACCATAATGATCTCTGCATAATTATCTCTGGTTAGCCCACCACCTGTCACTCAGGCTCCAGTTTTGGAACAGAAGCTACATATATGGCAGCTCAAATTTCCTTCTCTCTCTGTTCCCCACCATCTGCACCACTATTACTGTGAGGCACTTGTTGGTAGACAGCAACCTCATCCTAGCCATAATTGTGGCCAGGGATTGAGGACAAGTTCAATCCCTTCAGCGTCCTAGTTTCTTGCCAACAGTGTCCCGAATGGATGAGAGTATAAATACATGACTCAAGTAAGAACAATTAAAAACCTCTGAGGGCAACTGAAATGATATCAGAGAAAGTTAGCTCCCTTTGAAGACAAAGCCTCTCTAATGTAAAACTCAAAATGTCAGTAACCAAACTTTCTAACACATTCACAATGCCAAGATGCAGAATGAATGAAATAACTGAGAAAGGAGTGTGAGACTGATGCCCAAGAGAGTCCTGACAACATTCATTCCCCTGTATGTTGTTCATGGAAAACAAGGAGTGGATCCCATTATGTTTTCTTCTAGTGTGTGGGGGATGCTGGGGGACCATTAGAGGTATGTACAGGATGTGCATGTGTTTACAGCTGTGTGTCTGCAGGTGTGGAGGCCTGGGATCAAAGGCATCTGTCTTCTAGGACTCTCCACCTTATATTTTGAGACAGGGTCTCTCACTGAACCTGCATTTCATCCTAATAGGGTAGACTAGTTGGCCAGTGAGCCTTGGATTCCCCTTGTCTCCACATCCTTGGATTTAAGGTTATAAGTACAAGCCCATCATTTCTCATTAAAGAAATTACTTTTAGCTATATATGCATGCTTGTGACTAAACACAGGCTTGTGCTGTGTGCAGTACTGTTGAAGGCCTGGAGAGTAATCTGGATTCCCTAGTGTTAGAAATGTAGGTGAGTTTTAGGGTCCTGATATGCATGTTGGAAACTGAACTCTGGTCCTATGCAAGAACAGGAAGACATCTCTCCATCTCCTATTTATTCCCCATTGTTTACATGGGTGCTAAGCATTTGAACGCCATTCTTCATGATTGGCAGCAAGCACTCTACCAAGTAAGTTTCTCCCCAGCTCCCATTATCACTGCTAGAAATGCTGCCTTTATGATTCTTTGAAACCCTGGGTTTCTCTTTCCCATAACCATAGAAGAATTTCTTTCTATTAGTGTAATCAGGATTATGTCTTTTCATTCTATTCTTTGAATATGCAAATCTGACTATGGACCTTGCTCAGAGTTAAGACTCTTTCTGCCTGCTGTCATTCTTGACCATTGGAATTTGCATTGTGTGTTTGTTCCTGTCTTTACTCAACATAGAATAGATAACTTTTAGAATATTTTACATTCATTTTGTTTGAATCATGACCTTCAATGTGTTTTAAATCTTACCTCTCATTATGGTGTGAAAATACAGAGAAAAGAGAAGTTCTACCAAGAACTGTGAAGGATGCAAGATTTCCAACTTTCTGGCAGGCTAACAAGCTGTCTTATTTTAATGAAGAAAGCCTGAGGGTTCCAGGCAGGAGACTTTTGAAAGATTGTCAGGTGAAGTACAATAGATCCTTTTGTTGCTTTTAATTTATACTTTTGCATTAGAAGTGGTTCTAGAATTAATAATTGCTTGCCATTTCAATTTCTGGAACATTCTGAGCATGTTCTTGCTTTAGGATTTAATGAATCTTCATTACTGTGATTGGGAAATTTTTCCCTGCAAATGACATAGTCCAGATTTCAGCTCATTATGATTAGATGACACTTCCTCCAGGAGGACTTCTGAGAGCATCTTCAACTGCATATATGTAGTAAAAAATCTGGAATTTTGGTTTCCCAGAAAACAGACTATTATAAGAACATGTTTTCATTTTAATCCCAGGTGTGGGGATGTGTGGCTGCTTCAGGTTGCCTTCAGCAGCTGATTGTGATTTGCCTCATGCTCTAGCAGAAGTGTGGTTTGGCCAGCTGCAGAGAGTTTCTGCTATTGCATGACATTTGAAATTCTAGGAACTTTTTGGGGGTATATAAATGTTAGTATCCCAATACATGGGTATGGAGGTTGTTGGTTGTTCAGGGGAATTGGTTGATGTTTGTTCGTAGTCATTCTCAAAGAAGAAACAAAGGAAAAATTAGATTCAAAATTAGACTCTCTCACACACACACACACTCTCTCTCCCTCTTCCTGTCCCTCTCCCTTTTCCTCTTCTTCTCTCCATCCTCCCCTTTTTTCTTCTTTTTCTCCTATCTAGTGTTATGGGAGTGGAATTAAGAGGATTGTACTGGCTGGTTTTATGTGTCAACTTGACACAGGCTGGAGTTATCACAGAGAAAGGAGTTTCAGTTGGGGAAGTGCCTCCATGAGATCCAGCTGTGGGGCATTTTCTCAATTGCCCCTTGAGGGTGGTACCATCCCTGGGCTGGAGGTCTTGGGTTCTATAAGAGAGCAGGCTGAGCAAGTTAGGAGAAGCAAGCCAGTAAAGAACATCCTTCCATGGCCTCTGTATCAGCTCCTGCTTTCTGACCTGCTTGAGTTCCAGTACTGACTTCCTTTGTGATGAACAGCAATGTGGAAGTAAGCCAAATAAACCCTTTCCTCCCCAACTTGCTTCATGGTCATGATGTTTGTGCAGGAATAGAAACCCTGACTAATACGAGGATAAAGGGCGGGAAAACAAAGAATCCACAAAGTAGCAAAGACCACATTTATGCATATATATTTATGTATATAATATATATATGTAAGTATATCATATATGTGTATATATGATCATTGGACAAAATGTGTTTTAAATTTCATTGTGATGTATTAGCTTATTTTTTTAATGAAGACTCCCATATTGAGGCTAATCATAAACTTGCTATATAGCTGAGGATGACCTTAAACTCCTACTTATTTGCCCTTACCTTCCAAGTGCTAAGTTTATAGGTGAGTGCCATCACACCTAATTGTGTAGTACTACTAGAATTCGAACCCAGAGCTTTGTGGGCATGAGACTAGCATTCTACCAACTGAGCTACATGTCCATGACAAGCCCATGTGACGCATCTTTCTACATGGATCATTTAGAGTGTATTCCTTCATTTCTTCTAATATAATAACTTTATAGTCATCAGTGGTTTGTCTTTTCATTTATGACTGTATAATAAGTACTTCATTTTGAAATAATTACACATTCACAGAAGATTGCAAAAAAATACAAAATAAGATGTATTCTTTTGAGAATGACTACCTCAATGTCTTCTTAACATCATAACTTTAGCATAGCAGTAGCACTGCAAAATTCATATTGATAGAAACAAAATAGCATGTTCAAATTTACTAGTAATACTGTAGACATTATGTGTATGTTTGTATACAGATTAATGATTTGTAGCTCTGTGTAACCCCCAACACAGTCAACATCCTTGACAGTATGATTCATTACTTCATATAAACTGTTACTCATCTCTAGTCTGGGCTATCATTAATTTGTTCTTTGTTACAAATTTTATTATTTAATTCAGCCTCTTAATTTGGTTCAACCAAATGTTTGCCTACATAACAGTCTAAATAATCTGTTCTACCCAGTTCCTTTTTTTCTGGATTGTATTTTATGATGTCAGTCTAGTCTCTAGAGGAAACTTCAGATAAGCAAGTTTTGATTGTTATATGTGTGAGTAAAAGTCTGTTCTCTCTTGAGTAAATAGATGTTTGAGCACAATTGTCGATTCAGTTTGGCCAGTTCTTTGCTACTAATATTAATAGGAAATTCAAAACTATTTTCTTGAGTAGCTATACTGTTTCATAATCTGACAACAATGACTAGTGTCCCAGTTTTTTGTTTTTTTTTTACATCTCTGCTAGAAGCTGGAGTTTTATTTTATTCATTCTGATGGGCATATTTGGTTTTTGTTTCCACTTTGCTCTTCTATTAGTAAGACATGACAGGCTTCCATTGTTATTTTCCTGACACTTTACTTATATATGAGATATATAAATACAATTTGTTTAATCCATTTAGTGTTGCATGTATGAATATGTGTTTAGGACTGACCACTGGGATTGGATACCTGTTTGACAGGTTATCCAATTAATTATAATTTAATATAATTTTGTATTAATTTTATAGTGTTATGATATATTCAATAATATTAGAATTTCATCCTTACACTGCCAGTTTTTTAAACTGGTAACTCGTGAGATACAGACTAAATTTGATTCATAGTATTAAAATACTTTTATGTTTAATCAGGTTTTAAAATACTGTCAAAAATCATGCCAGAAAACGAGAAAGATCCAGCTCACCCTACTATGAAGAAGAATACACTCGAAACAGGTGATTTCCTCTGGAGTGACTTTTCTTTGCAAACAGAACCTGGTGACTCATAGAAGAGAGCACAGACAGGTTGGGGATTTTCAAAACCAAAGCTTGCAGTGGCAAGGAAAGGGAAATGATGCAGTCAAACACATTGGCTCATGAAGTCCAATTGTCTAAATTTTTCTTCTCTCTTTTGTGTTGTGACAATTACTCCTTGGAAAGGCACTGAATTATACAAGCAGTGCCATAGTATGCTTGAGTCAGCTCTTCCAGGCTCCTGTCCATCAACTGTCTACATCTCTCCCTAGTAGCTCGAGAAAGGCCATGGTGGTGGTAGTTCCTACTGGCAGACAGCAGTTAAGTTGTTAAGTGAATATTTTGAAGTCCTAAAAATTTTGTTAATTTTTTTTAGCATTATCCATCAATTTGCATTATTTGACTAGAAAGATATCAATACCATTGTTCTCTTAGGAAGTGAATTTGTTGATGGACATATACTAGGAAGAACTGACTCAAACGTCAATCCTGATGGCATCATATCATCCCTAAACTCTCTGTTCTCTGTGTACTCCATCCAACCGTTGCCTAGAGCATCAAGCTCCTTTAAGCAAGGTTCTGAGATGTCCCTGCTTTGCTAAGCTGTGGGAACTTGCCATATCTCAGTCTTTACTCTTGTATATTTCACCCAAAACATTAACTTTTTAGGTATAAAGCCATCTTTTACAATGACATATCGAACATAATTATGCACTAAACTCTTAAAAAGGCCTGTCATTATTTGTGGTGATCACAAGAAGGCAGTATAAGGCATTTTGGACAGTGTACTCAACACAATATTTTTATTAACAACCCAAGCCAATCTTTCTCTCACATTCTGTCAGTCAGAATGAAATTACTGTGGTCAAATCAAAATACTAATTATACTACAAATAAGCAATAGACTGGGTAATTATTCCCTGTCTTCAGTTGAAAAAACAGCAGATGAAATTATTAAACTTTTGAAAAGTGTAGCTATGTTATTTTGTACACGCTAACATGTTTTCATGTGACTCATGTTTATGAATTATTTTGGACAATAATTTATAATAGAATTAATTTCAACTTTATAATCAAAGTATATTTTTACAGAACAGAAAATTTTAAAATTCAGAGCTATAGTTTTACCAAATACAAAATAGTATTTCGTAGTAAATCAAATCTATGTTAACTAAAATATGACTAATGGACAAGATTTTCTACTTATTAGCTTTTATATTGTATGTTCATTATACAGAATGAAGATATGTATGAGGTGTGTTCAAACTATAGCTTGAATCTGGAATATCCTTACCTTACTGCTATTAGAAGATATAGAAACTTTTAAGGCATGGGTCTTTGGAGTGAGGGTATACCTATAGCAGAGCTTGCTCAGCATGTAGAAGGCCTTGAGTTTGGCTGCCAGCACTAAAAGTAAAAAGGGAAAGAAATAAAAACAAAACAATACAATTAATGGTGTCCATGGGACATTTCCAGTTGATTTCTATCAAGTAGGCTTTATTATCGCTATAATGATTTTCAGGAAATCATACCCTGTGAGTAGGTCCCATTATTTTGTTTTGTTCTGTTTAATTTTTTATGACTACAACTCTGGCAGTCAGAAATAGTCAGCTATAAGCTTTACAGATAAGAAGCCTCCTGCTGACATAGCTCTACTATGCTAGCTAGTAGGTTCTCAAAATGTGTGTGAGATATACATTGCCAAGATTCACTCTGCACTCCTCTTTCAGAATATAGATTTTTAAACGTACAGTAATCTTTTAGATGTAATTGGATGCTGAGCTATTCTTTGACGCTTTGAAATATTTTGGTTATGGAGTATCTGTATAATAGTGAGTTCCAGTCTACATCCTTCTAATTCTTGTTGCTAGCATCCTGATAATAAGAAGCAAATTTATTTACCTTCACAGTGGTAGTTCCTTTTCTGCTTACCTTTCCTCCCTCTTCACTCCTTTTTAAACTTACTGAATCATTTTATATTCCCTATAAAAATATGGTTAAATTTTATTTGATTATTTAAAGAGAATCCACTGCCTGTGATATTGAGTGCACTTACAATTATAAAACAGTTTACTGCATTCTAGTTTTTGTTATTTTTATACTTAAATACGCATGCATATACACACATAGCAACAGTTATTTTATGTCATTACCAGTATTGGTGAGATGTTGCCATTATGTTAATTGCTCATGTAGTAATGGATTTCTTTGCTTTTAGAAGCTGTGAGTTTGATCCACCTTATTAGCAGCACTGACATTAGTTTGGGAGCTCGTCTTGCCTTTCCATTACATCTATTTAACACCTAACAGGGGAATGGCCATTTTATTATAACCTCAGGCTTACAAGTTATATCTACGACACATATGCTTTCCACATTTGTTATTAACACCATCATTTTCAGAGTAGTGCAGCTGGAATGTGCCTGTCAGAGGACACGGATGTAAGCCTATCATCCTGTTGAACTTTCACATGATTTATAATTAGTTCAAAAACTAAAATATTCAAAGCTAACTTGACAATATTTGTGCTGATATGTCCAGTGATTTTTGACTCACTGGGTGATGACCATTTCCCATTGTCCTCAAAAGGAGGTAGGGACGACAGAAATACTCTCTCACAGTTCTTAAAAGCTCCTAGGATGTGTGGTTGCCCACAGACTCAGTTGGCAGTTTGGCTGTACATATTTACTGGTTCAGTATGATGGTGAACATTTTTCTCTTTTAATTTTATTTTTTGAGAACTTCATTCATAAACACTGTGTGTTGAAAGATGAAGATGAATCTTAGCTGTCGGCTTCATTGTTTGAAGAGTTCCTGGGATATCAGTAAAGCCTGTCTCTGAGTGTGCATTAGGGCATTTCCTGAAAGATTTACTAAAACGAAAAGAAGACGAGCACTCAATATGAGCAGCACAATCTCCTAATCTAGGAACATACATGGACGTAAAGGAAAATGGGGAGACAGTCATGACAGCAGGTCAATTCTTTCTTACTTCCTGGCTGTCTTTCTGGGTACTACTCTGTCCCAGCACTCCTGCCCTCTCAGGATAGACCAGAATGATGAATCTCCGCTGTCCTAATCTTTAGACTAGATTCTCCCCCCCTTTTTTTTTCCAGTATAACTACTCTCCACCTTTACTATTGACACATGGCACTATAATTAACACACAAAACTAATACTTAATTTTGTCTTGTATTCCATAGGTAAAACATGTCTTCAAATAAAGGAGCTCAAAGACAAAGCGAGGGCCTTAATGCTTGCAGGTATCACAAATGCATGCGATTTCCATCTTTATCATTTTGACATTTATTTGTTGTCTTCTAACAAATTGTAAATGAGGAAACTTGTGTTCATAATGTTTGATAAGTGAGTGTGTCATTTCTTTAAAAAGAACTCATTTTTACTGATAGTGTATGACATATATATGTATATATAACTTATATTTTTCTTTGTTATTTTGTGTAATGTACACTTGCAGAATAGTGGGTACATCAACACAAGTATTCTTCAAAAATGACTAGCATGAAATATCATATATTAGGAAGTGAAATGCTTTATATAAGTGATGACTTAAATTCTTTCTATTTCTATATCTTTTTTCTTTCTATTTCTGTATCTTTTTTCAATTTACCCTTATAATACAAAAAATATTATTTTTACTAGCATAAAGTATTATTATAATAATCTTCATTTTACTAAAAATTCCTTCCTCCATGTTCCACCTTTCTTTACCTACTTCTGCACTCCTGTTTTTTAAGGGTATGGATTCTGAAGTGAAATGGTAGCCTATCTTTGTCTTGGGCTTGTGGTTCACCTCCACCAGCTTTCCTAAGTGCTGGGATTTTAAGTGTGTACCAGATCTGGCTTAGATTTACCTTTATTTGAATTTCCTAGCACTGAAATCATAAAATACCCACAGCAATTTCTGTTGTTTGCTTTCTTCAATATAGTTTCCAGATTTACTAATTCTGAGATAAATCACTAGTTCTTTTTCAATGCTTAGAATTATACCATAGAAAGTGTATAGAATTTTCTTTGCTATTTATTTTTTTAGGATTAGCATATTTTCTATCTTTCATTCTGTGAATAAATATCAGTATCCTGAGATGACAATCTAACACTCTTAAATAAAACTAGAGATACAGTTGCTTATATTGTAGATAAATTTAAATTTATAATGTGCTCTCAAAGAAGCAACATATTATCTTTAAGAAATTTTAAATTTTTTGGAGATTCTAAAGTAACAAGATTCCCTTTTTCTACATTTTTCCTTTTCAAAGGTGATCCAATATCTTGGTGTGTATAATATACATTCCCATCCAATAATATTTATTTATTAATAATATGTGTATTTCCATTAGAAAGATAAGCCAAAGTACACTTGTTACTTTTGGCGAATACTGTGGTTTGAGTTGGATTCCTCATTACACAGTTGTTAATGTATTTTCTTTTAACAACTTCCTGTTGTGTGGAATGCCTTCTATAGGGAGTTAAGCAAATTGTACAACACAGTGAAAACATCCAAGAAATTCCCACCGTGTCCCTTAGTATTTATAGTATTGTTCTTTTCAAGGAGAGCACTTTTACTATGTAGCTTCTCAGATTTTTTTTATATTGGGTCATTTGCTTCAAACTGTATATGAAATATATACATATTTCAGCACACTGAAATGTTTCTTGTTTGTTTTCTAAAGAAACTGCCAGAATGCAAGGCTTGTCAGAATTCTTCTTCTCCAGGCATGAGGATAAAAGGCTTTATGAAAGTAAATCAACAAATACAGAAGGTGAGAGCTGAATATGAACCATGTAGAGAACGTTCTGTCTGTATTTATGTTCACTCAATCACTAATTCATGATGCTAGCTATGTGATTGCATTAAGAGATTAAATACTATGTCATCTTATTAACCTAGAATGGGAGATAATAAAGATACAATATTTTAATATAGTAGGCCATTCATGAATAGCTAATAATCATCATTGTTGGGAACGAGCAAATGAAACTTTTTCTAAGTACTGCCACTTTGTTTTTGCATTCTGTTATCATATGGGGAAACTAAGTTCAAAGTCCTATGTCCTAGGGGAGCTGAGAACTTCCCAATGACTGAGCAGCCTCTGTGATAAGGAGACAGTTGTTTGAGTCCAGACATCTCAAGGACAACTTCTCCATCTTGCTGGCAAGATCAAACTAAGTTCATGTCCCCAGGTCCCCTCTTACCAATTGGTGGAAATTGCCTTGCTATCAAAATGTGGATGGACAGTGCTACATCCCACCCACTCCCCCTTGCTTTATGGTTTTGTCCCATCAGGTTTGCAGTTCAGCTTCCAAGTCTACTCTGTGGCCCTGTCTGATGAGTAGTGGCTTGCTTACAATAACTTGTCATCTGCATTGACCTAGTGTTTGAGTTATTATGCTGGAACTAAGCAGAACCCATGACAAGGATAGATCACACCATAGATTACGATTTGTTATATAATTTCGGAAATGAGGGAATTTTTACTTTTTGGAATAATGCTGACATCTTTCCAGTTAACTGGAAAGATGCTTTGAAAGTCTTTAAGTTTTGGTTCTGCAAAATCTATAATTGAAACATTGTCTGGTAGTAAGATTCTATACTTTATCTCTAAAACTGGTTTTAGTATTGTGTGTGGGAAGAGGTGAAGATAAGTAAGAGGATGAATATAGTTCAGTGCTGATATTGGAAAACTTCTCTGGGGATTTATAGTTTAATAAAAATGTGAACATGTTATCATTGTGGTCTTTTTATTTCTTCCTCTCCAATACAAAGCTTAAATATAGTTTTGTGATCTTGGTTTGGAATTTATTGCATACAATCAGTGTTAGACCCAAATTAGTTTTAGACAGATTTTCCAAATATAAAGTATATGATTTATGAACCAATTAATTAAGAATACTTGGCCTATCCAACTTTTATTAATGTTCAAAGGTATTTAAGAAATAGTTTTTTGTAAGAACTTTATAACCTTGCATGCTAAATAAAATGTGGCCATACACAACAGTTTTACTCCTTGACAGAAGTGACAGCTGAATAGATAATTAGCAGAATCTCCCGTGGTAGCAGACAATAAATAAATATCACTAATGAGAAGGATCCCCTGCTTTCTGGAAGGCCAATTTGTTTAGTCTTTAGACATTAAGATAAACATTAAAAGATAAGAAGAGCTTAGTAAAATATTAATGGATACATTCGTATTAAAAGTAAGGAGTTGATTTTTTTTTTCAACCAGAGCAGAATACAGGGGGAAAAAAATCATTGGAAGCACTCTTACTCCTGCTTCTCTCCCTTGTGTCTTACTCCCTTGCTCCCTCTCTCTCCCCATTACCTGCCCCACTCTCTCCACATGGTCATGGCTGGCCCTTACTTCTCTACTCTTTCCTTCTCTCTGCCTTTCTCTGCCTCTGCTACCCTCTTAACTCCCCTCCCCATGCCCTAAATAAATAAACTCTATTCTATACTGAAAAAAAAAAATCATTGGAAGCATAACATATGGTGAGTTCAAACATGAGAAGTTAGTTGGTTCAGTTAAAGTAACAAATGTCCAGGTGACAGTCAACAAGTAGAGTTTTGGGCTCAAGAGTATAAACTTATTTCTCAGTTTCTTGTCTGACGTTACATGGCCAAAGCCACTGCATGCCATGCGTGAGCAGACTAAAATTTAATTATGGAATACAATGTGGGAACAGATTACTTATTATCATGAGAAAGGCTTACAAAGCCATTGACCTAGAAAGAATCAATGAAGAATTGAAAGGATTATTGAATGTAAAAGACATATTTATCAGATGATAAATATCACGAGGGAGGTATAGGATCCATAAATTCTATAAGGAATTTAAGACCAGTCCTTATAGGGACAGATTAGAAAGTCATAAAGAGTTGAATGACACATGAGGAATTTTCCAGGCATGAACCTCTGCACTGAGGCTGAGACTGGTGGATTGCTGTGAGTTTAAGTCCAGCCCTTCCTCAAAAAGTTGGTGTGGGGGGCGTGCTAAATTAAAAGGTGATTCAATGGTCCTAGATGTTGGTTATGAGTAGAAGGAAGAAAAGTAGCTTTAAAGATACATAGTTTACAAATGAAGTTGGAGCCTTCATACCTACTGCTAGCTGACTTTCATGGAAAATTCAGGCTGATAAGAGGCAAAGAAAATCCCCAGATTTTTTTCTTAGAAAATCGTTATTCTCTATCAAATTCTTCCTTATGAAGAAATAATAAAATACATTAGGGAAATTTACTAGAGAGATTATTCTACCCCTTTTTACATTTAATTATTTAGTATTGGGGAGGGTGTTTGATACATGTCACAGCATGTATGTGAAAGTAGGACAACATGATGGTGTTAGATTTGTTCCTTCCTCTATGTGTGGCAAAGCAAACTCAAGTAATCAGGCTTAGTGGCAAGCACATTTACCTACTGAGCTATCTTACTGGTCCCACTTCGAGGAATGGTTGACTATAATATTTTACAAAGCTGAGTGGGTTTAAAAGGATAGAAAATGTACAAATTTTAATTCTGCCACTAGAATACAAATAGTGATTGATTTTCAAAGTCATGTTTATCAATATAAAATTTAAATACTATAAAATCTGCTCCTTTTACATTTCTAGGTTAATGACTTTTGACACACACACACGTGTGTGTGTGTGTGTGTGTGTGTGTGTGTGTGTGTTTGTATTTAGTGATCAGTGCAAATAAGATCTATCAACATTTCCATGAGGATGGCAAATGGGGGAACAGATAAATGTGGAAGAACAAAATGTGACCTGACCAGAGGAAAGTAAGAGTATAAGCAGCTCACTCTATGTCCAAAGAACAGAAATTCCCAATGGGGAAGAGATGAATTCTAACATGTTTACTGAAGTCACAATTTGAAGATGGGATGAGGCAGGTGTGAGAATATTGTTGGTACTGCTCATTTGTAAAAGGATACAAGTGACAATAAATTCACTCCTGAGGAAGAGCTCTGGAGATGTCCTCAGGAAAGCTGCTGTGATCTCCTGAGTGAAGAAAAAGTGGTTTTGAAACTTCAGATTTTAAAGAACCTATGGGGACCAGGGTAGGCAGCAATGAGACATTGTATGTGGAAGAAAGTTGGGTCTGAGTTCATAGTTAGCTCCAGCTCTCATAAAAGAGCAGATAGTTCTACATCCAGAACCAGGTAGCCCAATATGTAAGCTTTTATGCAGACATGGCTCTGTTATCTGCAACGGATATTTGAATTGTTCCCCATAAATGAGACTTTGTTCCCCATAGAAGATGGATGATCTGTCTACAATGAAGGCTTTACATGGTAGAGAAGCTATTTTCAAAGTCAAGAGCACTAGGTGTTTTCATACTCTAGAAGAAATGACGATGTGAAGAGATGAGACACTTGTGAAAACATGCTAAGTTTTTCCTGAGAGTACTGAGATTAAAAACATAAGAGAATGATCAGTATGATGGACACAAACAAAACACATTTTATAAGCAGCCAGGAAGCAGTCATAAAATGTTGAATTATCAGGAATGTGATGGATAAATTATGTGAGGATTAAAATTACAGAGCATGAAGAGGTGTCTGTAGACAAACTTGGTTCCATTTGCCTCAGTGAGATCTCAGATGGAACCTTCCTGTTTCACAGCACCAGACAACTTCACTCTCATATATAGGCAGGAAAAATACTCATTCTTTGGACAATGATTCTGAGCAACAAAAATGGAGTTAGAGGCCAGGCATGCTGGGTGTGTCTATAATTATACTTAGGAAGTTGAGGCTGCAGGGTCACCATCAGTTCAACGTAGAATGGAATTTATAGCAAAAACATACATATCTCAATAAAGACAGACAAATGGAGTTGGGACCATTTCATAGTCAGTGTGAGCCTGGCCTGAGTTTACCTCCTAAGTATCTTGACTACTTCTCCAGAGTCTGCAGAAGATGAAGCTACATCAGTTTGTACTGGACCAAGATTATTAATTCATCTTACTTAGGAATGTTAGGTGGAATAATCTTAACACCCCAATTAACGCACCATTGAGAGAGCTGATATTTGTAAACTGGTTATATTTTTAACAAATGCACAGACAGAGAAAACAGATGCCCAGTGCCGCGGACCGGGTTTCAGCGGAGAGCCCTAGTTCCGCAGGACGATGAGTTCTGGCCAGGTGTGCAAGGGATTAGGCTGGTGTGTACTGTCTAAATGTATTTCTTAAAAATTGCATGAGGCTTTTACAATCATTGCAAAAGAGAGATGAAAAATTTGGCAGCTCAGTGGTCAGGGTACCTCTGAGGCCATCTAGAACACACTGGGTCTAAAACATTAGCCATCTCCTCTGGACTGGTGCAGCATCCCCGGGGCTCCAAGCATGCTCTGGCAGCATGGGCCCGGCCGGAATCCTGGGGGACTGCAGGTGCACCAGCCAGAAGTTCAGAGGCTCGAATCTCGAGTCCTCAATGCAGACTGCTGAATCTAGAATGCTGACTGCTGCACACTATCTCATACACACACTCTGCTCAAGGTCCCGCCCATCCTCCCGCCTAATCTTTTGGGCAGGTAGAGAAGTGTCTCTTGCTAATTCCTAGGAATGGTTCAGCTGCAGTACTGACTGAGAATGAGGATTTTACTTGACCTTGCCCTGGGATAAGCTTCCCATTCTGTAAACTTCAATACCCTACCCACAATGCTGGAGGCAATTAGTCTGGGTGGGTAAATTCCAAGCCAGGGTTTGGCTAAGTTGTTGGAACCTTGGTAAAGGTCAGAGAGCAATGTTCAATTTTGTCTAGCTGTTAATAAATCATATCTTGGTGGGTACCTAGCACATGAGTACGAGGACATATCTGGGCTACCTCTGAGTTAGGGGTGCCGGGTGACAATGCGGGGGCAGGAGACTGACTTCCTTGAAGTTTTCGCCTCAAATACTGCTGTCATGCAAAGTGTGCGTGGCAGCCCAGAGACCCTTAGATTGTAGTGCCTCCTAAGCACTAGACAATAAAAAGGAAATGAAGAGTATTAAAGTCTACCATGCACACATTAGTTAAAAGCATCCATAAGTGCCTTTGAATCCTGGGTCTATCCTGACCTACATATGTCACCATACCTTGTCCAGATTTCATGCCATACTATTTCACTTCCCTTTCTTCAGTACATTGAAATCTTAATTCCACTTCATCAGAACATTATAGAAATTGATTAGCATTCACAAAATGAGGCTAAGCATGGCACAGTCAAGAAGTTTTTGAAATGAGTCATTCTGATGTTTGCCTGGAACTGAAAGAAGCAAAGCAAGTGTTTTGACTACAATAGCAGCTGTCTGATGTCTATCAAACCCTTCTGACTTCTACAAAGGACAACATGTCTTTAACAAGATGTTTAGATATAAGGTCAATATGTCCTTTTAAATTAATATTGTCTTGTTATTTGATCCTTTGATTATGACAGAGATGAACATATGTGTCTGTGTATGAATTAAAAAGGAAACATGGACAATGTCACACACAAAATAAACACAGAGAGTAATCTATGTTCAGAGTGTGCTCAAAACCAACTAAAACACACCAAATTAGCAACCTTAATAAATTATGAAAGAACATTCAAATATTCAAAAAAACAGCAGTATATAAGATGTTTGAAATGTCCAGAAAAATATAACTTAGGATTGTTTCTCTTTTATTATTATAATTTAAATATATTAAAGCAGTCCTCATAGTGTAGTTTATAGGCAAAATAAAAATGTTGTTCAACTCAGCTCTCCTACTTATGATGTCTCTGCACTGACACTGGGCATCATCTCTAAGCCTGAATCATCTATGAAGTCAAGACAGCAATCTAATGCCAAAAGTTGTATGTACATATAAAATAAAATGTGGTACAGGAAGTGCTTCACCTGGCTTAATGTCTGAAATACACTTTCTATGCACAAAAGTGTGAGTTATAAAACTGCCAATGAGTGTTAACAATATACAAACATAAACAATGAACACTTAGGTGCAAATAAACAGATGGGTCTTTTTATGAAGATTGAGTTCATGGAAGAGGATATGATTTTATTGAGATATTTAAAGATTAATATATGGTTCTTCTAATATACATAATCTACATTTAAGTGTGTGTGTGTGTGTGTGTGTGTGTGTGTGTGTGTGTATGCTCACGCTAGAAAGAAAGGGGACCAGTGGGGGAGATAAAAAGGGACAAGAGAGGGTAAGATGTGAGTGAATATGAATGTAATACAATAATAAATGCAAAGTCACAATGAAACCTACTGTTTTGTATGTCTTAAATGAATATGATACTAAGATTGTAAAGGCTGCAGATGAAGCCAAGATACTGAGAATAGTTGATGGCTTCATCCTGCAGCAGTAAAATAAAAGGCAACAACATCAACATCTCTTCCTTGTTCCCCAAGGAGAACTGAGATGGGGGCATCCTACTGCTCTCATTGAAACTACAAGTGCTCCTGTGCTAGACTAGTGGTTGTTCTGGCATGCACCTTGTGGAGTCCTCAGAGTGACAGAATTTCAAGTCAGCACTTTGGTGGAATTTCCTGAGCTTCTTCTCTGCCCTTCTGCAACCTCCAGTCCTCCTGGAGCATGGCAGACTTAGAGTCACTGAGGCGCATCAGGTTGAGTGGGTTTTATGATGAGCAAGCCGTAGTGATGCAGTGGGAACATCAATCATTCTTTGCACAAGACTCCAGTTTTCAGAAATGGAAACAAGAGCCTGGCAGTGGTGGTGCACGCCTTTAATCCCAACACTTGGGAGGCAGAGGCAGGCTGATTTCTGAGTTCAAGGCCAGCCTGGTCTACAGAGTGAGTTCCAGGACAGCCAGGGCTACACAGAGAAACCCTGTCTCAGACAAAAAAAAAAAAAAAAAAAAAAAAAAAAAAGGAATGGAAACAAGAAAATGAGGTTCCTATGAGGAAAGAGACCTGCTTTTTTATTTTTCCCACAGGAGCAGCTTGCACTGGATTCTAGGAATGGGTTCTTCAGTGTATGGGGTGGTGCATTAATCACATGCGAAGATGTGATATCTTCGTTAAGTAATAATTAAATATGTGTTTTAGCTTCATTCCTAAAAGGTGATTTGGGACTGATGGTTGTCTGTTTTAAATTTCCTATTTTAATGTTTAGTTCACAATGCTATGGATTGCATTAACTTCTTTTGTGCATGTATGTGTGTTCATGTGCATGTGCATATACATGTGTACAAATAAGGGTAGAGGGCCATGATTGATACTAGGTGTCTTCTTTGCTCATTCTTTGCCTTGTTCCTTGAGGCTAGGTCCCTCCCCGATCCCAAAGCTTACATTTTCCAATTGGTCTAGTTAGTGAGCTTGACCAGTTAACAAACTTCTTGAGATTCCTCCAACCCAATCTTCATTGAGCTGGGCTTCCAGGAAGCTGTCACATTTACCCAACACTTGCATGGCTTCAGGAAATCCAAATGCTCATGCTGCTGAGCCATCTCCCAGTTTGATTTGGGTCCATCTGGTTTACCTTTACTTGTTATAGTATCTACTAAATCTATTATTTATTTATTTATCCACTTTACATCCCAGTATCAGCTACCCCTCTTCCTCATGCAGAACCTTCACATATTCCTCCTTCCTTTTCTGCTTTGAAAAAGGGAAGCCCATCCTCCTGTACATTAGGTAGTTGTAGGAGTAGGGCATCCTCTCCCACTGAAGCCATACAAAACAACCTGTTTAGGGGAATAGGGTTCACAGGCAGGCAGGCAGGCAGGCAGGAAGGCAACAGATCCAGACAGCCCTGCTCCTGTTGTTTGGGACCAAGCTGCTAATCTGCTACATATATGCAAAGGGCCTATGTTCAGCTAGTGCTTACTCTTTGGTTGTTGATTCAGTCTTTAGGAATGACCAAGGGTCCAGGTTAGTTGACTCTGTTGATATTTCTTTAGAGTCTGTTTTCTCTTCTCGTCCTTCAATCCATTCTCTAACTCTTCCAAAGACTTCCAACCTCTATGGTTTGGTTATGGGTCACTGCATCTCTTTCCATTGGCTGTTGGATGGAGACACACAGAGTACAGCTATGCTAGGTTCCTCTCTGAAAGTATATTAGAGTATCATTAATAGTGTCAGGAACAGGTCTCAATTTGGAGCAGTCATTGGTTGGTCATTCCCTCTGTCTCTGCTCTATCTTTGACTCTGCACATCTTCTAGGCAGGGCATATTTTAGGCTGATTGTTTTGTTAGTAGGTTTCTGTCCTTATTCCTCTACTGGGAATCCTGCCTTACTACAGAAAGCAGCTACTTCCAGATCCATATCCCCCACTGTTAAGAGTCTCAACTAGAATTGCTCCATATACCTACTGGGGCCCCTTCCCATTCCAGGTCTCTGGCTCCACCAAGAGACTGCCCACCCATCCCCCACCCTCACCGATTTTCCTTCTCTCTGCCCTGGTCTCCCTACTTTGAACTCATTGGTACAAGAGGCAACTTCTTGAATAAAACACCAATGGCTCAGTCACTAAGAACAAAAATTAATAAATGGGACCTCATGAGACTGAAATGTTTCTGTAAGTCAAAGGATACCATTGTTAGGACAAAATGACAGACTATAGACCAGAAAAAGATCTTCACCAACCCTATATCTGACAGAGAACTAATACACAAAATTTATAAAGAACTCAAGAAGTTAGATACTAAAAACCTAAATAACCCAATTAAAGAATGGAGTACAGAGCTGAACAGAATTCTCAGCAGAGAAATCTTGAATGTACAAGAAGCACCTAAAGAAATATTCAACATCCTTAGACATCAAAGAAATGCAAATCAAAACAACCTTGAGAGTCTAGATCTTACACACATCAAAATGGCTAAGATGAAAATCTCGAGGAACAACACATGCTGGAGAAGATGTGGAACAAGGAAAACACTCTTCCACTGCTGGTGAGAGTATAAACTTGTACAGTCACATTGGAAATCATTTTGGCAGTTTCTTAGAAAGTTGGGAATAGTTCTATCTCAAAACCCAGCTATACCACTCCTGGCCATATACCCAAAAGATGCCCCACCATTCCTCAAGGACACTTGCTCAACTATGTTCATAGCAGCTTTATTCATAATACCCAGAATCTAGAAACAACCCAAATGTCCCTCAACTGAAGAATGAATAAAGAAAATATGGTTCATTTACACAATGTAATATTACTCAGCCATTAAAAACAAGGGCATCATTAATTTTTCAGGCATAAGTGGAACTAGAAAATATCATACTAAGTCAAGGAAACCCAAACATAAAAGGATATGCATGGTATGTACTCACTTATAACTAGATATCAGCCATAAATTACAGGGCAACCACACATTAATTATCAGAGCCAAAGAAGCCAAAGAACAAAGATGGCCCAAGGGGGAATTGTTGAATCTTCCTCAGAAGGGGAAAAAAATAGATATCAGAGGTGGATGGAGGGAAGGAATTGTGTGAGAGAGAGAGGCTGGGAGGGGAGCAGAGCAGGGGGTATCAGATCTAAGGGATTATTTTATTTGAACTTTTAAAGATTGAAATTTTATTCCATATTTTAGCATATCTATTAGATCATTTAAAGTAATAAGACAAATGCAGAAGAATATTTTATATGTCCTGAACATCATAGTGTGCTGCTCTGTACCTATCTCTGACGTCTCCCAATGTCTGCAATGTTTTAGATGTGAATAAAGGCATCTACTTCAGCTACCCAAGTCGGCGACATAGCTGTACTTTGGTAAACATCCCTAAACCATGTGTAAGCAAAATGATTTCCCACATCGAAGATGTGGAATCTAAAATACAGGAGCATTTGACACAAGTAAGTGATTTAAAATTGGGGGATAAATTCTACTCATATTAAGGGATTGTTATTTAAGGACAATGGGGAGTTATTTTGATAATTTCTATACAATTTAGAATTTTAGCTTAGAGGATTAATTTGATAGTCTAGACATGTTTTTAAGAGTCTTATTCCAGAGGGTGCAATGAACTTATTAAATAGTTTTTGTTCATGTCCATTTGTTCTTTAACATAAAAAAATCATGCTAATTTGTTATTTCCATCAGCCAACTTGACTAAAAGACAAAAAGAATTCACACTGGAGAGTGGAGCATCACTACCAGGATGAAATGATAAGTGAATTCGTAGTCTAAAAGGACAGTGTGCCCTTTTAAATGAGTTTTCTTTTTACTAAATAAATACACTAGGTCTGTTGAGGAAGATAAAATGATTCTTTCTTGGTCATGTTAACCTGTCAAATTCTGCTTTTGTTATTCTAAAAAGAATTCCATACTAAACTCTCAGCAATTTGCAATCATTTCATTTAGTAACGACTTATTGAAAAATGAACAACTTCTCTTACTTCTTACTAAGATGACATTCTAAAAAACTAACATACTTGTTCAGGCAGAGGTATAGACTTGCTACACATATGTCTTTTCTGTTTCTTTATTTTGGTCCCTGGATCTGACCTAGAGAATGTTCTTCTCTAGGAAGTCATCTTTTTTTAGAGGTATTGGTTTGATGGTCAAGATCACAGGCTTTGAAGAGACATGTTGCATGACCTTAAGAGGGTATGAGAAGACCCTGACAGTGTGTGTTAGATTAAATGTCAGAATAGGAAGAACATGTGTAATAGCACACACATGAGCTATTACAACAATTAACTATATACATTATTTTTTTTTATTATTGTTCAATATTATTGCATGGGAGCACTTTTTTTTTTGCCTATGTACCTCTTAATCAGAATATACATTAGTACAATTGCAGATAACATGGTAAACAAGTTCTTGGGTCTAGAATCATATAAATAAATAGAACAGAAAGGTATTTGTTGATAGATGTGCTTCACATTCCATAGAGGCTCTAATTCTCTATCCATAATATTTAATATGATAAAACTAGATCTATAGATGCCTTGACAAACCATTATGATAGTTACTGTTTATTGTAAAGCACACCAAATATTTTGCTGTATCATGTCTCTTAGATGCATAGAATTTCTACTGAGTGTTCTTGTGAAGTGACACAAGGTAAAATATAATTTAGAACAACTCAGAATCTTTTTCAACTGGAAGATTATTTGTTGCCATCATGTGACATGATACTAACCAAAACATCACCAGGAGGGTTTACTTCTGCTTACAGTTTAAAGGATGCAATTCATGATGATAGGGTCTGCAAGACATCTATTAGGGAGCTCCATAGTGATGGGAGAAAGCAGCTAGGTGCACACATTACCTCTTCACATCTTGGCAGGCAGACTAGGAAACACAGACCCAATAGAATGGACAGCAGGTTCTACTTTCTTCGGGGAATTATCATTTCCCAAAGGTACCAGCATCTGTAGATTCAAACATATTGAACCCATCAGGGGCATTTTAAGTTCAAGCCATAATGACCTTGGAAAGCAATATCCTCAGAATGGATGTTTGGCTATGCTTTCTGTATAGTTTATTTCTCTACAGAGCAGAATTCATGGCAAGTGATAGAAAATTCCTGGATAATTTTCCATACAAATCAATAATTATTTTTGCCTTCCACATTTCTGTCCTGGCATGCCTAAGCTACAGTATTACTTACTTTAGAATAAACTCTACTGGGTCTAAATTTTTCTCTTTGCTTAATACAAATCAAGCTGCTACCATGATTAAAAAACATGTTATAAAAGTATGTAGGAAACTCCTGAAAATATTAAGATAATGCTGTCCAAAGAGACTATTAACATTATTATCAGTAAGCTGAAAATAGAGTGGCATAAAATTGTCCATATTTTGTATTAATTACTTTCTGTGATCTCATCAATCCTTATCTGAACCTTCCAAGGTAGAAACTCAAGTGCAGATGAGAAAATTACCTCAGAGGCCCATGTTCCTTAAGATCACATAGTTGGTGCAGAGTCAGCCTGAGGACAGGTGTGTCTGTGAGCTACACACATCTTTTCCATGCTGTGCAGTGACATCTGTCCCTGGCAATTGGCCAATAAAAAGGTTACAAAACATGAATGTGAAGGTACTTCCAATTCTAACTGGAAAAAAATTAGCAACATTTATGATGATTTTTAGCTCTGAAACTTCACATTTATTGACTGATTCTCTATGAAGTTTTTGAAGCTTAGAGTTCTCTGAATTTGTTCTTACATTTTACTTATAATCTTCAAAATCTGATACAGCTACTCTTTCCTTTCTATCATTGGCATTTGCCTTCATCCATCTCTTAAAATGTACACCAACTGCTTTATATGCTTCTATGTATCTTTCCATTCTACTATCCTTCTGAAATGACAAAATACCAACTGCAAATCTCTTTGGTGACTGAGTTCCACATCTACAGTTGGAATCCTGAATAATTTGGGAGAACATTCCAGAATAACCCACTTTATAATAATGCATTCCACCGTGACCAAAACCAACCCCCATGGTGTCTTTAAGGGTTCTCTCTAATTATTCTCATTGTCCATCAGAACTTCCTGTAGTAATCTATGCTGGTAACTCCAGCTCTTTGATCAAAAATTCTTCTATGCCCTTCATCATCCATTAATTCATTCCAATGAAAGCTGTAAGAAAATGCCTCAAACTCTTGTTATTTTACCCAAGGACATCATTGAATATCATAAATATCAGCTCTTACACTGTAGAGGGGTTTCTCTTCCAGCTCTGGCAACATCCTTGATGGCCCTCATCCTATCTTCTGTAATGCTTCCTTCTGTCAGTTATGCCTTCTCATCACTCACTCTTCCAATCAGTACTGTCCCCATTTGAAATAAAGATTAGTTTTATTTTGTTTATGTTTTAATACAGACTCTCATATTATGTACTCCTTACCTGGCCTGGAATATGTTACTTACAGGAGGCAAACCTTGAAGTCATCGAAATCTGTCTACCTCTGCCTCCTCAGTGCTGGGACTAAGGTTGTGTTTCACAGCACACCACCATCTTTCTGTAAAGAACATTATAAGCCTATACTTAGATGTTTGTTTTTTTTTTCTCTTCCCACTCTAAAATGTAGAATATCATCTCTAATCCCTCACTACTATTTGCTCATGCACATATTTTGGCAATCCAAATTTAGTCCATATAGTCATGTTTTGTGGTTAGCATCTTTTGGTAGCCACAAAACTGACTCTCCATTGATAGCTGTGTGGGGATAAGAAACATTTAACTGGTTAAGATTTAGAAGTACATGGGTTTTAAAGTGTGGAAAAACCTTATAATAATGAAAAGAAATGGGCTTGAGAAATATATATGCATATATATATATTATAAATAGATTATATACACATATTTCATAATAAAATGGAACATATAATATGAGACAAAAAACTGAATTTTATCAGTCAGTTTAAATTTAAGTGGTTTTTTAAAGTGAAGTTTACTAACTGTATTTTGAGATGTTTAAATTTTGATTTTTATTGGACTGTTTTGTTTTGACAGTTTGAAGCTTCTTTTGAAGAATGGTAAGAAACTTTACTGATTCTTTAATGTTGAACTTTTTGCACTGTGCAGTTCACCAGTTTTATTTGAGAATGAGTGGAAAACTTGAAAGTAGTATTTCACATGCTAGTTAGTAAAATACAGGGAAGGAACTGGAAGAACTGGAGGGGGAGTAAAGAATGGGTGGAATAGAGTACTCATGTGAAAGTGATCATTGTCAGATTTCTGGAATCTAGCAAAAAGTTGACATCAACCAAGGAGAAAACCATTAAAGAACCAGCCCATTGAGCCAGAACATTAAAGCAATAGAAAGAACATTAAGGCAATAGAACGTGCCTGCTTTCCATTCTCCTGTATCAGTAGTAGCCATGAGAGCATTCCATACTTGTACTATGAATGCCTATTGCCAGGAGAAATGAGGCTTTATTTTTAAAAGTGTCCATTTGATGGTTCTAGTCGTACAACCAATCCTTATCGCAGTGCTTGAGGGGTCTCCAGGCAGTGTGTTCTATACTTGCCACAGTGGCCAGGGTGACAAACACCAACTAGAACAAGCCATAGATAGAACAGAGTCCATGGGGAGAAAAAGAGCTGGGCACAGAACTGCATGTGATGTATAGAATGAGCATGCCCAAAACTTGTAAAGTTGGGGATTCTAGAAATAGGCGAAGGTTAGAAACAGGCTCAGAATAACTGGTGATGCCTTCCTCCTGCACTTCTGGTTGGACTGTGTGTACTCTATGATAGAGACAGGGTTGTAATCAGCTGAGATAAATATGAGAGTTCCACAAAACAGAGCCAGTTTGCTGAGTGGGGCAGAACTTTTCTTCTTTTTCTAACAAAAATATTGATAATATAAGACATAGCTATAATATTGTAAAAATAAATCCTTTGTTGTGAACAGTTGACTTACATGAATATAGATTAAGCATTCTAATGAATAGATGAAAGTGGGAGAATGGATAAAATCACATGATGCTACTAACTTCTAGAACCATATAACCTACTGTAGTTGACTCAAGGACAAAGAAAATCCCTGACATAGAAAAATGAAGGAGATAGACAGTATCAGTAATCAAAACTCTTTAGCCTGAAAACAACAATAAAATGATTCCTAATGACATATTGCTATACTCACAGATGGGTTCCTTGCTCAATTTTAATCAGCTAAGCTTCTTGCAGTAGGTGAGAATTAACACAGAGAGCCACATCTGGACCATGTGCAGAAAGTCAGAGATTTTGAGACATACAGTCCTCAGTGGAATGTCTTTATCCAATGCATCTACTCAAGGCTCAAGGGTCTATGAGTAAAAGGAGGCAGAAACATTGTAAGAGCTACAATGGATAGAATTTTAAGGAAGCACTGTCTTTCAGACACAACAGGGATACTACACATAGGAACTCACATATTGTGGATACATGCACAAGACTCACACAAGTTCCATCCAGGTGGAGTCACAGAAATCACTCAGATAAAGGAAATAGACATGGGGTCCACCCCAAAATGGAAGACATTTGCTTTTGATACCTACTGGCAAAGAGAAAATCTGTTTTCTTCAATGCAGTTTCACAGTCATATCCTGAACCACACTTCAGGACAGGCCCTATGACCAAGAACAGTTGGACAAGACAAATTTAACTTCATAGGTTTTTTTTATTTGTTTACTTGCTTTCTTGTTTTGTTAGTTAGTGAAAACGTAAATATCAGTGTTCAAAGAAAACATCACTCTTTACAATAGCTAAGAGGTAAAAAATAAAGTCTATCAGTAAATTAAAACAGTATGGTTAATCTATGCAATGAAAAACTTTGTGCCTAAAAAGGAATAAAGTTCTAATAATAACATCACATACATAAAGATCATATATATTTGTGTATTTAAATATACATTATATAGAAGTATAATATATATTTTGTAGGGGCTAGAAACAAATGACTACAGTTATTCAAATATTTTATATGGAATATTTATTATAGCTGCATCCATATAGACAGAAAGCAGCTGAGTTATTGATAAAGACTAGTATGAGAGAAAGAAAGGACCACTGGTCAAATAGTTAACTTTATGTAATTTTATTTTAAAAGTGCAGTAGAAAGATTAATTATAATTATAAAGAAACATCGGGAGACAATATACACAAGATCACAGCTAGCTTGGTGTGGTGGTTCATAGAAGGATACATTGGGAGACAATATACAAGACTACAGCTGGCGTGGTGTGGTAGTCCATGCCTTTCATCTTATTACTTACAAGCAGAAGTAGGCAAATCACTGTGAGTTTGAGACCAGCCTGATCTACACAGAGAGTTCTAGATAATCAGGGTTATATGGAGGGAACCAAAACAAACAAACGAACAAATAGCAACAATAGTAATATTGTCAAAACTTTAGCTAGTTGTGTATGATAACATGCCAGAACAGGCAATGAAGATTGCAAGACAGAACAAAAAGCATTATTTAATCATTGATTGGGGGGACTATTAATTTTTATTATTTTAAAATTTTAACACAAAAACATAATTTTCAAAAATTTTTCTGAAATAAGGAAAGCAAAATAAGATAATGGACATATCTTATGAAACCAGAGGTTTTTAAATAAATTTGAAATATAATAATATGCAATCATTTTAAATATTAATTACTGGTATTAAAATTTACAGGAATGATACATAAAAGCAAGATATGAAATTTGTTGGTTAATTTCATAAAAGCTGAAGTATTCCTATAGTGTGGTATTCTATGTAGTGTTTAAGATAGTAAGTGAATAGGAGTTGTTCATATGAGCTCTAATGATATTTGGTAGGAATGGGGATTGTGTTAATTTTAATGACCTTAGTAAAACAAACTATCTTATCATCCAATTGATTTTCAGTCACACTTATCTCTTGGAACTGGAGAGATAGCTCAGTACTTTGCAGTGTATACTACTCTTGCAGAGGACACTAGCTCAGTTCCCAGCACCTATATCAGGCTGATCACAACCGAACGCAAGCTCCAGTGGGCCTAATGTCCTCTTCTGGTAGGCAGGCACCCACACGTCAGTATAGAGTACACACTCACACACACACACATACACACACACACACACACACACACACAAATGTGCAAATTAAGCTGCATCATAAAATTTCTAGGAAATAAGAATTTGTAAATAAAGATATTATTTTAATGTCTTCTTAATATAGATCAAGACAGTTGTGATTGTTTTAATTTTCTATTAATTTGAGTATAAATACTATTGGGTAATACAATTTTCTTCAATCAGTTCATTATTCAGCAAGGTTACCATGTAAATGACATTTGACATTTCACAGAAATGCTATACCAATTTTTGTATAACTATCTTTTTTTTTTGGTATAACTATCCTTTAATGCATCTGTCTTTTATAAATTCGTGCCATCTTCCTTGTTCGGTGTGTGTAGGACTTCTGGCACAAAAGATAAAGAGGAAGATTTGGGGTCCTCTGCTCCCGAGAAAGAAGTACACCCAGAAAAAGCAAAGGGTACGTTTGCTTTTGATACTTACAGATGTATAGTTGTTTATAGGCCGTTGACCTTTAGTTAACATAGTTCTGATATCAACAATTATTATTCTTACGAGTTTTATGGATATAGAATAGGGAAAAGAGTCTACTATACCACTCTAGGAAGCATTTCCTCAGCTAATACGTACTATTATTAATGACTTCTGTACCAGACATTGGGCTAAATTGTGGGTATACAGTGAAACCTGCCCAGAGCTCAAAGAACTAGTAACAATTGAGAATCATTGATTAAACCTTTCTGTGATGATCAAAGTATTGCATGTCTGTCTGTCTGTCTCTTCAGTGGGGCAGCTATCATCCACAGAGAACTACTGACCAGTCGGCATGTGGCTAATAAGACTAAAGAAACTTAATTCTAAAGTTTAGTCTTAACAGTGAAATATAAATAGATATAATTCAGGGGCTTCCATATAATCAGAATTTACCATAATTAACAAAAAGTTGCAAAATTTAGATATTGTCTTAAAGTTATTATTAATACTATTTCAACATACTTAGATATATGAGATTATACCATATTTCTCATCATTGCCTGTCAGAAAAATTTAGAAATGCCTTCACTGGAGGAAAACTGATGAACTCAGGACTTTTCATTAAAAGGAAGAATATTTTGTTTAAAAGCATTACTCATTCCTGTGCTCTGATTCATTTTATTTATTTTCCGTATTAATGTCTACGGAGAAGATGAAAACTTCAATATTTATACATCACAGATATAGAGGAAAAGAGATTAACTCACTGATGGCCACAGTCACAGTAAAGTATCTAGCATGACATCCCAGAAATATGCACGTGTGAGAATAAGACGTACATGGTACCAGAAAGATAGCAGCTTTTATAAAAGCATTTGGGTTAAAAAATAAAAGTGCAAGCCATTGCTTACATATACAGTGAGTGAGTTGGTTTGGGGGACAATTAGAGAGATGTATATGACAATGGATCAGAGACACCACAAGTCACTTACAGATATATTTATTTGTATGCCATTAAAGAAAGAGCAAAAGGTAATTTGTAAAGATGAAGAACTTTGGCAAAGCACATGTAAATCCATTAAAGTGCTGTGATTGGTGGTGACATGAGTATCTTTGTAATATTTAGACAAAAACATCTTAGGGAGATTGATTATGGAATCATTCACAAATTGTCAATGTTGAATGAAAGAAAATATCACTCAGCAAAGTACCCAGGCTGAAAGTTAACAGTGGGTTCAAAGAAACTGGACAAAGCTGGGGCCATAGAAAGTTATTTTTGCCCATTAAGATTATTTCTTTTAAGGGTACATGTCAATGTCTTTAACAAGCTCTCTAGGATAGTAGAAGATAGGCAATAGTTTAGTTTGCCTTTATAGCCATTACATGGCCATATATAATACTGCCATCTAACAGAAAAGTCATTGTCTTTATTATCCAAAAGAAAAAAAACAAGAGGTTTATCCACCACTTTATTCTTTTATTCCGTTTCACTGTCTTACCCCACCCCCACCCCCGCTGCCCTCCATGGTGTCCTTTATTTTCTTGACACTGTGCTTATGTATTCATGTCATGCCACATGTTGGCGAAAGTCAGCCTGTGTAGCTACACATATCAGCAGAACAGGACTCTCATCTGTCTTCCTTACCTTGTTCTCTCTAGAGGAAAGCATATTATTGCTGTTGGAGGAAATAATAATTGTACACATTTTGTTCACAAGCAGATGAATGAATACCTCTGCTAATATTTTGTTAACATTACGCCATATTATTCCAGAGCTGTGAACCAGAGATCGCAGGCGTCTCTCATTAACAGAGTTAATTAAGGCTGAATAAATAGAATTTGGAAATTTCCTGATGAATTCTTGCCAAGGCTAAGTGGAGACGTTATTATCTGATAAAGCTGAAGAATATCAATGCCTTCTTTTCCAGGGACTGAGCAATCTTCAATGCTGATTTAAATTGCTTACTGTGATTTGTGTCCTTAAATATTTGGAGGAAATATGGCCATGATTTAAAAATAAAGGAGCCTGTGTGGTGTTTTACTTCTAGTAGTGATTCTCTTTAAGTTACTGGTTGAGGTTTTATATATGCCTTCTATGTGTTCACTGAAAATTCTGTCGCCAAAGAATATTACGTCATCTTTGTATTATCTTCATGATTGGGTTATATAATTTTAAATCTCTTTGGTTTGTTTTCAAGGCAAATCTCTCGCTCTGTAGCTCAGACTATCCCTGAACCCACAGTGATCTTGCAAAATCACCCTCTCAAGTGCTAATATTACAGGCCAGTGCCATCATGCCTGGCTCTGTTTTACATTACAAATGGTCTTTAAAGATTATTTAACTTTTCTCTTTTCTTTCTTTCTTTCTTTCTTCCTTTCTTTCTTTCTTTCTTTCTTCCTTTCTTTCTCTTTTATTAACCTAAGATGAGCAGATTTGAGCTTTTCTAGCCTCATGAGGCTGCTAATACCCAGACAAATGCCGCATTGCTTACCAATCAAGGATGCTCTCTCATGGTACATACTAGTCCCTCCACATGATCTCTCCACTTTTTTCTCCTCATGGTCCTCTCTCAACTCTCTCTGGGATCTGCCCCAGCTGTGATCAGAAGTCCCACCCTCTTTGCTTCTGCCCAGTTAGTTAGCTCTTTATTAAACCAAAATCAGACTGCTTCCTTCTACCTCAGTCTATCAAGTGTCAGAATGCTCTTGTGTTGGGTTTAGTGCATGTTTCTTTTTAAGACAAGGCAGTTTGCACTATAGGTTGTATTAACTTAACAATGATTAAAGAAAGTTGAACACTCTGTTGGAGGATGGTTTCATACACTGTGTAAAGAATGTCTTTGTATTATTCAAATGCATATTTCTGTACTAATAGAGTTGAGTACAGTCTGGACTTTGGTATTGTTTATTTTTATGAAGTTCACCTGTCTCTGTGTTTTGAATATGTTCTTCTGTATCACCTCCTAACATTACTTTCTTAAACACGTAAATATTTGAAAGACTACTTCATGTAAGATGCATGTTTTATCATCATGTTGCCTGTGGGCTGGCTTATTAACAAGCTTAAATGCATGTTCCTATTTTTAAGATGAGAAGTGTCCCGAGTTGAGGAAGAGGATGGAGACATTGCTATCAGAGGCCATCTACCTCATTAAAAGTCTGGAAACAGACAGAGCAGAAGCAGAACAAGCTTTAAGACAACAAAAATCACGGAAGAAAAGGATTAGCATGAAAATTGACGCTTGGTCCATTTGGAAGCTCCAAGAACTCCCAATAGCTGTACAGAAAGGTAATAAAAGGGTTTCCTCCTCCACCAGTGTCTTTCAGAGTAGCTGCTCTGGATACACTGTTTACTGGTAGATGTTTACAGACTGGAGCATGAATGGAATATGGTATTAAACATTGGGATGAATCCAGAGACACAAACCTTGACTGTAGGCTTTTAAGTGTATTGAAAAATCTCATTCACAGGGAGAGGCAAACTTTTGCCATATATATTACTTACCATAATTGTGGTAGTATTTGAGTTATTAAAGATCCATACATCTTACTGCCCTGTTGGTATCATTAGCCATGTTTGAGGATGTAGAAAAATTCAGATTTCTAAATGACATGTTGGGAAGGACACCCGCTTACTTTTGAGAATTTAGATGTAAATTCAGTTTGAAAAGAGCTTTTAGCAAGAAGGTAACTTTAATATGTTTGCAAGACTAACTTGAACAATAACTGTTCGAGAAAGTGCTTTTCTTTAGAGCATACAGAGGAAGAGCTAGGGTGGAATATTACACAACCTAAAGTTTCTGTCTACTGTGTCATTAAAATATATCCTGTACCATTAAAACATTCCCGAGTAGTCCAGAGGCTAGAAACTTCATACCTGTTTTTGAGTTAAGGAGTCATTGACTTTAAAGTATTTTTTTTTAATTAGATGCTCATACAATCGCTCACTTGAGATAAAGGGCTGTGCTATTAATCTTGCTCTGGGATAACAGGCATTAACTTACAGCACTATGTCATGCAGAAGAAATGAATAAACTTTTATTATAACACTAAATCTCCTAAAAATATGACACCCAAAGTAGATATGTGCGTTCTGTGGAGTTGCAAGAAGATATTATTTATATGGTCTTCTTGTGTCATTCGTTTCTTGAATATAATTTATTATATTAACATTCTGCTAATACATTACTGTGTTTATAACTGACTTCTAAACCTATTTATGGAATGTAAATATGATAAGACATGAGAGGGTCAGAATAGGTACTGTGGACCCCAGTGGATCCTTCAGTTGGCTCATGTTCACATCCACAGAGCATCTGCAGTTTCCCTCATTGTCATTCCTCATTATCTGTGGTAGAATAGCTGATGTTAGGAGCTGATATTTTTATTAGATATTTTCTTTATTTATATTTCAAATAATATCTCATTCCCCAGTTTCCCTTCTGAAAAAAAAGCCCCTCCCTCCTCCTCCTGCTCACCACCCCACCCTCTCCTGCTTCTTGGCCCTGGCATTCCCCTACACTGGGGCACAGACCTTTCATAGGATCAAGGGCCTCTCCTCCCACTGATGACCGACTTGGCCATCCTCTACTATACATATGCAGCTGGGGCCATGAGTGCCACCATGTATATACTTTGGTTGGTGGTTTAGTCCCTGAGAGCTCTGAGGGTACTGGTTATTTCACATTGTTGTTCATCCTAAGGGGCTGTAAACCCTTTAGCTCCTTGGGCCCTTTCTCTAGCTCTTTCATTAGGGACCCTGTGCTCAGTCCAATAGATGACTGTGAGCCTCTACTTTGGTATTAGTTGGGCACTGGCAGAGCACCTCAGGAGACAGACTTTTGAATGTATCTCTAGTTACCTTATAAGCCATTTAAGACCATTTAAAATCTATGGCTTTGAATCTGTTTGGAGTAATATTCAGGGAACTGTAGAAATAAAATGAATATAGATGTATATACATTCTAGTAAATAATAAATGTAATAAATTCTCATGATAGATAATAACTTATAGTTTGGATAAACTTTTAGTTAATACTATTAAAGGTCTACTTAAATTTCAAATGTATATTTACTTGCTTCATTTTATTTAAGTGAGTTATACATGCAGTATAATTTAAAGTCACTACTATATACTTGTTGGGAACTTTCTGTGTGAAAAATGTTTCTGAAAAACTATTTCCAGGAACCAGCTGGCTTTATATGGATATAAATAGGACACAATCTTTAAATGTTATTAATCTGTTTTGAAATATAGAGTTAGATATTTTCTGTTTTTAGAATTTTATATCTTCTTGTATAATAAATTTAAAAGCTCAATCTTTTTAAGTAGCTGTAAGTAGGATGTTTGTCAGAACAAACATTTAAAGAAATAAAATTAGGGGACCCATCTGCTGCTTTCCTGGATCTCTTCTAGGGGCTCCTCCAGTCTCCTTTTCTATCTGCTACAACACATACGTTTTGTTTCATCTCTCCCAGAAAGCAGGTTCACAATGGCTTGTGCCAAAGATGTTTTCTATAGTCTAACTTCCTTTTAGGTCAGCCAGTGAGAATCCACATGGGACACCATGAATAGAGAAGAGTGAGGTAGTATATTCATAGCCCTGGTACCTTCCTTTGTCTGGTCATAACATACCTCTGAAATTATAGCTCTTGTTATCTATCTGATATCTAGTGCTAAGAAATTCTTTATCATTTTTTACTATCAAAACAATGAACAGAAATGTCTTCCCACATAAATTGGGTGTTATATTATCCTGCAAGCTATAAATTAGTTTGTATAGCTTTGCTCTCTTGTAAAATAAGGTGACGCATACATTTTATCATGTACCACAAACATCTTGAAGTACAAATGAGTGACTGCCACAGACTTCCCTGAGGTTCCAGGTGCCTACTTTTATCAGTTCCCTGTTTTCCACACATCTTTGCTTGTGATCTGTGGATATTTCTCTATGGCTACCTAATGAGAGAGGAAGAAATCTTCGATCTGAGAATGAATATGTTTGGTAGTTTGTGATGCACTTTGTAGAGCTGGTATTCCCTGCTCAATTTGAGAACTAGAGGCATCTTTCCTCAAAGAGAATACTTTAAAGTACCCCTAGAAGAATAGATGGGCAAGGCACAGGTGTGAAGTGGCAAATGGGAAAAGAAGCACTCATGGGATGGAGAACATGAATGTGAGATAAATCAATACAAAATGGGATACACACACACACACACACACACACACACACACACACACATACACATACACTCATATACACACATGCACACACAAGCACACACATATATATACATGCACAGACATATACATATACACATGCATACACATATACACATACATATTTCCATATGCACACACATGCACAATACATACATGCATGCATAAACACATATGTACACACACATGCACACATTCACACACAGATACACATGCATACATACCCACATGAACACACATGCACATAATACACACAAATGCATATACAATATACATATGCACATACATATACACAGACACACATGCACACATGCACACATACACACACATGCACACATATACACAGACACATGTGCACACATATACACCATGCACACACATGCACACATACAACACATGCACAAACACATACACATGCAACACATGCACAAACACATACACACACAACCATACACACACAACACACACATACCCATGCACACATATACACACACACACATATACTTAAGAAGATAGACAATGTAAAATACTTAATTAAACCGACAGACATGAAAACAAAAAGGTCTGGAAAACTGTGACTGACCCTTCTACCTGGGAGCAGTCAGATACTGGCCTTCGAGGACAAAAAGAGTAGAGGGGGTGGTGGCAGGGTTCTGAAAATAGGATCAGCTTCCGTGAGACCACTCAACTTTATTTAGGGTGAACAAGGGCTATATAGATTTGAGGAGTGAGTATGGAATTCCAAGGTGCATATGCTATTGGCTAGGGTGGGAATGCTCATTTACATGAAAAAGTATTCCAAGACCAAGCAGGTTCTTGGGAGAGGGGGATTGGAACCTGTAATCTAGTCATAGACTATGTGACTTTCCTCAGATGGGGGTTATAGGCAGGAAGGGTTTATTGGTTATAAAACAGTACCTAATAATCATATGGTGGGAAGCGCTGAGTCATGTAGCACTTGCAGGAAGCTTTGTGCAGGGTCATCCTCTAGATAAGGTCAGGTACTTGTGCTATCAAGATAAGATCAGGCAGCAAAGAGGAAGTCCTACTGAGAAATGGAGTCCTCCATTTTGTGCCCAGAGAGCTTTGTTGTGACCCCAATAGCAGAGTCTTCCAACACAAAAGAAGTAACAAGATTAATCAAAACCAAAATATAAAGGAATCAAATTAAAAATTCACACAGAGGGTTTCTTGGTGTCCTCTATCCCCTCTGGCTATTATGATCTTACTGCCTCATTTTCCACAAGGTTCCCTGAACCCCAGGAAAAGGGATTTGATGGAGACATCCCACTTAAGGCTGAGTGTTCCACGCTCACTCGCTCTGCATAAAATGTCTGGCTAGAGGTATTTGTGTTTTTTTGCCATGTACTGTAGGAGAAAGCTTCTCTGATGATGACTGATCAATAAGCATGGCAGAATGTTATTAGGAGCCATTTTACTGCTACATTTTTTATACAAGTAATATTTTGCTTTACGCTAGCCTTTGAATTGTTCATAGTCACCCAAGTAGAATCAAATGTGGCTTCCATTTCATGGAGTGGGCCTCAGGTCAAATCAGATATTGGTTGGCTGTACAGGTCCATGATTTGCTGAAGAATGATACCATGGACTCAGATAGTATATAAATGCAAAGAGTGTTTTATTCTTCAGAAGTCCAACACGCTGGGGTCTCCCATTACCAAGATAGAGAGACAACCAAGTGAGTTTACAGGCCTGATTTAAAGCACATTAGAGGAGTTCTGGGGTAGGTGGGTTTTGTCTTACTCTGTCTCTAAGCATTCCATTATTGGGCATGTTAATTTTAGATGAATAAATTATTTCATTATTTATTTTTTGTAAATCAATCTGAAAATAATAATTTTCAGTTGAGGTTTTTTGGTATTTTTGTTTTTCTATAATTGGAGCATCTTAGTAAGAATCGTGCCTTCCCTCTCATGTCGACACTTGTAAGTCTGATTTTTATCATTTTAGCTTTATGCATTTCTGGAAAGCCTCTGCTCTTTCAAATTTATTTTCATGTTAGCACGGTTACATAAAACGTGTGTATATGTGCTTATAAAATGATCAGTTTGTTTGTTGATGGTAATAATTTGAATTTATATTAAAGATTATCAACTAATAAAGCATGTTTTAGTCCTCTTGTTGATAAATGAAGGAAACAATGTTTTACAATTCAATATTTGAATAACCCTTCTTAAGATTCATAGGTGAATAATTTCTAAAGTTTAAAGTAGATTCTGTATACTATCACACATTTCTTTCTGGTCTGTCTGATGTCAGCACTGAACTCAGTGTTGCCCTCATTAATTTACTTTCAGAACACGAGAACTTCTCCAAAGAAATCGCAGAGCTGACCAACCATATTAAAGACAAGGCCATCAAGGTGGACCATCTACAGGAGCAGAAAGAGAGGCTGGAAAAAGCCAATGAGAAGGTCCAGAAGGACATAGACTACATGATTTCTCATAGCATTCTAATAGAGAAAAAGCGCAAGCAGGAGCTACAGTCTCTGAGAGAACGTTACCATAAAAAGTTTGAGGTGAGTGAATCTGTATCTTTTTGGTTGTTTCAAAATATTTCTACTGTAAGAACTGAATATGTATTCTAATGTTGATCTGTCATTTATTTGTCCAATAGTCTGTTCAATGATAATTTATTGGTATTTATTTAGACACTATCTTTGAGACTTCTCTATATACCTAGGGCATTTAATAATATTCAGTTAACTCATTAAAATTATAGAGACTCAAAACAACCTTGTTTTTTTAAATCATAGTTTTAACTGAGTGAGAAAGCAAGTAGAACATATCAACAATGTAAAATCATTGATAAAAATTACAAACCTAATGGTACTTCAAATGATTATATGATATCAATCACATTGTAGAGTCATTCTATAGAGAACATTTATTTGCAACTGCTCCAGAAATAACAAATTTTACCTCATATTACTGTTTGATTATTTAAAATAAATAAAACAATCCCTTCCAGATTTACCACACAGTCACTCTCTACCATCATCATACAAATAACTAGTATAAATTTCATCCATTCATTAAAACAATGTAACAATGTTGTATCTTTGAATTATACAATGCTGCTATACTTTGACTAAGTCTCTGCATCTTCATTTTTAAGGTAACGTTTTATTTTTGAACTTTTATGTGTCTTTATTTGTATGTGTGCCTTTATTTGTCTGTAGGTGCACCACGTGCATTCAGGCATATGTGGAAAGCTAGAAAATGGCATTAGCTTTCCGGAGTTATGGATTGTAAGCTCCAAGATGTGGGTCCTTGAAAACAAGCCAGGCTTCTCTGCAGGAGTGGCCACTGTTCTTTCCGACTGCTCTATTTCTCCAGCCCTCTACATTGTTTTAATGTAATTAAACTACTCTTCATAGATACAAATCTAGTTTATTTTAGTTCTGTATTCCATCACATACATGTAAAACAATTTATTAATGTTTTCTCTCTCCTGTCTCTCTCTTTCTTCTCTCTGTCTCTGTCTCTGTCTCTCTCTGTCTCTCTCTCTCTGTCTCTCTGTCTCTGTCTCTGTCTCTGTCTCTCTCTCTCTCTCTCTCTCTCTCTCTCTCTCTGTGTGTGTGTGTGTGTGTGTGTGTGTGTGTGTGTGTGTGTGTGTGTATGTGTGTGTGTGTGTTAGGCATCTGAGTTTCTTTTCTAGTATGTATTGACAAAACTGCAGTTTGCCAATACACAATAAGTCCACAACAATGTTCTTCTTTCAATGTACATATTAACTTTCTTCAGCTGTATACCTTACTGAGTAGTAGGCAAGGTCCATTCCATTAGCTAATACCTCAGTGTTCTCCAGAGGTCCTCTGAAAACTTGCCTAGAGTAATGCTTATGTTGAAGCCTTCCTATACCCTTCTACAATTTGATAATGTGTCAGCTGGAGTTACATCCTGTTTTCCTGATCTTATTTCGCTTTCACTGGAATGGATTTTGGAACTCTAAGAGAACTCCTTGACAAAAACTGACCCACTCAAAACAATCACCTCTCGTTATTTCTAGCTATGCTGCCTAGTTTTATGTTACCTTGACAGAAGCTAGAGTTATCTGAAAGTTGGAAACTTCAGCTGAGAAATGCCTCCATATAATCTGCCTGTAGTATATTTTCTTAATTAGTTATTGATGGGGGAGGGCCCAGGCCATTGTGGGTGATTCCATCACTGGGCTGGTGTTCCTGAGTTCCATAAGGTAACAGACTAAGCAAGTGATGGGGAGTGAGTCAGTACGCAGCATGCCTCCAAAGCCTCTGCATCAGCTCCTGCCTTCAGGTTCCTGCTGTGTTTGAGTTCCTGTTCTAACTTCTTTGAATGGTGAGCACTGCTGTTGAAGTGTTGGCCAAATAAGTTCTTTCTTTGCCAACTTGCTGTTTGGCCATAGTGTTTTGTCAAAGCCATAGAAACCCTAAAACACTAAGCTTCCCTGTTATCTAGAGATGATAGCTGTGGTTCTCACTTCATGACAACCATGAGGCAACCTCTGGTATGGAGCCAGTAGAAAGGATGCTGAACTGAAAAGCAGAAAGATATTGAAAGCCTAGGGCTTTAAAGAAAAGGTTAACCCAGTCTTGTTTTAGCAATTATAGTTCCAATCCTAAGTGGCATTGTCCTGGTTTGTTGATACTGGTGTCTATTTGATGACACTATTTGGTGAGTTTTTTTCTCTGTGGATGGCCTTGGGTATTGCTGTAGGCAGAGGAAGCAGTATTGTCAGCAGCCAGGAGAGGAGGTTCCGGAATGACAGGAGCTCACTGCAGCAGGTCAAGAAAGCAGAAGCCTTTGTGTAAACCTATCAGAGATGACTGTGACTAGTTTTGTGTCTACATGGGGGATTTTTCATTAAATCAAGGCAATGATTTACATACATAGGCAAAAAGAACATTTTGAGTGAAGCAGGTTACCTTTTATCATCCAATCAGTTCGAGTCCTGGACATCATCAAAGCTGACCTCCTTTTAGTAAAATGGAAATCTGAAAGCTTAATTACTGGATTTGGACTGCATATTTGCTTGGTTCAACCTGTGAGACCACACTGCAGATTTTGGACTTCTGTAGTCCATGACTTATTTCCTTAATCTAAATCCACCATAGTGGGTGGGTCTTCTCACCTGTTGGACCATTTTCTAAAGAATTCTGGGTGACATAGCCCACTTTGGGGAGCGACTTGGCTCTGTCACTGCTACTTCATTGCTCTCCTTGCTGTGTGTTGAATTTCACAAGCAGAGCTTCTGATCGACTGGTTTTAATTCTGACTGCCACCTCTAGTGACCTCAGGGGTGAAATTAAGACAGTCTGTTCTCTTGGTTTCTGTTGTAGATATAATTATTTAATCTCAATCAGGGGGTTCTATCCCATCTTTGATCATTCAGTTCCCAGATAAAACACACACAACTTTTATATTTATAATAAACTTTAATCAGCAGTAGAGCAGATATCTACCCACTAAGCTCTTTTGCCTACTTCCCTATCAATAAGTTACCTTTCAATAAGTTATAACTTGCCATGTTCTATCTAGGGAGCTCTTAACTCCAACTGGCTAGCTCTCATAGCTATGTTTTCATGACTCATATACTCATGGCATCTTCTCCTCTATCTACCATCTTCCCCTCATGGTACTACCTCAGAACCCAAGATTAGAAACCAAAACCCCACCTACTCTTCTGCCTACCTATAGGCTGTTGACATCTTTATTTAACCAATAGTTTTAAATTAAGGAGCAAGGCGACATAGCATTACTTAGTATACACACAGATTCTCCCCAGGCAGTATTTAGCATAAGACATAGCAAAAGATATAACCTCAATATATTTCTTCAGAGGAAGCCCAGAACTGTGTTAAAACGTCACTCTGGCTACATATCACCAGGAGAAGTAATTCCCCCAAATAAAGATGAGACACTACTAGGGATGGTTAGATATATCATTTGCCACTGTAAAAAAAAAAAAAAAAAAAAACCTACAGTGACACAGCAGTATTCTGTATGAAAGTACATCTTCCATTTATGAAATGAGCATAACTGACAAAACTCAGGAATGAAAAACAGAATTATGAGCACTGCAGGGACCAAATGCCTCCTCAGAGAGAAGCAGAAGCATACAGAGCTGTAGAAAACAGGTTGACTAGCTTTTCAGAGTGCAGGCCCTAGAATGGGAGTTCAAGTGTTGTGTGCTTAAATCCTTACTATAAGCTTTCAGACCTTGAAAACTATTTGTAAATCTTTGTGCCTTGCCTTCTTCCTTTACAAAATGCTATAATAATAACTACTGAGCCATAAGCTTAATGTTCACCTGAATTAAATATCAGGGATCAAAACAGAGGCTACCATAACACCCAGAGTGAAATATACATACAGAAATTCATTACTGCAGATGTGTACATTGAAAATGAAAGATCCAGTTTAACAATGTCTATGCAGATAATTAAACAACAACCTAGAATATAGGGGTGAGTGAAACATCTAAAATAGGATAATATTGGGGCTCTGCTGAGGGTTGTCCATTTTTTTCCTTGAGTAGTACATCAAACCTACATGTAAATAGTTTCCCAAGTCTCACATTCTCTGCCACCATACACTTGTCTGTTCTCAAACACTTGTCCCAGATATACAGAGAACAACCCACAAGCTTTAGAACCTACTAAAACTACTCAGTTGACCTCTCTCTCTACAGGAAGCTCCTGAAACTTAGCAAACTCTTCCCTGCCGGCATGCTTGCATGTGTCGTCTGTCAAGAATTATAAACCCTGCATTGCAAATATACCCGAGACTGATTAATTGTACACTTTGGCATCAGTCTTTTTATGTTATCTGTGTTTTGATTAAAATAAATCCAAAATCCTAAATTATATAAGGTATGCAACATTTAATTTAAAAAGCACACACTATCTAAAATATAGTGTAACTTATGAGAAATTTAAACTACGAAGTAAACATTGTCCAAGGATCCAAGGAGAAGGTTATCAAAAGAAACCTACCAAATATTAGCTTATTGCATCCAATAACTGATCCTGGATTTAGTGGCAGTGTAGCCTATGAACAACTAATCATTTCAATATTATTTTTAAACACCCAATCCACAGAAAAGAAGGGCATCCTTAAATGAATTCTAGCTGATACTTTTAATAGCAGAATCTTGTGAAATTTTTGAACAAAGCTATTAACAGAATATATATCTGTAAATATGATGAAAAATATGTTCAAAACAGTCCTTTATCAAAACAGTCCAATGATAATGAGTCACCTCATGCATAATTCCCTTTAGGAGGCTAGAAATTACTTGACATTAAGAGATGTAGTTCTATAACTTAGACTGTCACCAGAATAAAAGGAAGAGGTCTGATTTTTATCAAAAGACTCTTGAGATGTATTAGTCATAATTAAAATGCTGAAGCCAGAAGAGAACTTCTGTAACCTTGATGCTGAGGTTGGAAGAGTGCAGATTCTGAGGCCAGGCATATCTACCCAGCAAGATCTGTTCTTTTAATCAAGATATTATAATATAGACATAAATTACAGACTTTTACAAATGGCACTAGTGTTCATATTAACCCCTGAAACCCTGCAGCCATTTCAAGCAAAAGCCAGAGAAAATGACTATACAGGACATGATGTGTGTTAAAGAGACTACTTTCGTCAATGTGACAAGGCAATGAAATGAAATACAAAAATTTAAAATGATAAAATAATTTTATCATCATATATAACTGAAATGACACGTCTGAGGCCTTTCCATGCAATTTATCTTTATTTAGTTTTAAACCTTCCCAGTACGTTTGTGAGGTGGGCCAGAGGTTAAGAATATTTGTTGCTTGGAACTGCTTTTTTTTTGACTATCAAGGCTTGGAACTACCTGGAACTCCAGCTCCAGAAGATTCTTCTGGCCTCGTTGCCACCTCACATGCTCATGGTGTGCAAGTGATCAAGTTTCTTGGAACACAGATGCCTTTGTGTTCCTCCAATGAGAATCAAAGCTGTTGCTCTTTTTCCTGGAGAGTAATTTGCCAGCCAGCATTCAGAGAAGCCCTTCCCTTCTGACTCAGCACATTCTGGTTTGAGAGGTGCATCTGAAGAAAATATCTAAGCTTGTAAAGTCTCTTGGCAGCTTGCTTCAGCACAGTGGGGTTTGCATTCCTCAAATCTGCTCATCAGTTGTGCACAGTGTCGGTCCGTGTGCCTGGCAATGAGAAAGAGCAGCAACTGTCATGTGGTATAATTCAGACAAGAGAGGTGGATAGGAGAGCACGAACAAAGGAGAGATGGAGACAGCTAGGAAGTGCTGATCGTTTTCATTAATTACTAAAAGTAAATGCTTTGGACTATTACAGGAAGATAGCAATGCTTATTTCTGATTAAAATGAGTACGAGTGATTTAATTTTCATTGTACTGTACGAGTGATTTAATTTCATATGCACATTAAAGATCAACATCTTTAAAAGATGATTTTAACTTGAGCCCATAAACCTGTAACTTTTCTGCTTCTGTAGTATCAAATGAACTGTCAATTATGATAAAGGAACACGAACCCTATTTTCTTAGCTGTACACATTTAGAGGATTAGTTATGGTAAGAAAACATACATTAATAACTTTAAGCCTAAAGTATGAGTGACAATGGAATTTTTTAATTAATCATTCATAAATATATGGGCGACATATATTTCATTTCTAGGTAATGGAAAAATTTAGAGCAATTCATGAAGAGCTTAAAGAGTCCGTGGATAAGTGTGAAAGTACCAAAGCAAAGCTTAAGCATATGAGAATAGAGAACGAAAAAGAAATTCAAGAAGATCTAACAAGTGCAGCATCCTATGAGTAAGAATTCACCCTAAATACTATGTATAGTGTTTAGAAATGAAAGGTTAACCAAACTGTAATAAATACTACTGCTCAAAACTTTCAAATAGCTTAGAATTTAAGTTGCTTAAGCCAATATTATCATCAAGTTTGTCAATTGAAATTTGAATATTTCATGTATAAATCTATGTAAGCCCACATGACAGTATATTTTAGTTTTAAAGTTTTCATGTGTATCAGCAAATTTCATGAGGATAAAGCATAATGCCAATGTATCTCCCTGTCACCTGCATGCAAAAGGGATTTCCTTATTTTTTAATGAGATATCACATATTATGAATCAATGCAGCAATTATAAGTATGTTAATATTTAAATTTGTATTTATTTTCTTACTAATAGAACAATATTTAAATGCATAGATTTTCTCCTTCTAATTAATAGTTGCGATTGTTATCTCCTTGCATAAATTTCTAGAGTAAACATACCTTCTGATATGTTTGTTTCTGTGATAAAACATCACAGGCAAAAGCAATCTGGGGGAAGAAAGAGTTAATTTTATCTTACAGCTCAGAGTGCATCATCCAGGAAAGTCAGGGCAGGAACTTGGATGGAGAAGATGGTACAGAGGCCACAGAAGAGGATAGTTCATTTGCTTCTTCAGCCTGCTTTCTTGTAGAACTCTGGAATGTCCCTGGGTGGCATTGCCAGCAGTAACTTGGGCCCCATATGTCAGTCATCATACCCCACCCTACCCCTCCACCACCACCACTGCACCAAATAAAGCAGCACAGATGTTGCCAGGAGCAGTTCTGGTGTGGACAGTGTCTCAAGTACCATCTTCCAAAACAATTCTATCTGTGTCAAATTGGCAAAGACTACCCAACACACCTCCTGGTTTCTTTCATTGACTTAAAATTCCTTTTGGCTTAAAGTGACATCAAAGATTTTTCTTTGTTTAAATTGATTCATGATTTAGTAGGGACAATTAATCTCATGTTAAAATCATTACAAAGCTAGAATCAAACTCATATATGCAAATGAGCACAATTAGTACAAACCTTATGATCTGGATAACATCTATTTGCTAAAATGTGTATATTTTCCCATAGCCACTTCATCTTTACAGTGCACTTAAGTTGGGACTGCAGCAAGGGTTTGGGGATTAAGATCACTTGCTGCTCTTGCAGAGGATGAAGGCTCAGTTCCCAGAACCTGGGTTGTGGTGTACAAACATCTGTGACTACGGTTCTAGGTGATCCAGAGCTGAGTTGTAGTTTACATGGACACCAGCACACACATTTTCTTTTTAGTTAGCCTTATATAACTGGAAAAACATGCATTTGTTCCTTATTGAGTACATTGTTTTCCATGCTTTCATATCATAAAGATTAAGTTTTATATATCAACATAAGTATTATTTGAGTAATTGTTCACAATTCATAATCTCATGGTCAGCCCAGACCTATTGAACATGAATGGTACTTTGAACAGATTTCCCCACCCCTTTTGAAATTTCAACAGGAAAATTTATTATTAGTTTATAATAGAAATATGTAAAATCAATTTTTATAATGTTGTAAAATCAATACCTAAGCAATATACAAAGGGTACTTACTCTTAACCTGAAAATTTCAAAAATGTTATTCCAGTTATTTCTGCGATGTCTCCTTAGCTTCAGGTGTAGCAATTATGCTGTAGATATTTCTTTACATTCCAATTGCTGCCCCCCACCTCAGTCCCCCTCCCACAATCCTTCATCCCATTCCTCCTCTCCCATGCCTCTGAGAGGGTGCTCCTTCCACACCCCATCAGTCTTCCTCCTTCTCTGAGGCCTCAGGTCTCTCAAGGATTAAGTATATCTTCTCCCACTGAGGACAGATCAGGTAGACAGACTTCTGCTGCATATGTGTCAGGGGCCTCAGACCAAACAGTATATGCTTCTGGTTGGTGGCTTAGTCTCTGCGAGCTCCCTGGGGTCTGGATCAGTTGAGACTGCTTGTCTTCCTATGGGGTCTGTATTGGTCAGGGTTCTCTAGAGTCATAGAACTTATGGGTAGTCTCTATATAGTAAGAGAATTTGTTGATGACTTACAGTCTTTAGTCCAATTCCCCAACAATGGTCAGCAACAGCTGAGAATGGAAGCCCAAGGATCTAGCAGTCGCTCAGTCCCAGAAGGCAAACAGGCAGAGAAGAGAGAGAGAATCTTCCTTCTTCCAATGTCCTTATACAGGTCTCCAGCAGTAGGTGTGGCCCAAATTAAAAGTGTGTGCCACCACACCTTTAATCCCAGATGACCTTGAACTCAGAGATCTCCCTGTCTTAATCTTCTGGAATTCATAGCCACTATGCCTCAGGATCTCCATGCCAAGATCCAGGTCAGAAACTTGTATCTCCCAGCCTCCAGATTTGGATGACTGGTGAGCCTTCCAATTCTGGATTACAGTTCATTCCAGATATAGTCAAGTGGACATCCAGGAATAGCCACTACAGGGTCGCTTTCCCTCTCAGCCTCTCCAATCCTTCCCCTAATTCAGCCATAGGGATCCCCAACTTCAGTACAATGATCAGGTGTAAGTATCTGCCTCTGTCTCAGTCAGCTACTGGTAGGGTCTCTCTGAGGACAGCCATACCAAGCTCCCATCTGTAAGCACATCATAGCATATTAGTGTCAGGCCTTGGTGCCCCCATGACTCCCATGAGATGGATCCCAATTTGGGCCAGTCACTGGACCTCCTTTCCTTCAATCTCTTCTCCATTTTTAATCTCTGCAGTTTTTTTTTCGACAGGAACAATTCTGGATCAGGAATTTTGACTCTGGGTTAGTGTCCTGTCATGTCTACATGAGGCTCTGTCTGTCAACTGGAGGTGGACCCTTTGAGTTCCTTCTCCACAATGTTGGGCATTATGGGTGAGGTCATCCCCAATGAGTTCTGAGAGTGTCTCACCTCCCGGGTCTCTGGTACTTTCTAGAGGGTCCCCCACCTCCATCTCCTTAAAGCTGCTTATTTTCAAGACAATGTTAGAGAAAAATACTATTTTTTCCTGCTCCTTGCTACCTTTCAGTTAAATATTGATAAAAGATTATAAAATTCTGTTGTATGGCACTAGGGCTAGGGAGACTGCTCTGTGGGCCACAGTAGTTCTTCTGTGAGCATTAGAACCTGCATTTGAATCCCCAAAATCTAAGTATGAAGTTGGATGGATGTTTATGACTATAACCCTAGCAGTGGGTAGGCTGACAAACCTAGACAAAACCTAGAGAACTTCATGTTCATTGAGATTCTATCTCAAGGCAATAAGGCTGAGAGTAACAGAGATAGACACTGGATGTCCTCTTTGGGCCTTCACATAGATGTATGCATTTATACACACACACAGAGACACACACACACACATACACACGCACATACACACACACATACACATGCACACACACACTATAATATCATGTAAGTCACCATATTTGGTACTCCATTATATGTTTAGTTCATTTATTTGATGGTATAAATTCAGATGCATACAAGTTTAAAGTGATTATGATATCCAGAGATATCGATTGGTTTCTTGTCACCTCAAATTCACTCTTTCTGGTTTCTAGAATCTTTTTTTCCTTAAGATTATTTATAAAGGTAATTTTACTACATTTTATTTTTATTAATGTTTGGAAAATATTTTCAACTTCCAATGTGTTGGATTATTTATGTTTTAGACTCACTAATAAACATGACACTGACAGAAATATTTATTCTGTTATAGACAGCGTGGTTTAGAAGTTGTACCACTGAATATACTCACAGATCACTAGTACATTCCTTGAACATAAACTAGATGGCCTGTTTTGCTTAGCAGATGGCCTTCCATGTTGTCACTCATGTTCATCCTGTTCTCCCTTCTTCTCTTTGGGTGATGATGATTCTGTTTTATTATTTGGTAAGATGCTTACACCATCAGATCCAAAACACATTGGATGCTGTTGATGTATTGTGTGTTACAAAAATAATTAAAAGTTTACTCTATTTATCCACTTCCACTCACTAAAACACTTGCTGATTGTAGAATGTTTTATTTCTATTACCTATGAGAATACTTTCAATATTTTATCTTATAGAAGGATTTTTAAAATAGACTTTCATTTATGACAACCTTTTCTTCCACTTTTGTTTCTGTCTTGAGTCCTTCTTGGCTGACAAGTCCCTTAGAATAACAGCTTCAGTGAGGTTATCTTGACAAGTTAAGGTTGATTATGAAAGAAAAAGGTTTTAGTATGAATAAGACATTGGGGCTGGAGAGATGCTCAGAGAGTAAGACCACTGTCTTTCTTCCTGATGGGACCTGAGGGGATCCAGCACTCATATGGTGGCTCATAACTTTTTGTAATTTTGATTCAGGGAAATCTGATGCCCTTTTCTGGCTCTTGTGAGCAACAGGCATGCAAGTGTTACAGAGACATGAATGTAGAAGATGCCCATGTACATAAAATAAGGCTTATAAAATAACCTAAATAAACAAAATACCATGCAATCTTTGAATTTTAATTTTCCATTAGGAAGGGAGTTCATCCTGTGACTTGTACTGTCCTTTTAAAGATGACCTACGTTCTTGAGACCATAAAGACTTACTTAAGTATTTATCTATGTGTGAGTGTGCGCCACAGATGTTCAAGTGCCCAAGAAGGCCAAAGGGAGCAATGGATCTTGGAGCAGTAGTTACAGGCAGCTGTGGACCATCCAGAAGCTGCATTCATGTCCTCATCAAAAGCAGCATAATGTCCTAATCACTGAGCCATCTCTACAGGTTTCTTTGGTTTTGAGGTTTTATTTATTTTAATTTTACATTTCTCTTGATATAAACTACCTGCCCAACTAAAACAATAAATAAAATGAAAATTAATGTCATCTAGTTGGGTTTTGTCACCTGTTGTTTTCATGGTTATTCTTTATTTATTAAATGCTGGGATTATTTGCTGATAATATTTATATAAATTTCACATTAATTTCTTCTGTTTTTCAAGTTTTCCATTAGCAATGTCTCCTGTGTCTGTGTGTATGTGTGTGTGTGTTTATGTGTGTATTTGCAGCAGAATGCTGTTCAATAGCAGACCATTAATAATATTCCTTAATAAAAATGATGTTTTCTGTTTTAGCTATGTTAAGTTATACAATGCTTTCTCCCACATGTTTGTTTTCTTCATTTTTCTTTATAAGTAATTACAGACCCATAGAAGTTAATGGTTCACAATTTCCTTCTCCAGGCTTCTTCCAATTGGGGAGATCTTAGAGACTGGTACTATGATATCAGATTAGGAAACAGGTCCTGCCCAGGTTTTTCCATGCATCATGTTTTCATGTGCACTAACTCACATGGATGAATGTGATTGCATGTGTAGGTATATGTAATTTTCTTTTGTGTGTAAATTCACTAACTACTGCTTTGATCCAAGTATGGAATGGGGTCATCTTCTGTGCTGCCTACCTCTGCCCCTATTCTTTCTCTGCCCTCACCCTCAGATCTTCATCATTTAGGGTATGTTATATAAACACATCATGGAACAAGCAACCTTTGGGTTCTTGTTTTTGTTTTGTTTTGTTTTTATTTTTTTGGTTTTACTTTTATTTTGCCATTAAGATTAACCCACCTTGGCAGATAAATTCCAAGAATGCCTTCTCAGATTTATTACTAAGTGGGATTTCTTGGTATTGGTGTGTCAGGTTTGTCTAACCAACCACACTTTAAGGGGCATTTGGTTAGTTTCCACTTTCTTGTTGGTCTGATCGAAACTACTTTAGAAATTCATGTCCTAGGTCTGTGTGAGCATTAGGTCAGCTTTCTACAGAAGGCCCATCTATGAACACAATTTCCAGTCTGTGTGCTAAGTATGTACCAGTTAAAAACTCCTGCAACCAGCTGCACAGTGTAGAGAAACCATTAACCATACACACCAGCAAGAAGAGATCACTTTTTAAAAGAAAACCGTTCAGCTGCTCTAGCATTTTTTTTTGTAGCATTGAAGTTTTATTTCAAATTTCTTTTGCACATTTTTGTGCTGACATGATAGTGAATTCTTTTATGAAATATCTGCTCAAGTATTTTTTTCTGGCTGGTATAGATTTTTTTTTTTTAACAGAGAATTCAAGTTAAGTTTTAAAACAGATATGTAAATTACAGCTATCTTATGATTTTAAAAGGTTTAACTTTTTATTCCTTTATGGGGTGTTTTGTCAGAGAAAAGTCTTAAATTTTGTTAGAATTCAGTTTGCCAATTCTTTTTTTCCAGGCTTGGTGCCATGGGAAACCCCTAGTTCTAATGCTGAGATTGCCAAGTGTTTTCTTCTGGGACATTGTGCCTAGCTTTACATGTTATCCTTGGGAGAATTAGGTGAATGACGATTGAGATCTAGTCAGATTTAGCTTTGCTTCTCTCTCTCTCTCTCTCTCTCTCTCTCTCTCTCTCTCTCTCTCTCTCTCTCTCTGCTCACATCCATGGAACATGGTGCCCTGTGTCAACTGCTTTGGTTAAAGAGCTGAGGATCCAAATATTTTGGGCTCGGACTCCATTTTGGAGAACCTGACCTAATACTAAACTCAAGTAAACTAACAGGCCTAGCACCAGTTTCCAGGCTACCCTCCAACAATACCTGTGTTTAGCACCAGTTTCCAGCATATAGCCCAACAAGACCTGCATCTAGTGCCAGTTGCCAGGTTATCCTGACGCTTCACTTCCTAATAACTACCAATCAGTAGGAAAACAGAAGCTAAGTTTACAGTTTGGCCTCCAGCACAAGCCAATTATGTTAAAGGCCATAGTGGACCCCCCAATCAGATATGTACCAGCCTAGAGATCCCCTTCTTGACTCTATAAATCCTTACCGGAGTCTGGGCTCGAGGCTCCCTCCCATTCTCCTGCATCAGAGATAATGGTATGGCCCAAGCTCCAGCTTGAATAGAGACCCTATGGTGATTACATCAGAATTTGGCTCCTTGGTCTTTGGGGGCTTTATGAACACAACAGGGTATGTAAACCATTGTCATGATTCATCAGGTCCTAATTTCCATGGCTCTGTTTGTATCTACTGGGTTCTGTTTCATTGCTCGATATGTCCAATATTCTGCCAATACCAACCTTTTTTAAGTTAATATACTCCAGCTATACCACTCCTGGGCATATACCCAAAAGATACTGCAACATGTAAGAAGGACACATGCTCCACCATGTTCATAGCAGCCTTATTTATAATAGCTAGAACCTGGAAACAACCCAGATGTCCCTCAACAGAGGAGTGGATACAGAAATTGTGGTACATCTACACAATGGAGTACTACTCAGCAATAAAAAAAAACAATGAATTTATGAAATTCTTAGGGAAATGGATGGATTTGAAGAATATCATCCTGAGTGAGGTAACCCAATCACAAAAGAACAAACACGGTATACACTCTCTGATAAGTGGTTATTAGCCCAGAAGTTCAGAATACAGGAAGAATAACCCACAAACCACAAGAAACTCAAAAAGAAGGAAGACCAAAATGTGGACATTTCATTCCTTCTTCAAAGGGGGAACTAAATACCCATGGAAGGAGTTGCAGAGACTAGCAATGGGTGGCTGTGAGCCTCTACATCTGTATTAGTCAGGTACTGTCAGAGCCTCTCAGGAGATAGCTATATCAGGCTGGCTTGGCCTTGTGAAGATTCTGTGCCCCAGTGTAGTGGAATGCCAGGGCCAATAAGTGGGAGAAGGTGAAGTGGCAAGCAGGGGGAGGAGGGAGGCAGCAGGGGTTTGTTCTTGTTGTTTTTTGAGGGGTTGTTTTTTTGCTCTGTTTTTTTGGGGGGAGGGGAGGGGAAACTGGAAAAGGAGAAATCATATGACATGTAACTAAAGAAAATATCTAATAAAAAAAAGAAAAGAAAAAAACAACAAAGTGAGAGTGTGACTGACTATTGGGTTTTCCTGATTAGTAGACGTAAAAATGGTGATATTTAAATGCCCAGTAGCTTTCCGTTACTTTATTATCCAACTTCACACACACACACACACACACACACACACACACACACACACACATAAAGTTATATATATATATATATATATATATATATGTTATATATATATAAATAACTTTTCTCTCCATTCTTTACCTTGGGAAACAAGAGTACTTGTTTCCTTTGTATTCACTCTTAATATCTGAGCATTTTAGGAAATTTAGAACTGCCGTGGGGTAGGAGAACTTTTAGGATAAATGTCATTGATTCCTAGTAAGTTAAAGAGTGGTTTAAATATAATTGTCTTTTCAATGTGGATAAAAATCAGCTTTTCTTTTATCTTAGGAAAGAACTAGATAAGCTTACTTGTCTGGAGGCTCACTATACAGCCTCAATTGAGTCTGTGAATCTGGACCTTGAAGGCGATGAAGAATCAGTGAGTGAGGTGCTGAGAGAAACACAGAGCACAACAGATGAACTATCAAATTTAAAAAGAACAGTGAGTGTTTCATACTTTGAAATATTTATAAATTAGTTTGCAGCTAGAAATAGCATATTTTCCCTGCAAATTATTATATAGCAGCCGATTTCTTAGCTGTCCTAGTTTCATATTGTTGGATAGCAAAACATATTTGACAACTCAACAGAATGCTTATTTCATTTGTAATTATAATTTGTATTTTTTAATTGGGTATTTTCTTTATTTACATTTCAAATGTTATCCCCCTTCCTGGATGCCCACTGAAACTTCCTATCCCATACCCCTCCCCTTGCTTCTATGAGGGTGTTTCCCCCATCCATTCCTACTTCTCTGCTCTTGAATTCCCCTACAATGGGGCCTCAGCCTTCACAGGACCCAGGGCCTTTCCTCCCATCAATGCCCATCAAGGCCATCCTCTGCTACATATGCAGCTGGAGCCATGGATCCCTCCATGTGTACTCCCTTGGTTGGTGGCTTAGTCCCTGGAAGATCTGGGGAGGGGAGGTCTACTTGGTTTATATTGTTTTTCTTCCTATGGGGTTTCAAACCCCTTCAGTTCCTTCAGGGCTTTCTCTAACTCCTCCATCAGGGACCCCAGGCTCAGTCCAATGGTTAGCTGCGAGCCTCTGTATTTGTCAGGCACTGGTAAAGCCTCTCAGGAGACAGCTGTATCAGGCTCCTGCCATCAAGTACTTCATGGCATCCACAATTGTGTCTACATTTGGTAGCTGTGTACAGGATGGTTCCCTAGGTGGGGCAGTATCTGGATGGCCTTTCCTTCAGTCTCTGTTCCACATTTTGTATCCATATTTGCTCCCATGAGTATTTTGTTCCTCTTTCTAAGAACAGCGAAAGCACCTATACTTTGGTCCTTCTTCTTGATCTTCATGTGGTCTGTGAATTATATCTTACGTATTCTGAGCTTTTAGGCTAATACCCACTTATTAGTGATGTGTTCTTTTGTGACTGAGTTACCTCACTCAGGATGATATTTTCTAATTCCATCCATTTGTGTAAGAATTTCATGAATTCGTTGTTTTTAATAGCTGAGTAGTACTCCATTGTATAAATGTACCACATTTTCTGTATCCATTCCTCTGTTGAAGAATATCTGGGTTCTTTCCAGCTTCTGGCTATTATAAATAAGGCTGCTATGAACATAGTGGAGGCTGTGTCCTTGTTATATGTTGGAGCATCTTCTGAATACCCAGGAGTGGTATAGCTTGGTCCTCTGGTAATACTATGTCCAGTTTTCTGAGGAACCACCAGACTGATTTCCAGGGTGGTTGCAATCCCACCAACAATGGAAGAGTGTTCCTCTTTCTACACATCCTTACCAGAATCTGCTGTCACTTGAGTTTTTGAATGTAATCATTCTGACTGGTGTGAGGTAGAATTTCAGGGTTGTTTTAATTTGCATCTCCCTGATGACTAAGGATGTTGAACATTTCTTTAGGTGCTTCTTGGCCATTCAATATTTCTCAGTTGAAAATTCTTTGTTTAGTTCTGTACTCTATTTTTAATAGGGTTATTTGGTTTGCTGGAGTCTAACTTCTTGAGTTCTCTCTATATATTCGATATTAGCCTTCTGTCAGATATAGGATTCTTAAAGATCTTTTCCCAGTCTGTTGATTGCCATTTTGTCCTATTAACAGTGTCCTTTGCCTTATTAGTTTATGTTTGCTGTATGAAGTTATGTATTTCTTAATGACATTTTCATACAAGTATGTGATGTACATTGATCACAATAATCTTCAGGTACCCTCTTCTCTCTCTCCTATGAGTTCTTTACTTGAATAGTACTTGTAGGTATATATAAATATACATGGGTGTATGTATATGTATGTAGATGCATATTGGACTTGGATATATACATATGACATCTAGATTTCACACATGATTAGGAACATGATATTTGTGTATTTCTGAGTTTGATCTGCTTTACTTACCACAATCATCTACAGTTCCATCAAGTTTCCTGCAAATGCTACAATTTTTGGTTCTTAATTATGCCCAAGTAAAACTCACTCATTCCCCCCCCCCCACTCCCTCTCTCTTCAGATCTGTATTACCAAGTTCCTTGATGAGCATTTAGATTGCTTTCAAACTTGGCTATTGCAAGTTGTACCAAAATAAACATGAACACACAGGTTTGTTCATACATATTGACTTAGATTTTTTTTGTGTGTTTAGACTGATTCCTGTGGTATAGTTGAATCATACAGCACTTGTATTTTTAGTTGTCTTGAGGAATATTCATAGTGATTTCTATAATAGATACTGGAGGCTTAGATTCACGCCCTGTGGTTGAAATAAATTCTTTCCTTCCCAAGTTTCTTTTAGTTATAGTGTTTTAACACAGCAATGGAAACTCTAAGCAAGACAGAAATTAATACCAGTCTCTGGGTTATTGTTTAGGCAGATCTGACCAGGTATTTTTGGGAAGATTTTAGGGGAAATTTATAACTTTGGGATAGAAAAGCCATTGCAATTTCAAAGCTTGGTATGTTGTTTGTGGAGCCGAGGGGGGACACAGATCATGGAGGTCTGACTTGTGAAGTCTCTGAGGTAAGCAAAGACCATACTAGGACTATTTGTGTGATATTGTGAAAGAAGCATTTGTGGTTCTGGTCCTCTGGAGCTGAAGAACAGGCTGTGATTAATAAGACACCATCACCACCAGAGTAAAACTTTTGCTCTGCTGGGACAATAGTTACTACTTGGCTGGGACCGAAGAATCAACTGTGATTAAGATTTAGGAAAGTTTTTCCTTGGGTCAGCACATGGAGGCTATAACAAGATAGCCAGTGCTGCACCTCCTGCTGACAGCTGACTTGGTAATGTGGAAGAGTCTTCCAAGTGGTACTTGCTTTGAAGGCGTGAAAGAAGAAAGAGTCATGGAGAGAAGTTGAGATTTGGCAGGTGTGGTACAGATAGGGTCTCTGAACAAAGGCTGGAAGTGTTGACTGGTAGGGACACTGTTTCAATTGCTATAGAAACCACAGGAATAGAAGGGATCATAGAGAGAAATTTGACTTTGGTATCATGTAACATGGTCAGAGTCCTTAAGAGTACCCAGGAGAGACAATGGTGAAGCTAGGGTAGAGACCTCAGCATTTTGGAGATGTCAGTATCATGCAGCCATCACTAAAGACAACTAAGACAACATCACCCATGGGATGGAACAAGCCTGAGCGAGAGAGATATGGTGTGTGTGTGTGTGTGTGTGTGTGTGTGTGTGTGTGTGTGAGAGAGAGAGAGAGAGAGACAGACAGACAGAGAGAGAGAGAGAGAGAGAGAGACAGAGACAGAGACAGAGACAGAAAGAGAGACAGAGAGAGAGAAAGAGAGAGAGAGAGCTGGTTATGATGTTGTGCTGTTTATTTTTAATGGAGAAGAGGTGTTTAGTTGGTTGGTTTTATCTTTTTATCTTTCTTTTTTTTTTATTTTACAGGAGTCTAGATTTGGAAGACCTTGATCTTTTAAAACATCTTTGGAGTTTCCGATAGATTGTAAATATTTTAAAGATTCTTGGGTTTGGATTTTGAAAGAGCTTATGGTCTTTTAAAGAGGCAGAGCTTTAAAGAATGTAGGACTTTTAAAGTTATTTTAAAGTTGGGAGTATTGATATTGGCATGCCATCTTAGAAACAAGTGGAAAAGGAAATATCCTAGTTGACTAGTGATGTCAGGCCAACAACAGATCAATTGTGCTTGCAATTTTGCCTGCTTTGCACGAGCTAGAATTGTTTTGGAACAGGAAACCTCATTTGAGAAAATACCCCTATCAGACAGATCTATTGGCAAGTCTGTAGAGCATTTTCTTTATTGATGATTGATATGTGAGGCCCTGACTCATGATGAACTCTACCAGCCCTGGGCTAGTGATCCTATGTGCTGTGGAAAAGCAGGCTGGGCAAGCCATGAAGAGAAATAGCATCCCTCAGTTCCTACCTCTAGGATGCTGGCTTGAATTATTGCCCTGACTTTCCTAAGTAACGGAGTGTGAGAACTTCAAGGTGAAATAAACCCTTTCTTCACCAGGTTGCTCTTGGTAATGTTTTTTATCCCACCAGTGGAAACTGTAACTAAGGCATTCCCAAAATGTGTAATTTATTGCACTGTATGAGTATAAGCACCAGGGGAGAGTAGCAGTCAGCAGATGACATATTACTATTAAAACACTTATAACTTTTATATAATTTGTTGGTGATAGTTCAATTTGTCATCTGTAAAATGATAGCCATTGACAAGATATTTTCAATGAAGGAGAAATTATTTGCAAAGCCTATAATCTTTCATTCATACATCATCTTTAAACTGGCAACCCCGTGCCTCCTTAATTTGTTGTAATAACACGATATTATTCATGACAGGAAATCATGAAAGCATTTAAAAGGTTCCTAGTAGTTTTCAATTATAGAAATTGTTTGGACTAGCACACGTTCCAGAGAAGATGAGAGTGTGATGAAATTTAAATATATTAATTTCTGCATTTCTCTCATTATACAACCTTAAGCTACATTTTCATGAGCACACATTGAGCACTCCATTAAATGCAGGGATGTGCATTATCTTTGAGCCTTGTCTTTGGTATGCAATTCAAACCTCCAGCTCAAGAGAGGGATGAGCTTCATGCTGCCCACTCATATGGTTCACAGGGAATTCATTTCCAGATTTCAAGACCTATATTGCCCCCAGTTTAATCATTGACATATATTTTCTCCAGCTTCTGCCCTTCTTAGTCCTTAGTCTGTACAAACTTGGTTCTGTATTTCTTTTCTACAAATAATAGCTATAATAAATCAAATACCATTGAACTGATTAAGAAGTTCCTAATTTTATGATCAAACTTTTAATGTAAAATTAGGCTATGAGTTCCTTATTCTTATTTTATAAGTTATCCTTCCTATATTTTCAATAGCTTAATATACATATATAATGCATTTTTAATTTTTGCTGTACTCACATCTTTTCTACCCTACCTTCTCTTTCAGCTCCCACCTCTTCATGTCCCTAGACTCTGCCTCAGCATATAAATATATGCATATACATATCTGTGTGTATGTGTGTGTATCTGTATATATACATATGTATACATATGATGTATTTTATATATACACACACACATCACATACAAAACTTGCTAATCCATAAGTTAATGTTGCTCAGTATTTGTTAGGACTGACTGCTTAGGTTTGGCATATCCACAGAGAAGATTGATTCTGCCTCTATCAGCAGCCTATAGTTCTTTATCTAATGGTAGCACCTTTCCACCATCCATGTTAGCATGTCAACTTGTAGATTTTTATGATCGTCTTGTTTAGGTGACTTTATTTTTGACATTTCCTGGGAGCAGCTTTATCCCCATATACTATCGTGAAGCAAATGTCTTTTCCTGGTCCTCTAGGATGGCCCCTGTCCTGTACATTGTGGGAAACCCAAGGTCAAGTGGTTTGCTACACTTTAACCAACTTTGTAATCTGCAATGCTCTCCATCTGCTGCAAAAGAAGCCTCTATAGGATGCATCTGGATCGCTTCATCCCCTAAGACCTTTTCTTATCCTTTCTATACTCCCACCCAACCCTCTATCCAGAAAACTGCACCTCTGTATTCAAAGGCCACTGGAAATCATTTACTTTTGACATTCAGTGCAGATAAAGAAACAAATTTATTTGATATATAAACAGATTTTCAAATTTTTTAATATTTTTCTTATAAGTAAACAGCTAATTTTGTAAGTTATTAATTGGTATCTTTATATATGGTCTGTTATATTAGATAGAAACTCCAAAAGTGCAAATTTTCTACACATTTGTGGCCATTTTGTGTCATATTTTAGCTCAATACACTCCAGATGAAGCCGTTCACTTACAAAAACATAAGTAAATCTAACTTTGGACTTACTGATTAGGAAGCCTATGTAGATAGTAAGGATTTTTTTGTAGATATTTTGTAGTTATTATGTCATACAGTCAAATGACAGGTTTATATTTGGATGATAAAAACAATGTAGTTTTATCACACAATATCTAGTGTACAAATGAGTCATCGGTATGATAAAGGCATATGTTGCTAATTTTTTCTTTGAAGGGTTCCTATCTATTTCTTATGCCTGCCCACATATATAAAATATAAAATGGCATTTCTACATTGCCTCATATTATCTCTCCTTGATGTCACCTAAATGTCAACCTCAAATACATGTTCAATATCACACTTAGGTTTTTAAAATGCAAACTAAGTTCATCAAAGCTGCTTATTAGCAACAAATATTGACTATACAAATATTTTCTGGGTGTATGTGAAGGGGATATTATGTAGTTTCTCACTTGACCAATTGAAACTTTGTATTGTATTAATATTAAACTTCTTTCAACTTATTGGGTAAACTCTGTCCATTTATGGCTTATTATTCTTCTAAGTTACTACTGCGTTTGACTTGCAATTACCTCACTTACGATTTTGCATGAATATTTATAAGTGAGTCTATATTTCACTGTCATAATTGGTGTCTTATTTGATAGATTTTCTTATCTGAACTATGCTAGCTTTATAAACTAAACTTTGATGCTTTCTTTTTCTGATTACCTAAAGAATGAACATACATTTAAATAATTTTTCCATGGATATCTGGTAAAAGGTAAAACATTCTGGTGAAAATATAATTGCTTTTATGTGTTCTTTTTTGTTACTTGAGTGATATTTTTACAGTATCTTTTCTTATTGCACATGACTGAAATTATTTTTAACAGCCTGGGAAATAATCTAAAGGATTGAAATTTTCATGTGTATTTACATTCTATAGTGTTATATTGATATCTATATTATAAATTTTCTGTTTCTGATTACATATGTATTTTTATATAATTTAGATTTTAAACTTTTAAAATAAATTTGAAAATGGCTTTCAGTTTAATATTTTTGTAATTTTCTGACTGCTAATAAATTAACATATATTTTGCAGTTTTCATTTCCTTCACTTTTTAGACTTCTCCTAGTAGTAATTTTATACTTTCCTGTTGAAATTTTGTTACTCTTAACTAATTTTACATGTGTTGTATATATATTTGTCTGTGTATTTATGCATATAAGCACACAAAGAGCATGCTAATTTGCTCTGAGAGCTCTAGCATGATTTCTTGTTATATGTTGCATCAAATTCTTTGCAAATTTTTGTTATTTGATATTGTTTGTATGTCCCTGTGCACTTCTATGTAAGATAATACCATCCAGGCTTTCCTAACACAGTGTGCTGTACTTCCTATTAGCATATATTGTTTCCTTAGTGACAACACTCAAGAAATGGGCTTCATTATACAAACTGTGATCTAAAATTGTTTCCAGGCACATTTTAAATGATACAAATAGCTTTCATCCTTCAAAGTCTGGAAAACAGTCAAATACACAGGAAAAACTTACCTGTTATCTTATCTCCCTGTCAAGATTTAGTCCATATCAGCATTGTGCTTACATAGGTACACAGGACTTCTAAGGTATTTAAAATATAGTGTTATATAGAATCAATGACGTGCTTCTCTTTATGTTAAATTAAAATGTATTTCAATATTATTTTACATTTAAGATGCAATATTTGTGATTTGAGACATTCTTAGAGGCAGGATATTCATGTTTTTAGTTTTAAGCATTATAAACAAAGCTGTGATCAGTATGTCAGACTAAATTACTTGTTTTAATGAGATAATGCTGTTGTGCAGAAATTGAAACAGTTTCTTGATAACGTAGTGCCAGGAGAACCATGAAGAATCACAGTAGTCATTCTTCCAGGGCTGACAAGACTTGTTCACAGTTTCACATTTTCTAGAATTGTGTAAATGTTGGCTTGGACCTTTTTAAAAATTCACTTCATTGGTGGTGTTTCTATTCATGAAATTATTGGATTTAATATAACTAATCCTATGATATTACTAGACACAGGTCTCATCATCTCTTAGATCATGTTTGGCATCTGAGTCATAATTTACAGGATGGGACGTATTTTTTCCCTTAGATGTATAAATGATGCTGCTAGAGTTAACAGTGTTACTTTTCTTGTAAAAATAAATACACAACTAAACGGTAAATGGAATCTTGTTTAAATCCACAGGATTCTTTCTTTGGTTCTATTGTCACTTATCTATTTCTTAGGATAAAAATCTTATTAAGGAATCTGGGTTGCTGCAACTACTGTTTATGGCTTATCATACTCTGAAGTAACGGTTGCCTCTCAGTTGCCCCGTAGAAGTCAAAAGTTATACATGTTCAAGATCTTAATGTGAGATGGTGCACATCTGCCCACATCCTAACTTGATCTTTTATGGTTTATAAGACCTAATGAGATGTATGTTTCATGTGAATACTGTTGTCTAGGAAATCATTGTTACAAGATTTTTAGTGCAGGCAATATTTTTATATGCATTTATATATTTTAAATCTTTCCAATATTTTTATAAAACATTTTTACACAAATATTAGAATAATAAAGTTTTTTCTAATGAGATAAGAAATATTAGCTCAAATTCAGATCCCACTGACACATTAGTCTGTCATATCTATCTATTGTTTTTTTTTATTCAAAGACATATTAATAGGGTTGGTGAGATAGCTCAGTGGGGAAGAGCACCGACTGCTCTTCGGAAGGTCATGAGTTCAAATCCCAGCAACCACATGGTGGCTCACAACCACCCATAATGAGATCTGACGCCCTCGTCTGGTATGTCTGAAGACAGCTACAGTGTACTTACATATAATAAATAAATAAATCTTTAAAAAAAAGACATATTAATAATTTTGCATCCTTTTCAGCTGGAGAGGTTTTTTTAATTGGATTTTTTTTTTTACATTTCAAATATTATCCCCTTCCCAATTCCTCCCCCTAGAAACCCCCTATCCTATCCCCCCTCCTACTTTTATGAGGGTATATCCCTACCCACCCATCCACTCCTACCTTCCCGCCCTTGCATTCCCCTACACTAGGACATCGAGCCTTCACAGGACCAAGGGACTCTTCTCCCATTGATGCCTGACAAGGCCATCCTCTGCTACATATGCAGCTGTAGCCATGCGTCTCTCCATGTGTACTCCTTGGTTGGTGTTTTAGACTCTGGGAGCTCTGGTTGGTTGCTATTGTTGTTCTTTTTATGAGGTTACAAACCCCTTCAGCTCCTTCAGTCCTTTCTCTAACTCCTCCATTGGGGATCCTGTGCTCACTCCAATGGTTGTGGAGGGTGGGGAGCGAGGGTTGTGGATCTTCAACCTCTGCCAGTCTCCCAGGGTTCCAGTCTCTGCTCTGGAACTCCCACCTTCTACTTCCTGCCTTTTGGTAACAAGCCATCTGCTTTTTATTGAAAGTTGATCCTTCTATTCAGTGCACAAGAGATTATCCCTATAGGTTTGAACTTACAAGTGCCTTTGATCCTTATAGATGGCTGTTGGATTTTGTCAAGGTTCATTCCAGTATCTAGGATCCTTCTCATGTAATGTCTTCTCTTGCTATATATAAATGCAGCAAATCATATCCATGGATTTCCTAACTTGAACCTGCAATTGTTGGAATAAGTTTTGTCTGGTCATAATATTATTCATCTGTTCTTCTTATTTTTTTATTTTTATTGATTATTTTATTTATTTACATTTCAAATGTTATCTCCCTTCCTGGTTTCCTATCCACAAACGCCCTATCCCACATATACTCTTACTTCTATGAGGGTGCTCCTCCACCCACCTACTCCTGCCTCACCACCCTAGCATTCCCCTGCTCTAGGGCATCAAGCCTTCACAGGATTAAGGGTCTCCCCTCCCATTGATGCCAGATAAGGCCATCTCTGATACATTTGCAGCTGGAGCATGGGTCTCTCCATGTATATTCTTTGGTTGGTGGCTTAGTCCCTGGAAGCTCTGAGAGGGGGCATTGGTCTGGTCAGTTGATATTGTTGTTCTTCCTATGGGGTTGCAAACCCCTTCTGCTCCTTCAGTCCTTCCCCTAACTCCTCCATTGGGGTCCCCATGCTCAGTCCAATCGTTGGCTGCAAGCATCTGCATCATACTGGTAAGGCTCTGTCAGAGCCTCTCAGGAGACAGCTATATCAGGCTCCTGTCAGCAAGTACTTCTTGGCATCAGCAATAGTGTCAGGGTTTGGTGGCTGCATATGAGATGGATCCCCAGGTGGAACAGTCTCTGGATGGCCTTTCCTTCAGTCTCTACTCCACTCTTTATCCCTGTATTTTCTTTAGACAGGAGCAATTCTGGGTTAAAATTTTTGAGAAGGGTGGGTGGCCACATCCTTCAAACAGGGGCCATGCCTAACCTTAAATCAATTCGAGTATACTTTTCTGACCTGCTCACTCAAGTGTTGTTTCACTTGGGCCAGCAGTTACCTTTACATGGCTAAGGCTAGCCTCTTTCATATGACTAAGGCTAGCCTCTATTTCCTTGACAGTTTCTTTAACAACATACATAAGAGCCCCTAGCCAAACCGACTAGTGCTTTATATTGGCACCTTTCTCGCCTGCGTTTCAGAAGTAGAGGACTGCTTACACTTTCGTATTTCTGTGGAAGCTTATTTTCTCTGTCCTCCACTGATTTCCCCCATACTGCAAATGTCTGAGGACACTCAAGTTGCATTCTGCAATAAGATTTATATAACTAGCTACCAACTTGTAATCTCTACTTATAATCTCTATATTTGTGAATAATGGCAATTTAGAACTTAGTTTTAATGTTTTAAATTCACATTTGACTTATTTATTGGGGCTGAGATGTGTGTACTCCACTACATGTGTAGAAATCAAAAGACAACATTAAAGAGTGAGAGGGTCTGGGAAAGGGGGAGGATGGGGCATGGAAGTGATTGCAGGAAGGGAAGGGAAGGAGAAAGTGATATCATTATATTTTTATTTAGATTTTATTTTTGTATAATGGGCACTCATTTATCTTCTTCTGCCACATGAGTCCCAGACATCAGACTCAGATCATCATGGTTGACAACAAGCAACTTTCCTCACTGAACTATCTCTCGGACCAAACCAAGCTCACTGTGGTTGAACTTTCAGCTACTCAGCCTTTTACAGCTTACGGTGTTTGAGCCTTACTTCAGTACATGGTGATTCAATCCTGACAGCTTTTCAGGCCCAGACATTTAAAATGTGCCTTGAAACCATGCTCATGCATCTTGCATGTTGCTAGGCCAAAAATGTGTATGTTTAGCCTTAATCGACAATGTCAGAAACTTATCCTAAATATTTGCATATCTTTTCCTCCTATCATCATCTATAAGAAACACAGTTTCCAATTAACACCATCTGTTGTGTTTTTATTTATTTTTAATTATAGTTCTTGTGTTATCCCATTATGGTTTTAAATTTGCATTTTCCTGATGACTAATGGGGTTGAGAATTTTAAACATTCTTCATTTACAATATTGCTATTTCAAAAGCTATTAACAAAGAGTAGTATTTCAGTTCTAGGTGGGAACTCCATATTATTCACATCTTCTCTGTCATTCTAGTTTTTTGACTTGAACAACATGGATATTTCTTAACTATGAATGTTATGTTAATCATAATATATATATAATCAAATAGCAAAACCAATTCTTTATATCTCTCTCTTTGTCTCTCTCTGTCTTCCAGTCTTTCCCTCTCTCTCTATCTCTCTCCCTCCCTCTCTCTCCCTCTCTACCTCCTCCCCCCTCTCTCTCTCACACACACACACAAATTGTCCTTCCCATACACATAGTAATTTTGCTCTTTAACTTTAAACATCATTGTGCCTATACAAGGAGGACCACATATTTAAGTCTAATGTATACTTTTTAATAGCAAACACATTATACAATAGTCCCACATAATAACATCAATTGGAGTACAGCGTGGGGAAGTTAAATCCTTCTGTTTAGACCAAGTTTAAATTTTTCAAGATGTTCACAAATGCCATGTCTACACTTGGTGTAATATTTTTTCAGATGGACTAGTGTAGAAATTGCAGTTAGTGAGAATGTTTATAAACAAGGACACTTTCTCTGAACCCATTCTTTGCAGTGAGGGAGCGCAAGGACACTTTCTCTGGACTCATTCTTTGCAATGCTACTGATGCCAGAGGGTGTTGACACTGACAAGTGGCAGCAGACAGAAAAAAAACACCACCCACAAAACAATTATGTTCCTGGAGGAAGACAGCAGAAAACTCTGAACTAGTCTACCTAGGTGTAGTGATGGGCACCTATAATCCCAGCACTCAGGGCTGACAGCAGGTATATCAGAGTTCCCAAACCAGAAGGCTATGTCTGAAACAAAGACGAAACAGTGGAAAGTCAACAAGCCAAAAAAGCAAACCTCAAAGAACCCAAACTCAGGAAGGTGCTTGCTGCCTATGTTCTGCTGCAATCATCCAGCCTCTTCTCTGACCAGTTACACTAAATGGCATCATCCACTGGAACTAGAGATGTCCTCATTCCCCACCCCACAAGTGCATGTTTGTAGGGAGGCAGAGTCGGGGAGGGGACTCACTGAAATCTTATACATTATTTGCCTGAAGGAAAACTTCAATTATTGTGTTCTTGAATAAATTCTGGTTAAGTATGGGTAATAGCCACTATAGACAATAGAACAGTAAGAAAATTCATATATTCTGTCAGACCCTTTTTCTGTGGTACAGATTCTCAAACGTTAGATTGATAGGTGAGAACTAAAACTCATTTTTAAGGTAGCTAGCACATCTTTTCTAAACAGGTTAGCATGAGACAAGCCTGGCTTCTATGATTTTTTTTTCTTTTTTTTAGCACTGAAGAAATATTTTAAAATTTACCAACCTAATCACTGGGTGAGAAGTGTCACATTATTTTTCATTTTCTTGCTTCAAAGTAGAATAAAAAACATTTTCTAATTTATATGGCATTTGATTCTTTTCCTTTTTTTATTTCCCAATATTAAATTTATGATATAATTATTAAATTCATGATATAATTTTTGCTGTTTTCATGGTTGGAATTTTCAACCTTGTGTACATACTATCACTTGTATTAAGAAAGGAGTTATCCCAGAGTACAAATGACCCCAGCAGATGTATGGTTTAGGGCAGCACTGGTGCAGTGACACTTAACCCAAAGTGGATGGCAAGAATAACTCAAGCAATGCTTAAGAAAGCTCATGAATGTTTCATAACTCCACTTATCAATATTTCCACAAACATTTGGCAGAGACATGGTGGTACATATCACCTTTAACCTTAAATGTTTGCATGAGTAAACACATGGAAGCATTATTTCTAGAGATGGGCAGTTACCTGATAAAAATATATATAACTTCAAGTTTCATAACCACATCTGAAGCTTGAAAACACATTGGAAATTGTATTGACCTATCATTAGTTTTTACATTTCTGGATATTCAATCATGGGAAGGAGTTTGAATAAATAGTATTGTATGTGAGGTACATAATAATTACCTGCATTTTTGAAACAAAGGTTTAAATGAGCATACTTAAGAGTCGTCACACTTCTTCAGGTATGTATAGAGTTCTCATGGAGGTTATAGTATTAGCCTTGTTACATTAGTGTTGCAGAGTTTAAATGAAATTAATATGTATATCATTCAAATTTATTTGAATTTTGACTTTTATAAAATGTCAAGGAAAACAAATCTATTTTATCACGTATGCAACCATTGGTCACAATAACAAGGTCAAACAAACCAAAGTTAAGATACATGCTAATAAAAAGTATTTTACTAATCAATCAAAAGTTCATACCAAAAAGAATGCTCAATTCTAGAGGACCTCTTTAGGATCAAACCTCCTCTCAGGACAATGTAGAATGAGCCTTTATAAGCCAGGTTTCCTGACGCAGTCAGCAGAAATATTATGCCACTACCAAAGATACAGAGACTCTGGGCTTTAAGACTACAAAGAAAAACAAAAGCAGTTCATTAAATGGCTTATGGGAATAACTTCATTTATTGGTTGGTTCTAGAATGTCTATGCAGTGTGTCTAACTATAATGTCAGTCACATTGATGTAAAGAACATTCTTTGGAATGTCTTCTTTGAAAGGTCTCCAATCAATGATTTCTCTCTTTTTTTAATTGTCTGGGGATATACTAATATATCCCTCAATTTTTATTATTTCTTTTTTTTTTTACACTCCAGATTTTATTACCCTCCTGGTCCTTCCATATCCTATACCTCCTCCCCACCCCCTGACTCCACGAGGATGTTCTCATCCCACCTCCACCCTACCCGACTTCTAAACTCCCTAGGGCCTCCAGTCTCTTGAGGGTTAGGTGTATCATCTCTGACTGAACACAGACACAGCAGTTCTCTACTGTATGTATGTTGGGGGCTTCATATCAGCTGGTGGGTGCTGCCTGTTTGGTGATCCAGTGTCTGAGAGATCTCAAGGGTCCAGATTAATTGAGACTGCTGGTCCTTCTACAGGGTCGCCCACCTCCTCAGCTTCTTTCAGCTTTTCTCTAAATCACAGAGGTCAGCAGCTTCTGTTTATTGGTTGGGTGCAAATATCTGCATCTGACTCTTTCAGCTGCTTATTGGGTCTTTGGGAGGGCAGTCATGATAGAGCACTTTTTGTGAGCGCTCCATAGCCTCAGTAAAATGTCAGACCATGGGGATCCCCCTTGAGCTGGATCCCATTTTGGGCCTGTCACTGGACCTTCTTTTCCTCCGGCTCCTCTCCATTTCCATCTTTGCAGTTCTTTCAGACAGAAACAATTATGGGTCAGTTTTTACTGTGGATAGCAACCCCATCCCTCACTTGATGCCCTTCCTACTGTAGGCCATTTCATCTAGGGTCCCTCCCTTTGAGTCCTGAAAGTTTCTCACCTTCCAGGTCTCTGGTACATTCTAGAGGGTCTCCCCAACCTCCTACCTCCTGAGGTTTCCTGTTTCCATTCTTTGGGCTGGGCTTCAGGGCTTCAGTCCTTCTCCCTCACCCAGTACCAGATCAGGTTCCCCTCCCTTCCCCCTTTCCCTCCTGGTTCTCTCCCTCCCTCCCCCCATGTGGATGCTTTCTTATGCCCCTCATTTTTAAGCAGTAATTTTACTGGATGCAGGATCGCTATTGTTTATTTACTGCTCTCTGTTCATTGGATGCTTTGTCTTAAGACATCTGGCAAACACTACTCAGAATGAAAACTCAGGGTTAACTTTTGTAGGCCTTAGCTTCTCTTATGCTACTTCAAAGATGCCTCTCCTCACTTTGAACTCTTGACAGCTTTGTGGTAATGCCCCCCCCCCCACACACACACACTCAGTTTTAGGCTTCATGTACTTAGATTTCCCTGGAACACATTTATATGTAGATAAAGCTTTTTGTTTAGTTTTCTTCTACATTGCAGTTTTCTGCCGTTGTTCATATATTCTTCCTGCCCACCTTCTGCTCTCCACTTCACTAATTCTCTCTATAATGATCTATGTATACTGATGTATGTTACAGTGTGTCACAATCATGAAGAATTCTTTGTTTTCATCTTTCTATGCCTTGTGAAGGATAAGCTCAGGAAACCCATCTTCATCCATCCATTTTTCTTCTATCTGATTAGAAATGCAGTTATATCCAGAGAGCAAGGTTTATTTTTTCTTAAGAAATTATATGTGTCAATTTTAAGTTTTCTGCTTAAGTCTTTTTTATAGAATTTTTGCCAACTTACTGATCTGGTCTTTGTGTTAACATTATTTTAATTTACTTTCATAAAAAAACATTTTCTTTTAACTTTTAAGCATTCTTAAAATAGCATATCTCTAATTTCTCTGTAATAAGGCTTTTAGTGAGTCCTGATTTCCTTCTGTCTAGTTTATATTTCTTATTTGAATACCAACTTCAGGTTTTCATCCTCTTACCAGCCATTATTCACCCAGACATTTGTAGAGATGGAGATGGACTAGAAACAGGTAAAACACCACAGACTGACAATTCTTAAAAAACGACTGTTTCTTTATTTCCATAACTGTCATCCAGAATTTCAAGAATTGTAGATATATACATAAATAGATAAATAGATACATACATACCTGTAATATATAATATATATATTATTGAAGAAAATTATGTGTCTCTCTCTTATGCCATTTTAATTTCATTGATGTCCTTTGTAAAGATTTCTAAGACTCTTGACTTAATTTTACATTTTTTTCATGGTCTCATTTTTCCTTTATTTCTGTTTATTGTATCTTTTGACACACAGTATAAGCTGCCTTGTCAAATACAGATCTTTTGTTTTACCTGACAAGATGACATTCTCCTTCAGCTCTCAGCTATCTCCCTAAATTTATCATCAGTCACTCTAGTGATTTATATTTATTTGAGCTTGTATTACTTATCTGTCCAGAACTTATAGTTGTTATAATGTTGAGTTTGAGGAATGGTAGAGAAACCGCTTTGCACTTTCTTGAAAGAAATGCCATTTTAATATAGCTAGGTTAATTAAGTTAATTATTTCTCATTGAATTATGATAGCATTTTTAAAAATGTTAGTTTAGAACAATTAGGCATGTAAAATGTTCATGCCATGTTTATTCAATGCACTTACAAACACTACTTTGAAATGGTACTATTATAGAATGTTCTGATTCCTGGTAGTGTGTTCTTGACACTAATTTTATTTCAGATGCCACATGGGTAGTGCCAGGTTACTCTTCTTTCATTAAGCTTCAGTGTAGGGGCTGAAGAAACTCCTCAGCCACGAAGAGAGATTGCTGCTCTGACAAAATCCCAAGGCTTACTTCCAAGCCCCCATGTTCATCCCACATGCACCTGTAAATCAGAGCTCATGGGGTCCTGACCTCCCTAGGCTCCTGCACATATGTGTTGGGTATAAACCCACGCCATTAACTATACATATCCATAAAGTGCTTTAAAAAGATTAACTAAAAACACTACTTAAAAGGCAAACTTCAGTGTGTATAAAGAAATCAGAATTTTATTATTATGTTTTTGCACTAATTTAGGAAAACCAAGACAGCATTCCACTAAGAATTACTGTCACATGCCTTTTTTGTGTGTAGGACTTGGTGAAGGCTTTATACAATATTTTGTGTTGGCATGAGGTCTCCCTTTTTGTTGACTTTAAATTTAAATAGTATGTGTCTTAACAAAACCTGTGTAGCACTCCCAGTATATTAAGAAAGCTAGTTATCACTCTTATAAATAAAACTAATTGATTTTATCCATCCATCCCAATTTTTACTATTGTTTTAGATAAAAGATTCTGTTTCTATTAATCTAGTCTTCTGACATTGAAGATGCATTTTCTATTAAATATCAATAAGATAAAAATACTTGGATTCATTCTACAATTTTGATTAACTAGTAGTTCATAAAAATGAGTAGTTATAGTGATAGTAATAAATTATCAAACTTTATACTCAAGTTTATGCTTGAATTTTTCCCTTTAATAAAAATGGATTTTTCCTGACAAAATATATTCTAATCATGGTTTTTCCTCCCTTCACTAATCCCAGTTCCTATCCATCTCCCCTCCCATCCAGATCCAACTACTTTTTGTCTCTCACTAGAAAAAAATACTAAAAACAAACAAACAAAACCCCCAAACAAATAAAAAAAAAACAAAGAAATAAACAAAAAATAGGTTCCCTTCTTCCTACACTGCCTGGATATCAGAAACCAGAGACTACATAACTCAAAGACCTAAGGTAGAACCAAGCAAGACCAGCAAATGAATGAAAGAATGAATGAATGAGAAAAAGAAGCATCAATGAAATGATTTTAATGACATTCTGCTATACTCATGTATAAGTGCTATATCCAGTCATCATCGAAGAGGATTCCTCTGGCAGCAGGAGACAGCAGGTGCAGAAACCCATGGCCAGACATTATACAGTAGGACAGAGAGAGAGAGAGAGAGAGAGAGAGAGAGAGAGAGAGAGAGAGAGAGAGTCAGAGTCTAAATCTAAATTGATATCTTTATTAGGTCCTTCCCATCAGACATGAGGAACCTCAAAGAAGAGGAGGAGAAAAACTGTAGGAGTCGGGGGATGGAGAGAGCAGAAGAACATGACACACTGAGTCAACTAAGCAGGCCACATGAGATCACAGAAACTGAAACAGAAGGCATGGGACCTTGGTTCTGCACCAAGTCTATTGTGTATATGTTATGGCTATTAGCTTGCTAGTTTTATGGGACTCCTCATAGTGGGAGAAGATGTATCTAAGACTCTTGCCTGCGTTTGAGACTCTTGTCCTATAACATTGCCTTGTCGACCCTTAGTAGGAGTGCTTTTGGCTTGTTTTTGTGTATCTTGTTTGCCATTTGGCTATTGTCTATTGCAGGCCTGCTCTTTTCTGAAGAGGAAATGGAGGAGGAGTGGATCTTGGAGAGGGTCAAGTGGTGGAGTATCTGGGTGAAATAGAAGAAGGGAAACTGTGGTCTAAATGTACTGTATGAAAAAAGAATCTATCTTCAAAAACCTATACTATATAAAACTATACTAAATAATTAAAATATCTTCTTTTCAGGTTAAAAAGAAAACAAACAGATTTCTAAGGGATCAAAATTTAAAAATACATCATAAGATAAAACAAAAACTGGTAAATTGAAATTGGAAAAATCAAACAAAAAAAGTTAAAGAGCCCAAAGAAAAGGCACACGTATCAAATCCCACTTGTTTGCAAATTCAGGAATCCCATAAAACACTTTGCATAATATATATGCAAAGCACCTAGAAAAAGAAAAAAATGTAAATAAAATAAACTAATAAATATTAATATAACTTGAAAGAGAGAGAGAGTGGGAGAGAGAGAGAGAGAGAGAGAGAGAGAGAGAGAGAGAGGGAGAGAGGGGGAGAGAGAGAGAGAGAGAGAGAGAGAAAGAGAGAGAGAGAGAGAGAGAGACAGCCCTGACACAGCTTTGTGAGACAAGGAACATTCACAGTTTGTCTTATGTTTGCCACCTACTGTTGGACAGGCAGCCTAACCTTAAGTGTAGTTAGTTTCACTCCTGGAAGACACTGAATTTTTATTTGTAAGTGGTTACCAGTTGGAGACTGGATCTGGGCTAGGGATGAATCATGTGTTTTTTTTTTTTCCAGTTGATACCATCTGATACAGACTCCCATGGGTCCTGTGCATGCTGCCTCAGTCTATGACAGTTCATGTGTGTATCAATCATACTGATTTATAGGGCTTTCTTTCCTTGGTGTCCAACATTCCCTCTAGCCATTATGTTCTTTCTGACTCCATTTTTGCAGGGTTCCCTGAGTCTTGAGGGAAGGGGGAAAGGTTGAATAATCCATCCACCTAAGGAGTAAGTGTTCCAGCGTCTCTCACTCTCCTCATGATATCTTACTGTGGATTTCTGTATTTGTTTCTATCTGCTGCAGGGGGATGAGTGTTCCTCTTACTCCACATCCTTGCCAGCATGAAATATCATGTGTTTTATTGATCTAAGACATTCTTATGGGTGTATGATGAAATCTCAAAGTACTTTCCTTGATGACTAAAGATGTTGAAGGTTTCTTTAAGTGTTTGTCAGCCATTCAAGTTTGCATGATTGGTAATTCTCTGTTTAGATCTGTACCCCACTTTTAATTTGGTTATTTGTTTTCTTAATATCTAGTTTTTTGAGTTCTTTATTTTTGTGATCTTAGTGCCTGTACTATTAGTATTCTGTACAGAAAGTCTTTTCCTGTGGCAATGAGTTTAAAGATAGTCCCTACTTTCTTAGATTTGGTTTGCAAATATTTTATTATTTTCTCATTAAGGGAAATTGATCTTTAATTCTCTTTTTCTGTTGGGTCTTTATATGGCTTGGGTATCAGGGTAACTGTGGCCTCATAAAATGAATTGCATAACATTCCTTCGGTTTCTATTTTAGAATAATTTGGGGGAGTATTGACAGTAACTCTTCTTTGAAAGTTTGATAGAATTCTGAGCTAAAAGTACCTTGTCATATGCCTTTTGATTGAAAGAATTTTTATTGTTGCCTTTATTTCTCTAGGACTCATAGGTCTATTTAACTAATTTTTATCTAATTTTAATTAAATTTATTTAATTTTAGTCAATTAATTTGGAAAGTGGTATATATTAATAAAATTGTATATTTCCTTTCGATTTTCCAATTTGGTTGAGTAAGGATTTGAAAGTATGTCCTTATGTTTCCCTGGGATTCCTTCATCTCTGTTGTTGTATCCTCCTTTTGAATTCTAACTTTACTAATTTTAATATTCTCTCTGCCATTTGGACACAGGTTTGTTAATCTTACTGATTTTCTCAAGGAACCAAGGCTTTGTTTCATTGATTCTTTGATTGGTTTTTGTTATTTCTTTGTTCATATTTAATTGATTTCAGACTTGAGTTTAATTATTTCTTGTCATCTACTCCTTTTGGGTGTGTTATATCTTTGGTTTTGTGATATAGTTTTTAGTTGTGCTGTTATTACTAATATGATATGTTTCCGTTTTCTTTTATGTAGGAACTTAAGTGTTATAAACTTCCCTGTTATAAATACCTTCCTTGTATCCCATAAATTTGGGTATGAAGCAAATTCATTTTTATTTAAATCTAGGAAGTCTTTGATTTCTTTCTTATTTCTGCCTTGACCCATTTTTCATTCAGTGGAGAGTTGTTCAGTTTCCATGACTGTGTAAGCTTCCTCTTGTTTCTGTGTTGTTGATATCCAGCTTTAATCTATGGTGGTCTGATAGAATGAGGGGGTTGTTTAAATTTTCTTGTTATCTGTTGAGACTTGCTCTGTGTCTAAATATGTGATCAATTTTGGAGAAAGCTTCATGGAGTTCTGAGAAGAAAGTGTATTCTTTTGTGCTTGTGTGAAATGTTCTATAAATATCTATTAGATGATTTGGTTCATGATGCCAGTTAACTTCAGCATTTCTCTCTTTAGTTTTCATTTTGATGACCTGTCTATGGGCAATAGTGGGGTACTGAAGTAATCCACTTATCAGCGTATGAGGATCAATACATGATGTAAGCTATAGTGATGTCTCTTTTACAAACTTGGCTGTCCTTGTGTTTGGTGCATAGATGTTAAGAATAGCAATGTTCTTTCGGTGGATTTTCACTTTGACAAATATATAATGTCCATCTCTACCTCTTCTGGTTAGTTTTGGTTTGAAGTCCATTAGATAATAAAATGACTATACCAGCTTGCTCCTTAGGTCCATTTCCTTGGAATATTTTTTTCTATCCTTATATTCTGTAGTGATATCAATCATTGATGTTAGGACAAGTTTCTTGCATGCAGCTGAAGGACAAATCCTGTTTTCAGATTCATTCTGTTAGGCTATGCCTCTTTATGGAGAATTGAGGCCATTGACGTTCACAAATGTCAGGAAATTTTATTTGTTTATTCCTGTTATTTTGGCTTTTTGTTGTTGTTGTGGTGGTGGTGGTGGTGGTGGTGGTGGTGGTGGTGCTGCTGCTGCTGCTGCTGCTGGGGTCTGAGCTAGAGTTGAGTTGTATTATCTTTGGTGTTATTGTGATTTTACACTGATGTATATACACCTTGATTTGGGATTATTGGAATTCTAGGTGCTGATATCTCTTCTTGTCTTTGTTGAATGGGTGCTTTCTTCCTTGGTTTCTGTTGCTTTCTCTGATTCTTAGAAGATTGTGGTGGCAATGGGTTCTCTGGTAGGGAATTCTTCTGAGAACTTGATAGTTGTAGCAAATAAAATATGGTTCTAAGTATTATAAACAGACATTTAGAAATGGGGATAATCTGGGGTAATAGTGATGAGGAATTCCACAAGAGGGAGAAAAACAGAGTGTTCTACCAGTTCCTTAGTTTAGATTAGTTTCTTAGGCATGGTGATAGAGAATAAGAAGAGGCCACAGTGGGTAGTCTGCTACATAGCTGGGGCTTAAGCTGGGGAAATGGATTTAGAAGACTGGAAGGAGAGTGGAAATTTGAAGCTCCTCTACCTACTTTGCAGGCCTACTAGTTTCTCTCTTAAGTTTGGCTGGCAGGTTTCCAGGGGATGTTTCTTGGTGTGGGAGTCTAGGATAGAGAGTTGAGTTATGAGAGAAAAAGTTTTGAAAGGAAGATCTGTGTGATCTACTGGACTTGGACATGGGAGATGCACAGCAGAGGGTCTGCTACAGGGCTGGGGATGAGTCTGGGGCATGAGGTTTGGAGGAATGGGGGGGGGGGTTACATGATGATCTATAGTTATTCTACATGCTTCCCTGGCTGGAGTTCAAGTTAATTTTTAAGATATATTTTTGAATTATATGCATATTTTGGGGGTATGTATACCTCATGTGAACAGAAATCTATGGAGTCCAGAAGAGAGTATAGGATTTTCCAGAGCAGGAATTACAGGTAGTTGTGAGTCATCAGATGTAGGCATTAGAAACTGAACTTGGGTCATCTGCTAGAGCCTTTGCTTAAGCAGCTATATGCAATTTCATGAATTCAGTATTAAACAAAATTGTTGGAATGTCTTCTCTGTTACTTATATCTAAGTTTTAGTTTCTGGTTTCAAACCTATAGGGAAAATATGAAACCATAAGAACTAAATAGCAGATTTATCAAATGGTTATTTTGTAAAGTGTGGATGTATGTTCTTTCTCTCCTTTTGCTTGTCAGTGTAATGAATTATGATTCAAATTTTCCTGGTGTTTTCCCATTCTATAACTAAAGCAATTCTATTTTATCATGATTGTTCATCTGAATATTAGAAACACTGGACTTGATTTATATCTGATTTGCTATGTCTTCTCAGAATTGTATATCAGATTTCAAAATGACAGAAGCATGCCCTATTATTTTATACTGTAAGTCAGTGTTCACTAAGGAAACTATACAAAGTAAAAAGCAATTCCTTTCTTACTGGTAAACAGAAATGAAATCTCCTCAATTCAGTTATTCTCTGTGCTTTTTTTAGATAGATGACTTGAAAAAAATGTTTGATCAATATTGCTGGAAACAAAAAATATATGAAAAGGAGTACCTGGAAACACTTACTAATTTTTATTCCTCAGTAAGTGAAATGTTCCTCTTCTCTTCTCCCCACAGAGCACTATGTCCTGTACTTAATTATTAAGTTGAGTACTTAAAACTAATTTTATTAACATAAAATTTTAATTTTCAATTCCCGAGGATTTAAAACTAGTTCTTGTATTCTTTTTATCAAGAAAAAAGCATGGGATGCTGAGATTTCTAATGTTTCGAAAGACGTCAAAGATATTTCATCAGTATTAGAGACAAAGTCAGAAGTAAACAAAAAGATTCAATCTGAAATTGAAAACATAACAGATGAAATTGGAGAAAGGTAATTCAGATATTTGTTTGTTTGTTACTATGTAGCATCCTAATAGGTAATATGCAATAAACCTCTCCAGCATGAGTCCCTGAGGTCATATGATAGTATTCATGTTTAATATTAGCTTAACTTTACTTGAGTCTATTCAAAAGGTTCCTCTGTGAACATTTGGACACAGTTAACAAAAGTCCCTTTGATATATCATCTAGAGGCCCAGCATAACTTTTAACTTAAAATATGTGTGGTAAAACTTCCTCCCTCCCAGCCCTCCCTCATGTCTTCCCTGTAGTTACTAGTTGGTGTTCTTGGCATAGAAACGGAAGTCTTCCTTATGCCACTTTCTATCTCTGAAATTTAAATTTCAACAAAGACTGCTCTGCACTCTGAGAATCCTTTAAATCTGTCTATAGACCCAAACAATCAGGTATTATGTGCATAATCAGTGACTTCTGAGAGTAGGTGACATGCAGCTCTGTTTCTTCTCTAGCCATTATCTACGTTGAGAAAGCTATGTGCACTTTCTCTTTTCTAATATCATCATCTCTTGTCTAGTGTCATCAGTTAACTGTCCCATTTGCATTACTTTTAGAAAAGAAAAAGGCCCTCCTCACAGACCCATAAGCCCTCTTGACTAGGCCATGTTCTATTTACTGTATTATGCTGTATCAAGTTTCCTTTTATGATTTAGCTCAACTTATGATTTAACTCAACTTCCCCTTCTAGTCACATTGACATATTTATGATATAATATATCTAGAATGTTTTTACTGCTCTCTTTGTACAAGTATTGTTTATTGGTAGGATTACACAGCACATAATGTGACCAAACCACTGTGTATTGTGTTAGGATGAGCACATGTGTGCTTCTCTCTCATGTCTTTTATCATACTTGCAATGCTATGTGGATAGGAGGCTGACATCTGTCCCTACTCCCCCAACAAGGGAGCTCCATTGGCCATGACATCAACCTTGCTGGTTGATATAATGCCTAAAACATATTATGCTACTGTTTATGAAGTATTGAAGGAAAGGAGGGAGGAAGATGAGAAAGGAGCTGATCACAGTACTTGACAGTATCTAAAGTTTGTCAAAAATATGTTGTGATGGCTTGTAATGCTCAGCCTAGGGAGTGTCACTGTTAGAAGGAATGGCCCTGTTCCAGTAGCCTTGTCACTGTGGGTGTGGCTTTAAGACCCTCATCCTAGGTGCTGGAAGCCAGCCTTCCTCTAGCAGCCTTCAGATGAAGATGTAGAACTCTCAGCTCTGCCTGCATCATGTCTGCCTAGATGCTGCCATGCTCCCACCTTGATGCTGATGAACTGAACTTCTGAACCTGTAAGCCTGCCCAATTAAAGACTTGCCTTGGTCATGGTATCTGTTCACAGCAGTGAAAACCTAACTAAGACAGAAGTTGGTACCAGAGTAAAGTAACTGTGATAGGCCTGACTATGCTTTTGTTTGGAAGAATTTGGATTTGGGGACTTTGGATTTGAAAAGTAGTGGAATGTTTTAAATAGGACTTAATGGGCTATACTAGTAGAAATATAAAAGACTGTTGCTGAGAGTGATTTGAACTGTTTCGACTTGGCCCAAGATGGTTCAGTAGAGAAGAATTTCAGTATGTTGCTTAGAGACTGTTTTTGTGGTATTTTTGGAGAAAAATGTGGCTGCTTTTTGCCTTGTCTGAAGAGTCTGCCTGAGGCTAAGGTGAAAAGATTTAGATTAATTGCTTTGAAAAAGGAAGTCTCAAAACAGCCTGATATAAATTCTGTTGTGTGGTTACTAAAGTTCACCCTCATGAAGAGTAGTTTAATGAAAAGGAGCAAGGGAAAAATACAAAATATATGGTTCAAGTATTAAAGGGACAGCAGGAAGTGAAATAGAGCTGAATTCTGTGTTCAAGGTTATTAAAATGAATTAAGGGAGTAATGACCTTGGGGCAAGAGCCCACCCAAATAAATTTAGGTCCAGGCATGGAAGTTTACTCCTTTAATTCCAGGAGATAAAAATAAGCAGAGCTCTGAGTTCAAGGCCAGGGGGCACAGAGCAAGTTCTAGATGAAGAAAAGCTCAAGTCTAGGCGTGGTGGTACACAACTTTAATCCCAAGAGATAAGCATGAGGATCTCTTGAGTTCAAGGTCAATCTACAGAGCAAGTTCCAAGAAAGTTAAGCTCATTACATCTTCCTGCCAAATCTTCCTGCATCTCACTCTATCCTAGAATCCTTTGTGCCTCCCAGATATCCCACTTCTATTTCCTGCCTAAGCCGTAGGCCATAGGCCTTTTAATTTACAGGTAATACATTCATATAATACACAAAATATCCTCTCTGTAATTCCCTTTTTTAATCCAATAAAAGGTTTTTTTCTTTCAAATATAAATTGAATACAATTATAACCATTACCATTATAATATACATTTACAATGTTCAACCCATAGTGTTTGGTAACTTAGACAAAGTATTTTATCATCTATCCTATCTTGGTGAGTTCAGAGTCCTGTATCTGAATCATTTTTATCCCAACTTGTATTTTTTAAAAGATTTATTTATTTTTTTGTATGTGAATACACCATCACTCTCTTCAGACACACTAGAAGAGGGCATCAGATCCCATTATAGTTGGTTGTAAGCCACCATGTGGTTGCTGGGAATTGAACTCAGGACCTCTGGAAAAGCAGTCAGTGTTCTTAACTGCTAAACCATCTCTCCAGTCCCCCTAACTTGTATTATTAACTTAAAAATATCTTCTTAGACCTAGAACATCTTTAGCTTTCAGCACCATTGTGACTAGCTAGTCTTCAACCCCATCAGAAACTTGATAAGGAATAAATACTACCTGAGAATTCAGGAAGTGTTGGGATGCAGTCTCCAAAATTTATCAAATGACAGAGACTGCCAACTGCCTGGACAGATGCCAATGTCATCTCTATAATGTTTGGAGAATCCATCTTCAGCCTTCTGACCCAGTACATTGACAGACTTTTGTGAAGCAGGAGTTACAAAGGACTTTCTTACTCTGTCTACACAGAGCTTGGCAGTCGACTTCCGTGAGTCCATTTTTTGTTGCTTTCTGGATAGATTTGTCTGTAGTTAAAGCATAGGCATTTCGTTTGCCCAGTTTCTAGCTTGCCACAGTTGAAGTAACATTATATGGACGTCTTTCGATGCTCATCATACTCTTCCAAGTTAAATGGAGTATTGCCATGAGTTGATGTGTCTGTGTCAAAAAAAATCTTAAATTAATAAAATTATATCCAAATGACACACTCTGTAAGTCTCTGGAATTTTTGAAAACCATATATCTACTCACATTGTATCTAAACAAGCAAACATTGCCTGTCTCCAGCTATCTATTATATCCCAGGGTGTATAATTCTGTGATAATCTAGATTAATACCTAACATGACTATGAGTTTGATTGGCTGATTATTAATTTGAATTATTTAACCATCCTAAACAGTTTGTATTAGCAGCTATTAAGAGGACTGGGGCTAAATCTTGCATATGTAAATGAGTTATATAGGCATAATAACTATACAAGAATTGAAACATACATATATTATATTGTAACAAATTTTTAATCTTAAATTTTGAATCAATATACACAGATTTATACCAATGAAAGCCTTATTTCTGCTCCTGTATCCACTAATCCTTTGGTCTCTCTTGAGGTTTGGGTTTTATCTATTGAAGCTCCTTTGGTTTCGATATCTGGTTTATTAAGGTTTATATCCAGAGCAGTGTTCTGTAAATTTGATATTAAGGCCTCCTAGGGCATTTCTTGACTAGGGGCTACCTTGTTTGTCCTTTGTTAATCTACATTCATTAGTCCAGTGCAGGCTTTGGCACACCTTACACATGTTCCACAAGGCTAGGCCTTCTGCTTTGATTTTCTTTAGAAAAAAAAACAAAACATTGTTTCTAGGAATGCCCTGCCTATAATCTCTTTTTAAATGACCTTGTTTGTCACAGTTAAAATATATGGCAGTGTGACTCTCTTAAAGCCTTTAGAGATTATTTTTTTCTACTAAAGTTGCTTCCTTATAATTTTTTAAATTCAGCCTTTCTAAGTCTTCCTGAGGGTGGCCTCTGTCTGCTGGCATTTGTTGTATAGTAACGGGATAAACTAAAGTTGGTTTTCTAACAACCTTTGTTTAACTTTTCAGATTTTCATTATATGGTGGCCCAGTAGACTTTAACCTTATTTTACCTTTCTCACTTTTATTTATAATCTTCTCTAACTTCTGTTTAAGCCTATAAGCCTTGTATTTTTCCTTTTTTTTGTATCACTATTACCTTGGTAATTCCCTCATTTTTAATTATAAAATTAAATTTATATTTAATTTAAATATAAATTTTCTTTTTCCCTTTCTAGTATCTTTCATATCTTAGTATTTTATTTGACCTGCTCTATTCAATTCTGTATCTGTTGTTTTATTTTTTGTTTCCATATTTTATTTTTTTTATTTTGTATCTCTAACCTTTTAATATCTTCTTTATTTTGATTAATTAATTTTAGCAATGTCTCCTCTAAGCCTCATGAATTTTTTTCCTTCGGAACTGTTTTTCAAAGGGACATAGCAAACTAAAATGGTTTCTAGGTAAAGAATGAAATTTAATATTGTAATAATTATAAAGGGCCATATTTTAATTTCCTCCTGATCTTCCATTTCATTTATACCATTTGGAATACTATTACATAAAGTCCAAAATGTCTTTATGGGGTTTTCATCTTTGTGTGTTTTATTTCTTTAAAAATTATCAATTTCAATATATTTATAATCTAAATATGATGTTTTATATTTAGCTCTTTTTGTTTTTAGCACAAAAGTATGATTTTTAAACGACTTTTCCTGATTAGGAGGTCTTTTCTTTGAGTTTGGTTTCTGCTTCCCTGGCATCAGCAGTTCTGCCCCATTCTTTCAGCTCACATAGAAGCTGCTTGTTTCAGCCATTCACATGTAACTTGGAAATACCCAACGCCAATTCCTCACCCATTCTGGGAAGTTGTAGAGTTAAATGTGTTGGGTCTTAGGTCAGCGTAAGTCTGACCAGAGGGAGCCCTTTGGTCAGGACTAGTAAGTTGTTTTTGCCCCTATCCTCAGCCTCCTTAGGTAGACT
>NW_022196895.1:18390437-18417937 GCF_008632895.1 Mastomys coucha | reverse complement strand
TATAATAAATTAAGGTGTTGTTGTTTAGAAAGTTAAAATGAAAGTAACAGTTATACTATGAATAGGAAGTAGGGAGCCCCTGGAAAAAGTGACAAATATTGTTAAAAAGAGGAAACTAAACAGGATCAACATTTTTCATTATTTATTCATTTACTTTACATTCTGATTGAAACCTCTCTTCCCTTCTCTCCTCCCAATCCCACCCTTTCAAATCCCTCCTCCATTATCCCTTCTCTGAAGCCCCATTGGGTACCACCACTCCCTGGAACATCAAGTCACAGAAGGACTAAGCGTATCTTCTCCCAATGAGGCAGAACCAGGCATCCCAGTTAGAGGAAGAGGATCCAAGGGCAGGCAATAGAGTTAGAGACAGCCATGCTCCAGTTGTTAGGAGACCCACATGAAGATCAAGCTGCACTTCTGCTCCAAATGTATAGGAGGCACAGGTTCCCTGAGCACCCATTTGCCCGAGATAGTTGATTTTGTATGTGTCCTTGTGGTGTTTTTGACCCCTCCAGATTGCTCAGTTCTAACTCTCCACTCTTCCACAAGCCCTCTGAGCTCATCATGATATTTGGCTGTGGGCCTCTGCATCCTTTACCATCCACTGTTGGATGAAGCCACTAAGGAAAGAGTTATGCTAGGCTCCTGTCTGCAAACATAGCAGAGTATCATTAATAGTGTCAGGAGTTTGGGTTCTTACATGGGATGGGTCTCAAGTTGGAACAGTCATTAGTTGGACATTCCCTCAAACTCTGCTTCATTTTTATCCCTGAGCATCTTGTAAGCAAGACAAAGCCTTGCTTTGACCTTTTGAGCTGAAGCTTTTTTGGGGGTTGGTTGATGTTCCCCTCCTTCCATTGGAAGTCCCACCTGACTTCAGGGGGTGGCACCTTTAGTCACTACATCCCACTCTGGTAGGAGTCTCAGTTAAAGTCACCCAATATACTCCCCAGAACCTCCTCCATCCCAGGTCTCTAGCTAGTCCTGGAGCTGGCCACCACCAATTTCCATTGTCATGTCCAGACCCTTCCCCACACCTGATCCTCATCTCCTTTCAACTCCTTAGCCACTCTTCCACAAAGTATCCTTCCTCCATCCACTTCAGACGACTATTTTGTTTCCTCTTCTGAGTGAGATTCACTCATTCTCCCTTAAGCCTCATTCTTACTTAGTTTCTTTGGGCTATGAATTGTAGCATAGTTATCCAGTACTTTATGGCTAAGATCCAATTACAACTGAGTACATACCATGCATGTCTTTCTGGGTCTGGGTTACCTCACTCAGGATGATAGTTTCTATTTCCATCCATTTCCCCTCAAACTTTATGATGGTCTTGTTTTTAATTGGTGTCCTAGTTAGGATTTTATTACTGTGAACAGACACCATGACCAAGGTAAGTCTTATAAATGACAACATTTAATTGGGGCAGGCTTACAGGTTCAGAGGGTCAGTCCATTATCATCGAGGTGGGAGCACGGCATCATGCAGGCAGGCACAGTACAGGCAAGACTGAGAGTTCTACATCTTTATCTGAAGGCTGCTAGTGGAAGACTGACTTCCAGGCAGCTAGGATGAGGGTCTTAAAGCTCACACCCACAGTGACACACTTCCTCCAACAAGACCACACCTATTCCTATAGGGCCACACCTTCTAATCATGCCATCCCCTGGGCCAAGCATATACAAAGCATCACAATGTTGGAGAAATTCTCTATGATTTTGTTGAAAATATTTTTTGGCCCTTAGAGCTTGAACTCCTCCCTTCTATTCCTCTTGTTCTTAGGTTAAGTCTTTTCATAGTATGCCAGATTTCTCAAGGATTTTTTCAGAAAATTTTTTATATTTAACATTTTCGTTGACTGGTATATCAGTTTCTTCCATTGTATCTTCTACACCTGAAACTCTTCCATCTCTCATCTTCTGTCGGTGATGCTTACTTGTGTTTCTTGTTCAAGTGCTCTGCCCTAGATTTTCCATCTTCAGGATTCTCCCAGTTCATCTTTTCTTTATTGCGTCTATCTTCATTTGTGGATCTTGAACAGTTTTATTAATTTCCTTCACTTGTTTAATTGTGTTTCCTGTATTTATTTAAGGGATTTATTTGTTTCCTCTCTACCTGCTTGATTGTACTTTTTGTATTTCTTTAGGGTATTTATTCATTTCCTCTTTAAAGGCCTCTATCATCTTTACAAGATTAGATTTGAGATCATTTTCTTGTGTTCCAGTTGTATTAGGATATCCAGGGCTTATCCTATCCAGTAGCAGGTAGCTGTACTCTGAAAGTGTCATATTGCCTTGGTGTTTGTTGATTGCATTCTTCTGCTGGACTTTAGCCATGTGGTCGTTGCTGGATGGTTCTGGTGTAGCATCTATCTGAAAGATGGGCCTACCATTGATATTCCTGGTGCAGCATGCTTCCCGTGGATTGCCTTGGGCTGGATAATGGAACTCAAGGGGGCAGTGCACACCTCAGAGTAGCCATGTGTGTCCTAGGGGACTCAACTAAAAGGGGAATGTGGGTGTTCCAACCTGGATATTCCTGGTAAAGCAGGCCTGGTGGAGACCAGTGAAGCTTTGGTAGGACAAACATGGTATAAACTTTTTACCATGACTCAAGAGCAACAAGCACATTTCCAAATATTATTACAACCTAAAATTATGACATTCTAACTAAATTATTATGAGATTTTATTATTGTTTAACTAAATTCCCAATGTAGTATTATTTCATAATATAAGAAATCATAAAATGACTATGTGGATAGCCCTCAATGACACTTAAATTCAAAACAATTGTGTACCTACTAGACTTCATATTATTAGCTAAATTAAAAATAGCAACAGTTAAAATATCTATGTGTCAGTTTAAATTGACTGCAGAAATTATATATGGAAAAGCTAAAATATATTCAAGAGAATGTTGAAGGAAAACCAAGCTTATAGAATTACGGTAGCATTATTATCATATATCTCAGTGATTTTATTGATAATGTCAGGTTGGTCAGTGGCAGGAAAAGTTCAGCATCAGAGCCATACATATTCTTTCCCATGACTCATGACAGAACTGAACTTCAATGTAGCAGAGAATGGATGCCTTCCTAGGAACTTCCTAACAAAAAGAAGTAAATCCTTATCCTGTCTACCAGTGCAAACAAAGATCTATTTTGAATAATCAAAGTTTTCTTAAAATAGGAAATTAACACCGAAATAAAGAAAAATTTGTCACTTAGTCGATGTCATTTAATCAATAAAAGTGTGTAGTGACTTTATCTACAAATATAAAACAGTAAACAAAATCTGATCATCAAAGTATGAAAGCTTGTGTACAGTTATAAACATATATCATAACATGAAATTGTTTTCTGTTACTTATCAAAATCAATAAGGACAGATTTCAGTTTCAGACAACAGATGAACCTCATAATCATAGCATTTTAATCAGGCAAAACTTCATGAGATCAGGACTATATGCTAAGCATCAGTGTCTAGGCGACCACACCAGTGGCTTCCATTGGCCAAATGCATGTTTTTATCAGAATGAGAATACTTGAATGTTTACTTTGAAGTCACAGGGAGCTGGAATGCCTGTATAAAGGTTCTGCTGTAACAAAACATTAAAACATTATCAATCAGTCCAACAATGATGCATGTAATCATTTGTTTATTTTTTTTGGGGGGGGGGATTCATATTATATGCAGGCTACAAAGTTGCTACATGCACAAAAGAAACTTCCTGCCTTCCATGCAGCCACAAAGGAAAAATTATTACAGAGCAAATACTTTCTGAATTAGCTAGTAACTATGGAACAAACACAGGATGTTGTTAGCAACAACTGCAAAGATATCCCTTACTTTAGTCATAAGCAACAATGATTACGTTTGAGTTTGTGAAATTGCTTTTTAAGTTAGCATACAGAATTACAGTTTCACCATGGTAATTTTGTGCATATATAGTATAATTTGCTCTCATTTGACCCTTCCCTGACTGTCCTCCAGAGTCCTCCCTACCCTCCTCCCCCTTGACCCCTTTCTCCCTAGATATAATACTCTATTCTGCTTTTACATCAATCACAGATATCCCATGCCTCTCTCTTGGCCCCACCCCATCCTACTTAAGATCTTTTGCTTCTCTCCAATGTCTCCCCATTGGCTTCATGGTATGAAGACTCAGGCACACTCACAGACACAAACACAGCCACCTGTTCTTTTAAAATCCACTTGTGTGGTTTTCTATCATGTTCCGCTTTCTACAAAGATGCTAAACTTCATCAATTATTTTCCATTTAGAAATAATTCAGCCTTAGTGAGCTTTGTACATTCAAAATTTAATACAAAAATAAAACACAGCTTTTTCATGTCCAATTCCCTGTAATCACTTTGGAAGTGTCAGGACCTGCTATTCGTATCATCTTTCCTCTCAGTTTTAGAACTTCAGTGACCAGCATGATGCCTGATGCGCTGTGAGCAGGCTTTGTTTGCTTGTTGGTTTTGTTTTTGTTTTTGTTTTTCAAGAGAAGTCTCTCTGTTTAGGCCGGGTTGTCCTAAAAACCTTTATCTATGGCTGTGACCAGACACTATGACCAAAAAGCAAGTTAGAGAGAAAAGGGTTTATTTAGCTTAAACTTCCATAATGCTGTTTATTGCCAAAGAAAGTCAAGATAGAAACTTAAGCATGGCAGGAACCTGAAGGCAGGAGATGATGCAGAGGCCATAAGGGGGGGGGGGGTGCTGCTTACTGGCTTGTTTCCCATGACCTACTCAGCCTGCTTTCTTATAGAACCCAGGACTACCAGCCCAGGGCTGATACCACCCACTATGGCCTGGGCCCTCCCCTCTTGACCACTAATTGAGAAAATGCCTTACAGTTGGATCTCATGGAGGCATTCCCTTAACTGAGGCTCCTTCCTCTCTGAAGATGCTAGTTTGTGTGAAAACCAGCCAGTACACTGTTGCAGGGGATATGCTGGGGAGCAATTAGAGAGAAGATGCTGATAAACATCATTCAACATACAGGACACTCGGTGCCCACAATGAACGTCTCATCTGGTGCAAAGCGACTGAGCCAAGAATTTGGTTTAGGTTTCACTCTTTCACTTAAAGCATTCTCTGGTAAAATCACCATTGTGTAAACCGAAAAAGGGGATGGGCGGAAGACACCCAAACAGCACTATGATGAAACAAAGATGTGATGGAGCAGTGGAAAAGGTGGGGGAGAATGGAGTGGTGCATGCTCGATAGAGGAAGGCAGAGCTGGAGATGTGACGGTGGTGACGGATTAGACAGGGGGCTGAGGTCAGCATGCTGCCATTGTCCATCAAGGTCAGCATGGCGGTATTCAACAGCCTGGAGCTTCTGCAGATGCAGACTCAGTTCCCTCTGCTGCCAGGCCATGAGATCCCCTGGCTCTGGCAATGATGGAGGCCCAAGATCATGAAAGGTTTACTTTGGACCTCATGGAAAGACCTCCTAGATGCCACTGGAGGCCATGTTGGTGTCTGTGATCCCTGATGCTGTGCCAGGTCACAAAGAAGTCTGAGATCCAAGTAGACATATGCAGTCTGTGCAGCTGTCTGATGCCTTAGTTATCTCCTTGGGCTTTGCAACCTGTGGCATGCTAGGGGGGCCATCCTGATGAAAGTGGCATGTGTAGCCACCTGAGGTCATGCTGAGGCTTGTGGCCTTGCAACTGCTGAGACCCATCAGTAGGTCTTCAGTCCAGATTCGGCCAAGGGCTCGGTTGATGTCTGTGACTCCTATTACCACAGAAGCCCATGCAGATGTCCATGGTATGGGCTCCTACCTGGATCCATGTTAATCTCTTTGGGCACAGGAAAGCTGTCCTTGTCTCTCCCTCTCTGGCCACCACACAGCTCTCCTTCATTCACTGAGGAGAAAATCTCACCCTCCCTTGAGAGACAGGCAGCTAGGATCTTGAGCATGCTCCAGTGAGTAAGTATATAGACAACACAAAGTGAACTTGTTTTTCCCCTTCCTCTCTTTTTTTTTTGGGGGGGGGTGGTCACAGGGGACAGGTGTGACCATGGGAAGACTGAGAGGTGAGTGTGATTGATGTGAATGATATGAGATTATCAATTAATCGATAATTTAAAAAAAAAAAGCTGATAGAGGAGAAACCAGGAAGCCATTTCACTTGGACACTATGGTTTCTAGGTGGCAGTAGACCTGAAAATGCCTGCACAGGTGTTGACAACAGGTTGCTTTTGAAAGCTAAACCTTTCCCATAGACTCTTATGGCTTCTTATGGCTCCCGAGGCTGAGCATGGCCTATGGATTAGGACAAACCATCAGTAAAATGCTATGCATGTTTTAGACAGTAACTTACAAATAATCAAAGATACCAAACAACACCCATTAATTCTAAGCTACATAAGATGATCTGTGCAAATAAATACCTTAGACACAGGTTACATATTCAGATTTCATATAACTGCTTGGTCACTTTGTGATTTTTGGCAACATGAAGTGTTATTTGTTATTAGTAGTAAATATATTTGTAAGTAAATGTTGTCTTAGAATAATGACATAATTCTAAGTATATATTCTCTAAGAATAGCTGTGTTAATTTTTGCTTCTTTTTTATAGTATAAAGAATAGAAGCAAGCTTGAGGAAGAAATCCAATCATTTGTAGAAATGAAGATGAAGAATAATAATTACCTCAAAGTGCTCTACAAGCAGGCTTATCACATTGGGGCTATTTACCACCTAGCTAAACACAGAACAGACGAGTTGGAGGAAAAACTAGCAGAAACGAGAAGAAAATTCAAGGTCAGAAATCATTGGTCACTTCCTAACTGTGCAATAGAAGTGATTAACTTGAGTTTTCTTGAGTTAATCTTTCTTGGTAGTCAGATTAGTTTAAGGGTTAAGAACCTCCCAAGAGCCCAGTAAAATGCCTGCTACACAAGCCCAGGGACCGGAGTTCAAATCCCCAAAACACATGTTAAAACTGGACACAGTACAGCCCTAGCCCTTGTGGGTTCAAAGACAAGGGCATCCCTAGAGTCCATTGGCCAGCCAGTCTACCCAAGTCAATGAACTGACTTCAGGTCCTGGGAAATAAAGGTGAAGTGATTGAGGAAAGCCATTCAGCAACTACTGCTTGTCTCCACAGGAAGGTACACCCCATGGATGTGAACACTCACCTACACTGTACAGCACACACCACAAAAGAAAAATATCGTCTCAAGCATATGGCTTAGATGTGTGTGTCGGAATAGGAAGGGTGATTGCTACCTGAACCCAGGGCCTCGTGTATACTAGGCCAGTGCCCTATCAAGTGAGGCATATACTAAGATCTATTACTACTTTTCTTCTTAAACTGCTTCTAACATACATGAAAAAAAATCATATCTCTCCAAAGGATGAGGGTTCAGTGCCATTAACTGATCAGCATTTTATCTACCTTTTACTGAGAACAGCTGTAACCTTCTAGAACCAGGAACGTAGTACTTGGATGAGTTTTCTCATGCACACATAACTTACATGTTAGCTAGGGAGGATTCTAAGGCACTCCCTTAGAGTCTCTATAACATACGAGTAGGGTGCGCCTCATCAGGCCTGCAAATTAATACAAGGAACCTTCTAGACAGTAGTGCTACAGAATCAAATGCTCATGTGACATTTCTCAAATCACTGCTATTTGAACAATAACCCTCTAGTGGACACCTCCTGCATGTGTGATGATGTCAGCCCTGGGTTTCTGACCTGTAGAACACATGAACAAGATGCTGCCCCCGCATGACTGAATGTCTGCACTGCACCCTGAGTGAGATGTTGGTGATTGGACCCGTGGCCTTGTTCGTGCTGGAAAGCACTCTTATCACTGAATTATGTTTTGTTATGATGTGCTGAAATTAACACAGAATCTCTGCTATCTAGAATATGATTACAACCATGTCACTTTTGGGTTATTTCTGAGAAGTGCTCTAGCTCACTATGGAGGTAGAATCTCTCATAAGTTAATGCATCAGTAAAATGCTATGCATGTTTTAGACAGTAAATCACAAATAATCAAAGATATAAAACCACTCCCATTAATTCCCAGCTATATAAGATGATCTGTGCCAAGTTTTCCAAACTCCAGTATCAATAACCAACTTATTTAGGAAAGAAATGCCTTCCAAGACTTTAGAGATTTAGATCCACAAGTTACTAGGACATGAAACAGAAAGTAGGTAATGTATCTTCAGTCATGATGGTGAATGAACTAGTGTAAACAGTCAGACTTGTCACTGGGTGGTGTATCTGCCTGTCTGTGAGTCACTCAGTTGCCATATCACACAGTAAATCAAGTGTTCTAATATTGCAGTGCCATTATCAAAAACTAGTTTTTCACATATGTCACATTTAGATAGTAATCTCTTCTTGTCTATAAACATACTGTAGGAAGAAAAGATAGCTTTTTATTATTTACCCAAATGAACAGTTTTTCAACTATTTCAACAAACAGTGATTACACTCTAAACATTTATCCCATTTGTAAGTAAACAGACCCAAGAGTTAAAATATTTGTATCATTAAATATTTTTTCCACCTGAACAGCAAAGGTGACCGCACACTATGGAATGTTCTTTATGTTTCTCCCTGTTTCTTTTTAGAATACATAATCTATCAGGTTCCAACTTAGATATACAGTATTAGATATTATCTCCACAGAGGTTAAATATCAGTATTGCTGTATTCAGTTGAGACCTGAGAACCTCAGACAAATAATATATTAATAATATTCTCAGTATTGTATTTAGGGAGAGCCTGTTTGGACCATCAGCAGACTTTAAACTGAGGTCATGTCCACCTTGAAGCATCCTGACCCAGTACAGTTAGAGGCAGCTCTGTCTTGGTTTGGTTTGGTTTGGTTGTTTACATAAATCTCGAGTTGATTTCAAACCTTCCATGGGGTATTCCGACATTCTTTTTAGCTCCTATCTATCACTGTTCGGTAAATGGAGGCTGACTTTCTGATTCTAAACTGAATTTTGTTTATGCTGAGTATTTTGTTCCCTTCTGTTTGGATGCGGGTTTTGAGACAAACACTACACCAATCAGCTTATGCTTTTCAGAAGTCTTTATTCTGGAACAGCAGTTTCTAGCAGAATCACAGCTCTCTTCTGCCACCTTCTGGTCTCTCGCTGCTAAAACCAGGCAGCAAGCCGGTCCGCGGTGAACTCTAGCCGCCCAGAGGCTACCATTTCTTTTAAAACCAAGTCCCCTTACACACTCTTTGAGGTGATCACTGGATCTCCTTCTTTCTTTCTTTCTTTTTTTTTTTTTCCAAAATCAGTTGTGACAGAGGCCTTATGACCTGCTCAGCTTAAAATATCTACTCCCTCACCCTTTATCATAAGTTCCTCTGACCCCTCCTCTGAAGAACTTAGTCGTTGCAGAAGTAGGCACAGTCACTGCCTGAAGTCCTGATGAACAGAGGTGACACACAGAAAGCGCTAATGTCCCACAACAGAGGCCTCACTGCACTGCGCTAGTGTCTCTGTGAACACTTTGGCCAACTCTGGCCAAACCCAAGGGCAGTAAAATGTAAATTATGGGCAAAGAATCTCAAAGGACCCCGGCTCTTTGAAAGAAGAATGATAAAAATGCTAATTGCGCATAGGAGGAAAGGAGTAGAGCCCCTTTTCAAGACCTTGTATGTCCCTCCACTGCCCTCTGCTGAGAGAACTTTACTTTTCTCCAGCTGCCAAAGAACACAGGGCCCAGCAACATGCCCTAAATCCGAGTTCAAAGCAATGGATGCTGGGGACAGATGAGAGACTTGCTAATGTTTTGGTTCATTTGGTTGATGTGTAAGGAGGACCGCAAAGTGCCCTTATGTATAAAACTCTGAGCCTTCCCCAACTGTGGTCTTCAACATTAAAAAAGAAGTGGGTGGGAGGGGCGGGCTGAGGCAGATGGTTAAGAGTGTGTGCTGCTCTTCCAGAGGATCAGAGTTCTGATCCCAGCACCGGCTCTGGGGGCTCATGAGTGCCTGTAACTCCAGCTCCACATCACCTGACACCCTCTTCTGCCCTCTCCAGGCACTGAACACACAAGTACAGACATAAGTTCACACACACACACACACACACACACACACAAAAACCAACAACAATACTCATCTTTCATTCCATGAACATTTTAAAGACGTCAGACCAGGTTCTTGAGAGGATTCCTCTTGTAGATTTACTCTTTCGCTCAATTCAGGTGAGATGCCCTAGAGGGGAATGTGACAGTGTGTCGACTAAGCATATCAAAATTACACAACAAACATTATTTTCTGAGCAATGTTGGTATTACGTCAGATCATTTGGCTGCAGCTACGCCAGTGCTGATCCAGCCCATGCCCTTACACATAGTAGGTAATTAAGTGCATATTTTGAGATAATATGCCACATTTTTCCAACAGATATTTGCTCAAAGGTCTTAGCATCTTCTAGCTGATCAGAGTTAACTACACTACTGGAACGGTTGTGGTGAAGCAGTTTCTGGGCTCTCTCATTTGCTTTCCAGTGATCTGGCAATTTGAAGAATTCAGGGACTGGGTATGGGCTCGCTTGCAAGCACCTTTCTTCCAGGAGAAAGCTGGTTTGCTTTGGCTCCACCCTACCTCTTGATTCACAGCATCAATAAAGGCTAGCCTGTCTTCCTCCTGTATCCCTGCTTCCCCAATAAAGGAAAAAGTATCTTGCCAAACCTGACCCCTCAGCCCATGTTCACGTTGCTGATTACAAATGAAAGTCTACATGGTTTTAATGGACGCCTAGTATCTCATGATATAATAAGTTCTAAAACTATGATTTTTTTCTTAGTTTCAGAGAAAACAAAAAAACAATGGATTTCCCCAACATAGACCAAAAAAGTATCTTGTTTGATATTTACAGACTCACTTGTTTTAACAAATTATCCTTCTGGAAAGTACTGTTGCGGGCACAGCCATAGCAGCTAGGGAAAGACTAAGGGGGCTCAGTGCTAACTGCTCTAGAGAGCACTCACGTGGGCATCCAGCAGGTCCTTGTGCTCATACTTACTTGAGATGAGATTCACATGACCTCGCTGCCTTCAGTTTTCTCAGCTCTGAAAGTATACAATAGGAGCTACTATATTTTAGGTTTGGAATGTTCCCACATGGTCCCTTGGGGCAAAAGCTTGGTCGCCAGCATGGTATTTGTGGGCTGGTAGGAATACCAAGAGATAGGGCTTAGCAGGTCTTGGTGCCATTTGAGGGTGTACCTTCAAGGAGGCTGGGCTGCTGCCGTCATTGCCCTTTCTTAATTGGCTTTCTGCTCATCGAGTGTGTGCTTTTGTAAAATCCAAGCTCCTGCCAGAAAGCTCCTACTTGTCCTTGGCCTTAAAGCAAGGGCTGGGACTCAGTGATAACTAGAGCCTCTGAGTCCATGAACAGAGCTGACTCATTCCTCTTCACAATTGACCATCAAAAGTGTATGTTAAGATAGGTGGACTAGCCATTGATATGTCACTAAAGGGCTATGAAGATGAATGTGCACACACACACACACACACACACACACACACACACATCTGCAATGTACCACATTAACTGTAGTGGGCCTCCCGCTTCTCCCTAATTTACAACAGTGGTTCTCAACCTGTGGGTCCTGACTCCTTTAGGGGTTGAATGACCCTTTCACAGGGGTAGCATATCAGGTACCCTGTATATCATATGTCTCCATTATGATTGATAACAGTAGCAAAATTGCAGTTATGAAGTAGCAATGAAAATAAGTTTATGGGTAGGGGAGCACCACAGCATGAGGAACTGTGTTAAAGGGTCACAGTGTGAGGAAGGTTCAGAACTACTGCTCTACACAGTTCCAATATGTACAGATTTCCACGGACTTCCAGCCATGTCCTTAAGTAAAGATTCCTGTACCCATAAAATACATGTCAAATCAGCACATTCCCCAAAGCAGTGTCCAGTAAATGTTAAAACAGGCAAAGTGTTTCACAGCCACTGCAGTCTCTGTCATGCCCTAGCTCCTGTCTTCAAGCCTTCCCAGCAGTGGGGCAATAGAGTTTGAAGAAGCAGCTTACATGCTGGGCCTTGTGTTAATTTAACCTCCTAGTAATCTGTGGTCATTTCCTCCTGGGTTTGTCCTCAGCAGCTACAATGCTTCACGTTGCATAATTACAGGAACACCTCTGCAGAGCCCATGACTTTGCAGGGTGTATTCCATTTCATAGACCACTATGGAGTTACTATCAGACTGACCTGCCTTCACTCCCAGTCTCACTTCTAATATAGGCTCCTGAGCCATGCTCTACCAAGACAGATTGCTTCTGAGACAGCCTGGTGAAGCTGGCCCCTCAAAGAGACGGGCACAAGAAAATTGGTGGCTCTACATGAACTGCCTATCACTTTGTAGGGCTTTAAGAATCTAGAAATCATTAGGAGGCCAAACCATTAGGATCAAGTCCCTTAGAGTCATCAGGTTGTGTGAATTAGCACTCTAACTCAGCTAGCCCTGGGCAAAACTCTTAGACAAAGAAGCTGCCAGCTTTATGTATTTAGACTCTTTACATATTTGCCCCACTTTTCCAATATGAAAAAAAGAAAAGAAAACAGGTTATAATAGCTATTTTACATATTTAGTAATGAGGTTAGGGTAAGGATGGCCACACACAGTAGGCATGTTCCTATTTTAGTCTCCTCCTCCATAGTTTAAGTGAGGGCCGATTGAGGGCACCATTTCTGTCTGGTGCATTGGGTAGAACTGAAGGGGTTCCTCTCCTTGCTTAAAGCCATCCTCCTTCCTTGTACAGCTTAGACCTGGCAACGGATACTCAGAAGGTCCCTCTTGGAACTTTAGTCCAACATGGAGTCAATTTAAAGGCCCATGCTTGCTTGCTGGTTCTATATGGTATTGACTAGAAAGGTTGGAGGAACTATATCACGTGTCTCTGTCTGTCTCTGTCTCTCTCTCTCTGCATGTGTGTGTGTGTGTGTGTGTGTGTAATCTTGCTCTCCTCTTGTGTTCCTACAGTTTGGTGTACACAACTTGTTAGTGCCCCGTATGCTGACCTGCAGCCCCCAGTCAACCTTCAGGGACACATCCTGGGAATATGAACTGTCAAGAGGAGTCATCCTGACCTCTGGTCATTGGAGACTCACCTTGTCTTATTTGCCCTTTGTGTCCTAGGGTATTTTGAAGGATGGTAGCAGCAGTCCCTGGGAGTAACCAGGGAGCATCCAACCTCTAGGTTATTGAGAAGGGGCCTGTGATCCATTTGTTTTTCTTTAAGGAGTATGACAGCTGGTTCATTCTTACAGCTTGGGCAAAGTGTGACTTTAGCTGCCCAGTGAGAACTAGATGCTTTCCCCCATGGAGACCAATCTGGACAAATAGAGGGTGGAAGAAGCAAGACAGAAAGATTGGAAAATCCTTCTTAGGCTCTGGAAAGAAGCTTGTGAGACTGTGGATTCTTCTGCTAGTAATAGAGTTTCATATAGATAGTGATTTCAGATGATTTAACATGATCTAGAATCACCTGAGGCAAGGGGTCTCAGGGAGAGATTGGTTGTCTCCATCAGGTTGGCCACTGAGCCTTTGGAGGAGTAACTTTTAAGTTAAATGAGGTAGGAAGACCTGCCCACTGTTGGTGGCAACATTTCTGAACTGTTAGCAAGTAAGAAAGTGAGTTGTGCTCTAGTGTGACACATTAACTCATTGTTCTTTGCTCTTGACTGTTAAGGTAGTGTGACCAGCTGCTCAAGTTCTTGCCACCTTGACTCCCCTTGGTGGACTTTGAACTGTGAACCAAGTTAACCCTTTGTCCTTTAGGACCCCTTTGTCAGGGGACCTTATCACAGCAATGGGAAGTGAAATTAAGGCAGTTTTGTGTTAGTTAGCTTTTTTTCTATATTTCAATCATAACAACCATGCTTTAAATAACTTTGTAATTTGTCATGAATACAAGTTAACAAGCAACAAATACTAGACACTGCTATGATGCATTAATGATATGGGATCTGGATTCAAATGATGTGGGCACAGGCACTAGCCCTACAACCATAAAAGGAATACTCTGTTGCTTGGATAAACGATCTTAATTCCCATTTCTATGTGGGTGAAGGAAGGGCTGGAAGATGAACCAATGTGCTTGCTTCTCCTTATTGTCTCTGTAGAACAGATGTAACTATGGGGTTAGCAATGAAGTGGGGAAATCAAACATTTAAGAACCTATAATTCCTCTTTGCAAACTTGAGTGTCTCTTTTCAATCTGAAAAGCAGCGTGAAGGTAGTCCAATTCAACTCTCAGCTATCGGACTCCAGTGTAATCATAAGGCAGATGGACCTACAGAATAACTTCTGATTCTGGCCTGTGTCATTTTAAAGCCAGACTGAATAATTAAGATCATTATCCAGGGCACAAAGAAAAAATGCTTTCTATCCCTTTTGACTACTAATTCTCAAAGAATGTATTTTTCTTGAAAAATGAAAAAATTTTTCTAGTCATTTGGAGGTTAAAATAACACTGTACATGCATCACACATGATTATATATATTTTGCTTTCAACATCCACAGTATTTATGCTGGAAAGTAGTACTAAAAAGAATCCACTTTTCTGGAAGAAAAAGAGTCAAAGATAATCTAGCTTTTACTCTTTGACTTTTTGTTCAGGTCAAGACTATGAGACATAACCTAGATGAAACTAAATCTTGCTGTTTCCTGTATATCATTTAAATGCTTTGTCTCAAATAATATTAATATCTTTAAAAAAATGATTATGACATGCAAATATAAAGGCTAATTTGCTCTTTATTCTTATACAAGTAAAGTGTATCTTGGATTAGTGACTGCATTTAAAACTTTTATTTTTAAATATTCTGAGAATAAAGTCTTCATTTGACAACTTTTTGACACACAGGGTAGAGAAGAATTCCTGAAGAAGCTCATGAGAGGTGACATAACTGCAGGGATTGAGATTCAGGTAATATTAACTTGGCATCTGTTTTCTTCTTCCTTTAATTTGCATTTTACTTAGCATTTTAAATTTGCCTGTAATGAGGCATCTTTTGTCACTGCTTGGTTTGCAAGCCAGCACTTTTCTCTCCTTAGCTGATGACAGTTGGCCTCTGTGTACAAGTAGAGTGTCTGATCATGCATAAAGAAACTGACCTCCCATGCACATAGCTCATTTTGTGGCTTAATGGGAATTTCTGCCAGTCTAGTGAAAGGGCAGTAGACTCTTATTCCAAACTGTCTAACTCTTTAGTTTGCTTTCTGATGATGTTACATTTTCTTTACTTTTAGTGTCTCACACAGGAATCTCTTTATTTAACCCTGAAAAAAAATGTGTTATGATATTTCTGTAGAGTCTTTGGAATGAAAGTATGGTAACTAGCCAACACAAGTTGTATTTTTCAATCTCATTTATCCTTTGGATCAAAGTTTTGATGCTCTAATCTGTGCCAGAATGCTTCCCCCTCAGAAATACATATATGTGAAGTTGGGATTGTTAAGATAGGAAAATTAAACTCATAAGACAAATGAGACCATATTCATGTGATGCTATAGAAAACATTTAATCTCAATCAGGGATTTCTATCCTGCCTTTGGTTACTCAGATCCCAGATAAAAGACATACAACTTTCATATTTATAAGACTTAATCAGCACTAGTACTGGGCAGATAGCTACCCTTTAAGGTATTAAAATCTAATTCCCCATCAATAACCCCAAGTTATGCATTGCCATGTGCCATCTGGGCAGCTCTTAACTCCAACTGATGAGCCCTCATGGCTGTGTTTTCAAGATTACTACCCCATGGCATCTTCTCCTCTCTCCATCTTCTCTCTCTCTCCTTGTGGTCCCTGCCTTAGACCCCCAACTCCTCTGAGAACAAAATCTCTGCTGATCTCTCTTCTGCACAGCCATAGGCTATAGGCATCTTTATTTTCCAATCAAAGATAATTTACGGGGCAAAGTTAGATAGAGTCACTTGGATTCACTTGCAGATTCTCTCATCCTGATACAACCAAACCTTGGGGATTAGTACTAGCATTATAATACATAGCAAAAGAAACAAACAAACAAACAAAAAAACAAACGTCAAAAATGTGATGTGAGATTATCTGCATCCTAAATCTAACTCTATAAAGAGGGACTTCTTCTATAGTTTCTTTTATAGATATTTCCTCAATATTTTCATAATCAACTAAGTCATTTCTGCCTAATATGTTTTATAACTTCCCAGCTTGTTGGTCACTTTTGATTTTCAGGTATATGTTGTCAGCAGGCACTTGCACTTACTGGTCCCTAACAGGTACTTGGGAATGTTTGGCCTTTCTTGTCCATTTACTTTTTTCCCTCTCTCATGTTTTCATAGCTATGTGCTGTTTAAAATACCATAATCTCACCTCTTGTTTTTCTATTGGAGACAGTAGTATTTGATTTTTCAAATGATAGCACTGAATCATTCTGAATAAACGTGTGTAATTAACAACAAATGAATGAATGGTCTGCAATCTTGGTTGGCAGAAAAGGCTATATTCCATGGAAGAATCTCAGTTTATTGAGATGCAGGAGTATATACGAAGAAAAGCACTCTACAGTATGGCTTTGTTAGAAGTAGAGGAGCCACTGAAAAAGATAGAAGATGAAGCTATGAAAATCAGGCAGCTTCACAGACAGCACTCTAATGTAAGCATTTACGGCAACTCATTAAATAAAAATTATTCATAACTAATCATCTACTTTCAGGGATATTTTGGGTTCTAAGTAATGTAGGTGAAGAAATATATATATATAATTATGGTTTTGTATAGGAAAATCACAAACCATCCAAGTCACTTTTTCATAATCTCACCATTATTAATTCATTTAAGAACTGTCTGACAAGGCCCACTGTCTGTCATACACTATACTTAGGCCAAACTGAGTATAGTGTTTTGAAACTGAGTGAGCAGTGACTGGCCTGGTGAGATTGCCCTGCACAAAGCACTTGATTCAGTCTCCACTCCTTCTTAATGAGATGCTAAAAGATTATGTTGACTTGACTATAAAACATGAGGCATCGGGACATTTTATAGGTAAGCTTTTGGTGCATAGAAAAATTAAGACAGCTAGGGTGAAAAATAAAGCAAATACGGTTAAAATATTTTCAAAACTACAAGATTCTGTCAGTAACTGATATTACTGGCCCTTCCCAGAAGGAAAAAATCATAAAAAGTATGTGTACATACTATCATTTATCTTTCAGAGAGCTGGAGGGTGTGGTAAGGGCAATGCATTCTTGTCTTTCTCTGCAGCAATGACACAGAGACTTGGGGCAATTTGGCAACATTTTGTTTTTCCTTTGCAAATGATGGTGTAACTTTGGACCTTTGGCTATTAACAATTTTCAAAATGTTTTTGTGTTTAAAATGTAAGTTGCAAGGGTACAAAACTTGCTGAAGGAAGACCACGGACTCATAGCATGCAAAGACGAAGAGCATTTATTCTGCAGAAGCAACCAACTCGGGGGGTCAAACTATTCTTTGAAGTGGTAACCCTAGACAAAGGCACACAGGCCTTCTTAAAGGGAATTAGGGGAGGTTTTTTTAGAAGGATTATGTAATCTAAAATTTCATTGGTGGATGCTTAGAGGGTCAGAGAGGTCAGCTTCTGATTGGTTTGTACCAGGTGGTCAGCAGTCTATATTCTTATGTCATGAACATTTATGCACAGGATGAGCTAGGGCTGCCCATCACAGATGTCCATCCTGAGATAAGATATTTTCCCATTCTTGTGGTTATTCTCAGGCTATACTTTGGGAAGAGGTTTTATGAACTTGTTCCTGAATTTTATGGTCTGTTCCTTAAATGGAGATAAATAGGTATATGTTGTCCTTTCACTGTTAAAAGTATTTATCTTGACTTTCAAAGTCTCTCCATGAAATGTGTGTATTATAAAATACAGAAAAAAAAAATTGAGCAAATGAAGGCTTCTGAAAGGGACCCTGACATACACAACACACACATAGCCAGTACAAAACCAAGAGGGCTAAGTGATTTTAATAATGACTTTCTCTTACATTGATGGTGGGAGTTTATTAATTATCTCAAATGTCTCAATATCATTCTCTAACTTGTATTGTATAATAATGAATCCCACCAATGTTTAATGATTTTTGTTTTCCCCCCTTCGTATTCCACTAGTCACGGCTTTATATCTTCCTGTTGCTCACCAGTCATTTCTTATTTTATCTTTTAATAGGTAATAAATGAAAAGAATTAGCCATTTAGCACCAAATCTAGGAATAGCTTTTGTGTATTTTCTTTTTGATAATGGTTTCTGACAAGTTATGCTTAGAACTTCAGTTATATCCTAAATATTTAATATATAAAATATTTAAGCTATTTTAAATATTTGATAGAAATATGTTCATGTTTATATATTAAATATCTAATATATAAAATATTATTTCTATGTATGCTTATCCTTTTTGCTTATTTAACTGAAACAGATAGACTTTCCATGTCTTAGATAAATCAAACAGAATTTGAGATGTTAGGTGTCATAGCCTAGAACTCAAAGGCAGTCATCCTTTCCTTTCATATGTTAAGCCAGACATTAGGATTATTAAGATAGTTATTGCACACAGCTTAACTAAACCAGTGACTCACACATGTTACACAGTGTAAAATCAGATTGCCTTCTAGATACTGCATGATATACGGAAGAGGAAAGAACATGTTAAAAGGAAAGTAGAAGCAACAAAGAAAAAATTACGAAGAAAGAGCAAGAAAAGCCGCAAGGAACTCACAAGGACCGAGGTGAAAACTTCAGTTTTCAATGTATTATTTCTTACATCAATGTAAACTCATCATATATAACTGTGGGGAGATGCCTTGTGTCTTGAATTGTTCTCTCTAAATGGGCTCTGCATACACAAACATACACGTGATACACACACACACACACACACACACACACACACTGCCTTTATGTAGCCTCTTTTTCCCACTATAAGGCACACAATCTCTATAGGAAAGCATTCCAAAGCAACCCAAAATTTGCATTGGGTTTAGGCAAGGATGTGCCACTCTCTTTAGTCACACACTGACCTGTCCTGTGGCTTCAAGGAAGCAATGAAGCAAAAGAAAGAAGAAAGAGCTGGGGAAGAGGCCCAATGGGAAGGAAAAAAAAAAAAACCCCACTGGTGTCCTCCCGTAATTCCTCCTTCAGAGCGCACTCTGCTTTGGGGCCCTTAGCTTGCTGAGCAGGTGAAATCCTGAGAACCCTATCCTTGAGACTGGGATCACTCCCTTTAAGAAACATTCGTGGAGGCCAAACTCAGTCCTCTCCCCATGTGAGCATGCAACAAATGGAGATCAACTTTGAAAAAAAAAAACAAAACTAAGCCCTCGGCAAGCACCAAATCTGCTTGCCCTTTATTCCCGAACTTGTCAGTACAGTTTGCTGGAAGGAATAAATGTTCATTGTGTGTAAGCTACCCATTCGGTTCCATTGTATTACGGTTCAATGAGTGACCTAAAATGGAAGGAAAAAACAGAGAGGACTATGAGAGAGGAAGGAGCAGAGACAGAGAAGGGAAGAGAGGATTGGTTATAAAAAGTTTTAGCCCTAAGTCTAGTAATCTGACCATTTTCAATTTATGAAATCGGCATTTATCAGAAATTTGCTTTTCAACTAGGAAGTATACTCAGATGCAGTAACTTTAATCATTAATAAATTATAATAAAACAAAACAAAACAAAAAACAAGAACAAACCCCTGTTCCCTCCTCCTTCCCCCTCTCCCCTCCCCCTTCCTTCTACTTGCCACCCTAATCTCTCCTGCTTACTGGTCCTGGCATTCCCTTACACTGGAACAAAGAACTTTCACAGGGCCAAGCGCCTCTCCTCCCACTGATGACCAACTTGGATATCCTCTGCTACATATGCTGCTGGAGCCATGAGTCCCACCATGTGTACTCTTTGGTTGGTGGTTTAGTCCCTGGGAGCTCTGAGGGTACTAGTTAGTTCATATTGTTGTTTGTCCTAAGGGGCTGCAAACTCTTCAGCTTCTTGGGTCCTTTCTCTAACTCCTTCATTTGGGGACCCTGTACTCAGTTCAATGGATGGCTGTGAGCCTATACTTCTGTATCAGTCGGGTACTGTCAGAGCCTCTCAGGAGACAGCTATATCAGGCTGGATTGTCCTTCCTTCAGTCTCTGCTCCATAGTTAGTTTCTGCAACTCCTTCCATGGGTATTTTGTTCCCCATTTTAATAAGGAATGAAGTATCCACATTTTGGTTTTCCTTCTTCTTGAGTTTCTTGTGGTTTGTGGATTGTACTTTGTGTATTCTGATCTTCTGGACTAATATCCACTTATCAGAGAGTGCAAACCATGTGTGTTCTTTTGTGATTGGGTTACCTCACTCAGGACGATATTCTCCAGATCCATCCATTTCCCTAAGAATTTCATAAATTCATTGTTTTTAATAGCTGAGTAGTACTCCATTGTGTAGATGTACCACAATTTCTGTACCCATTCCTCTGTTGAGGGATATCTGGGTTGTTTCAAGTTTCTAGCTATTATAAATAAGGCTGCTATGAACATGGAAGAGCATGTGTCCTTATTACATGTTGGAGCATCTTCTGGGTATATGCCCAGGAGTGGTATAGCTGGGTCCTCTGGTAGTACTATGTCCGATTTCCATATGAACCGCCAAACTGATTTCCAGAGTGGTTGTACCAGCTTGCAATCCCACCAGCAATGAAGGAGTGTTCCTCTTTCTCCACAACCTCTCCAGCATCTGCTGTCACCTGAGTTTTTTATCCTAGCCATTCTGACTGGTGTGAGGTGGAATCTCAGGGTTGTTTTGATTTACATTTCCCTGATGACTAAGGATGTTGTACATTTCTTTAGTAAATATATTTTTGTTTGTGGTGATTAAATTAAGTCTAGGTTTCTTAATTATACAACACCTGATTGGAGATCTGCTCACCTAAGAAACATCTCAACATAGAATTAATCTACCAGAATCACCAGGGGAAAACTTGGCTGATGAAATTCTGTTTTGTGTTGTTCTTTGACATATAAGAGCATCTGTGTTTACTTAGCCACCTGGCCATTTCCAGTGTGTGTGTGTGTGTGTGTGTGTGTGTGTGTGTGTGTGTATACACCAGAATACGCGGGTATGTTTTAGGACATGTGGAGTGAGGACAGACTGCTGTCGAAGCTGGTTGGAAGACAAAAAGAAAAAGCTGTATTTCTATCCTTACAGGAAGTGCCTTCTAACAGTAAGAAGCACAAGCTTCCATCACTGCCCAACTTGTTTAGGAAGTACTGCCCTTTTATTGTCTGTAGAGACCATGTTTCTGAATTCCAAAGATTTGAGAATCTAAGTGTTAAAACTTCTTTGAAACTTTTCTTGCAGGGAAAAGTTACAATAATTCATCAAGAAATAGAGTTAGCTAGAGAGAAAACAGTTGTTCTCCACGAGCAAAGCAAGGAGCTAAGTAAGGAGATACAGATAATGAACGTGGAAAAGACAAATTATGAAGCTAAAATTCAAAAGTTGCAGTAAGTTTTGTCAAGATAATAATCATATTTAACATGAGATTCATAGAATCAGATTTCCATTTATTCTTATGATGGTTTTTATTTTTCCTCAGAATTTTATCAAATATATGTAATGACATATGATATTTAATCATTTTTGTTTGTATGAGTATAATTAGAAGTTGCTTTCACTCTGAGTTTATTTCTCTCTGAGTTTATTCTTATTTTTGTAATTGCCAATTGTTCGATTTTTCTACATATGTAAACCTTCTCTCTCTAGTATTAATCTCTTTCATTAATTAACACATAGTTAGTGTTTGTGAGCCATGTTTAATAATTTATGGTTGTCCTCTAATAGTTTTGAGGGAAGAATTTAGAAACAGATATTCTATAGAATCCCTTATCATTTGTTCACATCTCCCCTTTTCCGTGTCCTCCTGTGGGCTCACCTCATAAATGAGGAATGTTCTCAGTGAAAATGGTCCTTGGCTCCTCTGTGATGGTGCTCTCAGGCTCACACAGTGTCCATGTGCTCTCATGTAGAACCCACTCGTATTTTCCTCCTGTATTCGTGTTGGTTCTGTCTTCTGTTATACTTGCATATTGATTATGGAAATATTGACTTATCACATTAGGAGTGATATATATATCATATATATCAATTAACACATATATGTATATGTGTATTTATGTATATATATACATATATATATATATATGTATATATATATATATATTACAGCACATGGGGATAATAAAAGTGGTCCTTGGAGATAGCTTAATGAATAAAACACTTGCTATGCTTGCTGTACATAGCAAGTGTTGACAGCCTAAGTTCAATTCCCAGTCTTACCACAGGAGAGCCTCTGACTCCACACAAAAGCTTTCATTCACATCCATATACATCACACAAACTCACACACACACATACACACACACACACGCCCATGCATGCACAGGCACACGTACACGCACACACACACACACACATACACACACAGACATACAAATAAAAACAATTAAGCAATCAACTATGCACAGTCCAATACCAGCTCTTCAGTGGCGTCAAGTCAGTCTACCCAACAGGTCTCTCTTTAGCGATGTTTTCATCATGATCATGGTCGCTCGGCTATTCTTCCCCAAAGGCTGACTTGCCTTTGTTATATCTTGTAAGAAAGCAAGAGAACACATTGCTTAAAATATTAATACCTGAAACAATAGTATGGGTCTGAAAGATGTAAACTTAAAATTATATATGAGTCATGCTAAATTTATAAAGACCTATACTGGACCTTATTCAGGTTTTGTATTAGGTGCTTGTGCCATTGCCATGACCTGACAAAAGTCTCCATGACTGCAATTCGGTGATTATTTTGTGTTCTGATCACAGCTCAGCACTAGCTGTCACTCTCTTAGCTTGTTTATTGTTGACACTATTGTCTTACTTACTTGCCGATGCCGCTTAAAGGCTAGTGTTTGTCCTTTTGTCACCACCGAGTTCACATGTGAAACTCTCTCCCCACAGGGATGAATTCATGAAGCTGCGATTTAACAGGGAGCATGTGCACGGTGTGTATGACCATCTTAGAAAAGAGAAACAGTACTGTGAAGAGAGGATCTTCCATGAGGAGAAGCGGTTCAGAAGGCTTATAGAAATGAGGCAGAGCACCCTGGAGAACATCCAGGTGAGTCCTACTTGAAAACGTTTGAAAATGAAAGAAACATATAACAGTAGTCAGACAAGCAGCATGAACTTAACTGTTTGTGGTGCAGTGGCAGGGCTACTCAGGTTTGAGACATCACTCTGCAATAGACCTGTGACGTTTCAGTTTCTTTCCAAAGTAGTTGGTACATATTTACCTAGGACATTGTACTTTTTTAATGCGTTCTGTGTGCATCCTGACTTTATTATTGTGCCTTATTCTATTTGCAAGTCTACTGTTGTAAAAATGTAAGCTGTGCTCATTCCAGATCTATTATTTATAGAGATAGAGATAGTTCAGTAGAGATATTTTATTCCACATAAACATTATTTGAGTGTTACAAGCGACTTTTATTGGGTAAATAAGAATACCTCATATTTGTTCCTTTAAAAATGTGTATAACATTTTGAAATCATATACCAAAATGTATGTCCTGCATCTGAGTCTTATTAATCAAATTATATAAAACTATACATATTAAATTTTGTTTAGACTATAACCAAATACAGGCATTAGTTCAGAAATTACTATCCAACTTTACCATTTACAATAGTTTTGTAGCTAGTAAAAGTTTTACTAACTAGTAAAAGTTTAAAAACACATTTAAAATCATGTTTGTTGAGTTGTACAATGTGACAATTCTGAAAACAATAATTCTATTTATTAAAATTAATTTTTGCCAAACTACTTAAGATACTTGTAATATTATTTCACAATATATTTTATTAGCTATTTTAATCCTTCTAGTACTCTGTTTTGATAAATGTATTTCAAATTCCTTTTCTTACATAAAGGAAAACAGACTTAATATTTTTTAAACTGGCCCAAATGTACCCCACATGAGTGTTTATGGTGGTTTTGATTCATATTGTGACAAAATTATTATTAAATTAATCATAGTTTCATAAATAGTGATGGTAAGTAACTGTCTTTTACTTGAATATGGCTATTATATAGAAAAGAGGTTTTTGGGCTTTTTTTCTTTATTAAAAAATGAAAATAGTGGGCGCCATCTAGTGGCAATATGAGATGCCTCCTCCCTTGTTAAGAGATTCTGGGAGCCCTGGTGGCCAACTCTCAGGCCTGTGACCCATGGGGACTGGGACACTGACACTAAAAACCGACTCTTGCTACAAGACTAAGTTACTGGGCACTATTTCTCACCCTGTACGTTGTTGCAGCTGTAGAGTCACTTCTCTTGCCTTAATCAGGTTTTATAGTCCTCTCGGTGCCGAGCACATGGAGGGATCTCAGCAACCACTCCTTGAGCAGAGGTTTAGCACTTCACCGGAACACTAACTAATAGATAGCAAAACAAAACAAAACAGAAAAGACAAACAAAAACAAACAAACAAAAACAAAACAAGCAAAATGGTCAGTGGAAGAAACTTGAATAAAAATATCGAACTAACCAGCTTACAGAAGTTTGCATTTCTTTTCATCCAAAAGAGCCAGTTCTTGCTTTCCCACTCCCAAGTCTCCATGTGGGAGACACTTACTTAGAAGCCTGGTAGGGCTCCACTTTGCTGATCTTCATCTTGACACCTTTGACTGTCTCACAGGTAGGTGCCTGTTTTTGTCAATTAGGTTCAATTTTGTCAATTATTAGGCCATAATAATTTATACATGACAGCAGCGAACGAACGCTTTTCCCCGTGTCTTGAAAGCTCAGAACTCAGAGGAGCAAGTCAATAAAAGCTAGGGGTGTGAATGAATAAACAGATATGCACAACCATGTGTGTGTGGATGAATGCTACCTCTAGGATAAGTTTGCTGGCCACAGACATGCATGGTAGTAGCAAGAAATGAGTATGTTTCCAAGACTGCTTTCATACTGCACCACCCTGAGAGTCCAAATACTTCAGAGAAAACACCTGTACTTTACCATTTTCTCTTTCTTCTCCTTCTCCCACTCCTGTTCCCTATGTCCTCATCATATGTGAAATGTTTTCCACACCTCCTACCTCATACCTCAAGAAATAGTTAAATCCTCTCCTGATTTCTAACCTTGAAGAATTCTTTGGAATATCCCAATTATTAATGCTTATCAAGAACCTGAGTATATGAAGTTGATTCCTAACTGTCTTAGATACATCTATCTTAATAGTTTGCCACATATGACCCAAAGTGCAGTGTTCATCTGTGTGATGAGAAAATTCAGGGCTCACTGATGACTAGGTCTTCTCATTAGGGACATTTTTTTAATATGAGGTTCACATTTGGGTTTTAGTGATAAACAGTGTGGTGACACTCTCTGGTTCCTCCCAGCAAGCATAATGTCACTCCTCTTTAGAAACTGAGAGAGTTCATAAATATCTATGTAAGGCAATCCAAGAAGAGAAACCTTATATGAAAGGTAAACTTGGTATCATTGATCTGGACTTTCCCCTTTGAGCAGAAGAATTGATCACAATTATAGATCAGCTTTAGATCTTGTTTAGGGGGGAAACCCTATCATATCTACTGTAGACGCATTTTACTTGTTGGCCAAGCAAGTAAAAGTTAAATGTGCAAGCAACTAGTAAGAGAGTCAGACACTACACGCTGTTCTACTTACTTGACAGATCAGTCTTTCCCCATGCCAAAACTTCTCTCTTGTTTTTTAAATATTTATTTATTTATTGTTGTTATTTGTCGGTTGTTTCTGGCAGCCATGCTTTGCTCTCTGTAATTTGTATTTTGAGGGAAGAGCAATAAATTACCCTAGGAGAAAAATTTCTATGTTGAGTCCATACACAGACTCTCACAATGTCTTCCAAAGATTATTTTACTCCTTAACATTGCTCCCTATCTCCACATGTAAGGAGCTACCACCTCTCCTAGTTAGAAGACTGCAACATTGGCCAAGTCAGCATTTCTTCACCTTTTCATATGGAGAATGCTTGACTTCTAACAAAGTGGAAAACCAACCTCAGTCATCAGCCAGCCACCTAAATAGCAAACATTAGACTACTTTAGCCTCAGCTTTAATTTCAAAGCATAGTTCGACATGTGAGTTAGTTCTAGGGTTGCCTACACAATGTTTCTTCATTTCCCAACCATTTGATAAGTGGTACTATGCTCACAGCACTCCATGATGAGTAATAGAATCCTATGAATTCAAACCTGCACCAGCAGGAAGGTACGTTATATGAAAATAGATGTAAGTATCATGACAACACTCACAATGGAAAATTGTGAACCTCATCCAATTACCAGAAATATTGATGGCTATTATAAGAAAGAAATTAACCACATAGTCTGTGGTTTCAATAATGGAAAACTGACACATAATAAATCCATGAAGGTAGCCATTCCCTCAATACCCAGAGGAAGCTCTACTCCCAGGCACTCTTACACACCCAGGATCAGAGGTGAGGAGCATCCACCATCTGTCCCAACACCAGGAGTAACTGGGACCAGTAGGACCAGGCACACAGGAACTCCACCAGCCCAGTGGTTCTGGTTCTTACCAGTCTCTCTGGGCTGGTGTCCTGAGCAGACCTTGGGTGCAACCTCCTCAGCCAGTCCCGCAACACAGAGGAAGCCCCACTCTCAGGTACTCTAACAAGCTCAGGATCACAGGATCCCAGAATCACAGGATCACAGAGACAGCTTGACTCTGAGGAGTTCTGACACAACCAGGATCACAGGAAGGACAGGCTCCAGTCAGATTTAGCAAGGGCAGGTAGTACTAGAGATAACCAGATGGCAGGGGGCAAGCATAAGAAAATAAACAACACAAATTAAGGTCACTTGACATCATCAGAAGCCAATTCTCCCACCATAGCATGTCCTGGACACACCATTACACCAGAAAAGCAAGATTCAGATATAAAATCACTTCTCATGGTGATGATACAGGACTTTAAGAAGACATAAATAGCACACTCAAAGAAATACAGGAGAACACAGGTAAACAGCTAGAAGCTCTTTAAGCGGAAACACAAAAATCCCTTAAAGAACTACAGGAAAACACAATCAAACAGGTGAAGGAAATGAGCAAAACCATCCAGAATCTAAAAAATGGAAATAAAAACAATAAAGAAATCAGAAAGAGAGACAGCCCTGGAGATACAAAACCTAGGAAAGAAATCAGGAGTCATAGATGCAAACATCACCAACAGAATACAAAACATAAGAAGAAAGAATCTCAGGGGCAGAAGACACCATAGAAAACATTGACACAACAGTCAAAGAAAATGCAAAAACCAAAACCAAGCTCTTAACCCAAAACATCCAGGAAATCCAGGATGCAATGAGAAGACCAAACCTAAGGATAACAGGCATAGAA
>NW_022196895.1:18350327-18386293 GCF_008632895.1 Mastomys coucha | reverse complement strand
CCAAAAATCGATCCTACAATTCATTTCTTGGTGCAGCAGAACTATCAACTCTCAGCTTAGCTATGATGCAGATAAAACCCTTTGGTGATATGAGGGTCATTGAAATACAGCCTTATTATAATGAATTCCAATGTCTAAAAATTGTTCTTATTTTGGGCTTGTACCACAGTAAGAGCCAAGGTTTTAAACTCTACTAAATACAAAACAAACAAAAAGACTTTATATATTTATGTTCATTTAAGAAAATACTAGTAGTGATATATTATTTTGAAATACATTGTTAATATGTTTGGAGTTATTTAAAATTTATATTGAGAAAAATGTATTTTCACTATTGCTATAGAAGAACATCTATATAAGACTGTTAAATTGATTGTTGTTTTATACAATCAATACAATACAACAATCAATTGATTGTTGTTTTATACAATAACTTTTATAAAAGTTGTTGTTCAAACAACTTTTATAATACTTATTTATATTGTTATAATATTTCATAAATTTTAAGGAATATGACAAAAAAGATATTGTAGGTATTGAAGGGGAGTGTCTGGGAGGAGCTGGGGAAACAAGAATGTGATTTAATTCTATTTACTTAAAATATGTTTTTAAATATTAACAAATTTAACAAATTCAGACAAATTGAAATCATGTAACTTTTCTCATCATAATGCAATAAAAATTAAAAGAAAATAAATCCATGAAGCAGAAAACTTGACACAGGAATTTCCCTAGCTATATAATTCTCTTTACTGATACAGAATCCATTTTAACATATCTTGAAAGTTCTTATCATGAGGAACATGACTCACACAATGAGTGTCTCCTTTACAAGTGTTTCTGATATGATTAACTTTCAGGTAGCCACACATAAAAAAGCATGAATTTGGTGCATCGATTTCCTAAAATCTGCAGCTGATTGAGAAAAGTACTTTTTAGTTTTAAGGACAGGTGAGAAGAAGTTCTGATTTTGTATCTACGAACATGATAGCTTTACGCATACCTAGCCCTGAAGTGATCATAAGCACTTAGAACCCAGGAGCATGCTGGCTGCTAAACGGAGCAGTGGTTCTTAAATATCATTAAGTGATTCTGAATAGTTGAGGTACTAAAGAGCTTCTCCTTCTCTTTGTATCTTTCTGCTTGGTCTCGGAATTATTGATAATGCAATGTTGAACCTCTATGTGAAATTGGAATGGAATATAACAAAATGGGCCAGCATTTTTAGCTTTATTTTCTCACAGCAGTTCAAGAGGCACTTCTTACAGTCAGCCTTTTCAAATCTGCTATGCACAGTTTTCTATCTAATGATAATATTTTGTGAACATAGTTTACATATTATACTCTTACAGTTGGTTTTCGTTCTCTAGTAAATTGCCACTTTGTAGTGCCTCATCCACTGCATGCTATCAGTAAAACTACATAATTTCTTAAGTTTTTTATTAGCATATATTAATTATGCATTATGGCAGGCTTCATTATGGCATTTCCATACATGTACATAATGTATTTTGATAGTATCCACACCTCATTAGCCCTGCAAGAGCCAAGCACAGTGGTACATAGCCATAACACGGGAGTTAGGGACAGACCCCTGGAACTCACTGGGCAGAGAGCCCAGCTGCATCATTAATTTCTAGGCTCTGTTAGAGACACTGTCTCAAAGAATAAGGTGGAGAGCAATTGAAAAAGACTACCCAGTGTTGACCTCTGACCTACACACACATGTACACACCAAAGGAACATGTATTTACACCACTCACAGATACAGACAGATTAGATCTTTTATGTGCTGTTGTGATAAGATGAATGTTTCTGTTTCCTATAACATAAAAGTGATTGACATTTACTGATTATATGCACTGCATCTGAGATGAATGTAGTATATTAGATGATGTGGTACTGGTGTAGACTTTTGTAGTGACATCAAGAGCTTGCAATGACCAAGGTCCAGACTTTTTCCATAAAGTTATTTATTCATTTTACATCCCAATCAAAGCCTACTTTCTCCCAGCTCCACCCTCACACCCTCTATCCCCATCTCCCCTGCTCTTCTCCTCTGAGAAGGGGGAGGTCTCTCCTGGATACCATCCCACCCAGACACTTCAAGTCACTAGGCACCTTCTCCCACTGAGACCAGACAAGGTAGCCCAATTAGAGGAACAGTCAGGCAACAGAGGGTAAGCCTCCACTCCAGTCTCTGAGGGACCTGTATGAAGACCAAGACTATACATCTTCTACATATCTGTGCAGGAGTAGGGAGGAAGGGTGGCACTAGGTCAGGCTGTGTATGACTGCATGCTCTTTGGTTGGTGGTTCAGTCATTAAGGGCCCCCAAATGTACAGGTTAATTGACTCTGTTGGTCTTTTCTGTGGAGTTCCTATCCCCTCTGTGTCCCTCAATTCTTTCCCCAACTCTTCCACAAGACTTCCCAAGCTCTGTCTAATGTTTAACTATGGATATCTGCATCTGTTTTGGTCAGCTTCGGGGTGGAGCCTCACTGAGGACAGTTATGCTAGGCTTCTGTCTACAAGCATAACAGAGCATCATTACTAGTGTCAGGACTTGTTTCTTGCCCATGAATGGGTGTCAAGCTGGGCCAGTCACTGGTCAGTAATTCCCTCAGTCACTGTTCCGCCTTTGTCCTTGCACTTCTAGGAAAGATAGATTTTGTGTTGAAAGTTTTGTGGGTGGGTTTCCGTCCTTATCTCTCCACTTGGAGTCCTGCCTGTACAGGAGATGGCCACTTCAGGCTCCATCTCACTGCCAAGAGACTAAGCTAGAGTCTCCCTCATAGACTCCCTGGGGCCTCCATCATCCCAGGTCTGGAGGTAACCTTCCATCCCTTGCCCCTCACCCCCTCCCTGATGATTTCATTTTGCTTTTTGGACCAGCTCTCACTACACTTGATCCCCACTTCAAGTTCTCCTCCCCATTCCCTTTCCCCAACCAGTTCCCTCCCTCCATCTACCTCAGATTACTATTATATTTCCTCTTCTGAGTAAGATTCAATAGTCTTCCCTTGGGCATGGTCCCAGATTTTTGTTGTTGCTCATGTAGGCAGAATATAGATGACTCTACGGCTGATGCTGAGAGGCATTGTCCAGATGTGCATGTGAGAATTCTAACATTGACAACAGGATACTTCACAGCATGATTATCTAGAAATAGAGTATATGGATTAAAGAACATAGGTGACCTGGATTTAACTGAATGTGACACACTTGGAGGAGCTGCTTGGGGCTCAGTAGCATATTAAAACTAAGAGTCTAGAACTCAGGGAGCAAGAATTTAGGTGTGGATGCCCTTGTAGGAACTACAAGAACAGATACTGAATCAGAGACTTCGAAAAAAGTTCATTAGTACAGGAAAAATGTAGCAAAGCATAACAAGAGTTGAATCCACATGAAATGGAAAGGAGTACAAGAACAGAAACAACAGGCCCAGAGACTGCAGCCAGCATGTGAGGTAGATACCTCAGAGGTAGAGCCATTCCAGATGACAATGAAGTAGGAAGGGTGACCACGGATATGAATGGCTAATGGCTTGTGGAATTGAAGTTAACATGATTTGCGTAAGTCTATAAACTTCAAGATTAAAATGTTGGATAGGTCATCCTGACTGATATTGAGGTAAAACGGAATAGAGGTGGAATGGAGCATAGGCAGAGAGACAAAGTTCTTTAGCCAGACTCTTTTCCAAGAGTGTGAAATGACCAGAAGTCCATTAATGCACCACGTTTGGGTTTCTGGTGGTATACTGTGTTCTCTAATCATATTAAAACTCAGAAAAGAAGGATTAATTTCATGAAAACATAAGGAATTGTAGTTTGGAAAGAATAATAAAGAACCAGGATAGTACAAAAACCAGACAAAACAACAAAACCAAACAAGCACAACGAAGCAAAACCAAAACCAAACAAACAAAACAAAAACAACAACAATAAAACAAACCAAAAACAAGACAAATAACCTAGGCTTTCTAGAGTATGGAGACCATGAGAAGAAAATATTCTTTCTAGCCCTGATTTAGTTTATGTAAACAGCATTCTATAACAAGATGTGTATCTTGCATGATGTGTATGAAAGCCACATTGTCAGGAATGGCACACTCAGAACTCACTCAGAAAAGGTATAGACTGCAAAAATTGTCCAGTTTAACTAATAAGTCGAGACTGAATTCTTACTACATACACTATGCAATTCTTTTTTCTCTGTATTGAAAATAGATTCTTTTCACATAGAATGCACCTTGATTACATTTCCCTCCCTCTTCTCCTCCCAGGTCCTCCCCCCTTCCCTCCTATCATGGTCCACTCGATTACGTCTCTCATTAGAAAAGAACTGGCTTCTAAGATGAAACAACATTACATGACAAAATAAAACATAATAACATAAAGCGAAACCCATCTCATAAAAGTTGGCAAGACAACCTATAAAAAGGGAAAAGAGTCCAAGAAAAGGCACAAGAATCAGAGACCCACTCATTCATATTCTCAGGAGTCCCATAAAAAGATATACCAATCTGAAAGCTATAACATATATACAGAAGACCTTGTGCAGAATAGTGTAGGCCCTGTACTTGCTGCTTTATTCTCTGTGAGTTTATATGAGCTTTGCTTAGTTAACTTAGAGTCCCTTGTTCTTGTTCTCTTGGTGTCCTCCACTCCCACTGGCTCTTATACTCTGTCTCCTCCTCCACGGGTTCCCTGAGGGATTTGGTAGAAACATTCTATTTAGAGCTGTGTATCTCAACATGCCTCTCTCTCTCCCTCTCCCTCTCCCTCTCTCTCTCCCCCTTTCCCTCTCTCCCTGTCCCTCTCCCTCTCTCTCTCTCTCTCCCCCTCTCTCCCTCTCTCTCCTTCTCTCTCTCCCTTTCTCCTTGTCCCTCTCCCTCTCCCTCTTTCCCTCCCTCGTCTCCTCCACTCCTCCCCCCCCTCGTGTGTGTGTGTGTGTGTGTGTGTGTGTGTGTGTGTACCTAATGCCTGGCTATGGGTCTCTGTATGTGTTCCCATCTGCTGTAGGAGGAAGCTTCTCCTGTGCTATCTGAATAAGGCACTGATCTATAAGTACAGCTGAGTGTCAATAAGAGTTCTTTTATCACTACTTTCTTTCTTTTAAGACCATTAGTACTTGGTTTTACCCTAGAATTCTTAATAATATAATCTCTGGTTCTTGGCCACTCATTTGTTAGGAATGGGTTCCATCTCATGGAGTGTAATTCTTATTCCTTAATAATAGTCATTGACATAAATCATAGACCCTTCATTCTAAGAGGTAGGACAACCTTGCAGAAAGACTCTGAAGTATCATTTTATTTTCAAATGCTGTTTCTAAACAGCCAGTCAAAAGAACAAAGTGTGTGCATATACATCTTCAAAAGATTGGAGTGGTATCCAGTGGTAAATCACTTGTCTATCATGTACTAGTACCCTCAGTGCACACATACACACACACACACACACACACACACACACACACAGAGGAAAATAAAACCTTTCCCCTTATCAAAATATTTAGAAGAAAGAAATAAAGCAACTGGCACCTCCAAGCCTTGCAGTGGGGTTGTCTAAGCTGTAACACTAATCACTCATTGTAGCATATTATTTAGCATATATATTGTAAATATACTGTAACCAAGAACTTGATTCATAAATGAACAGTAGCAAGTAGCATACCTCACTATTTTTCATGCTTTGATCGTGGATATAATTAGAAAGATATCAATCCCATTATCACATCATCTTGGCCACTTTCCTTTAAATGCCATCCTTGCCGATGGAAAGCTCAGCCCAGCTTGCTTTAAGAAGACTTAGTGTTACATGAAGACAACAGCAATACCACTCTTGGGAATTTACCCAAAAGATGCCCCACCATGCCACAGGGGTACATGTTCCACTATGCTCATAGCGACCTTATTTGTGACAGCCAGAAGCTGGAAACAACCCAGATGCTCCACAACAGAAGAATAGATACAGAAAATGGGGTTTATTTACACAATAGAATACTATTCAGCTATTAAGAACAAGGATATCCTGAGTTTGCAGGCAAATGGATGGAACTAGAAAATACCATTCTGAGTGAGGTAACTCAGACCCAAAAGGACATACATGGTATGTACTCACTAAGTGGATATTAGCCAAAAAGAAAAAGAAAAAAAAAAGTACAGAATACCCAAGATACAGTCCACATAACTCAAAAAGGTCAACAAGCTGGAGTGTCCAAATGAGGACGCCTCAGTCCCACTTAGGAGGGAGAAGAAAGCAATCACAAGTGGGAAGGAAGGGAGAGACCTGGGAGGAAAAGTGGTTAGGGACTGGAGAGGAGAGGGGAACATGATCTGGTATTGGGTGAGGGAAAAAGATTGATGCCCTGAGGGCCAGTAGAAAAAAAATGGAAAGAGGCAACCTCAAGAAATAGGTTGGAGGGACCCTCCAGAATGCACCAGAGACCTGGAAGATAAGAGACTCTTAGGACTCAGAGGGACCTTAGATGAAATGCCTACAGTATGGAGAGAGAACTTATAGAACCCACCTTCAGCAGGAAGACAGGGCATCAAGTGAGGGATGGGGTTGCCATCCCACAGTCACAACTCTGACCCATAATTGTTCCTATCTGAAAGAATTACAGGGATGGAAATGGAGAGGAGCCTGAGGAAAAGAAGGTCCAGCAACAGGCCCAAAGTGGGATCCAGTTCAAGGGGAGGTCACAAGGCCTGACACTATTACTGAGGCTATGAAGCACTCACAAAAAGGGACCTAGCATGACCACACTCTAGAAGACCCACCAAGCAGCTGAAAGAGTCAGATACAGATATTTGCACCCAACCAATGGACAGAAGCTGCTGACCCCTGTGGTTGAATTAAGGAAGGCTGAAAGAAGTTGAGGAGGAGGGCGATCCTGTAGTAGGACCAGTAGTCTCAATTAACCTGGACCCCTGAAATCCCTCAGACACTGGACCACCAAACAGGCAGCATACACCAGCTGATAGGCCCCCAACACATATACAGCAGGGTACTGCAGGGTCTGGGTTCAGTCAGAGATGATACACCTAACCCTCAAGAGACTGGAGGGCCCAGGGAGTTTAGAGGTCAGGTGGGGCGGGGGTTGAGGGTAAGGACATCCTTGTGGAGACAGGGCAGTATGGAGGAGGTACAGGATGTGGAACAGTCAGAAGGCAGATCTGTGAGGGGGAATAAAATCTGGAGTATAAATAAATAAATACGAAATAAGAAAAAATAAAAATTGATCAAGAGAAAAAATAAAGAATGAAAAGCAAAAATAAATAGAAGAAGATTTAGTACTGCAGCAGCGAGACATTTATAGGGCTGCAGTGTTCATGAGCACGGATCTATGTAATCTGCCAACTACTGGAGGTTTTAAGTATCCGCGGTTTCCCATTGAAGTCACAGGACTGTATGATTCCTCTTAGAGTTAAGCATTTTTAAAACTCTGGCCCAACACTCTGACAAAGCATAGCATTCACTGTTCTGTGTATATGTGGGGGGAAATTGTTAACATTACCCAATCACGCTTCCACTGTCTGATTTATTGGCTTGCAGACAACACATATACCTGACCTCCTGAGGGAACCGCACATCTCAAATTTGGGTGCTATGATAATCATAACAGTTTGAGAGAAAATGAAATAGGCTATAAAGAGGAAGGGAATGAAATATATAAACTGTTGTATGGTGTCAAGATCATTTTCAGTACAATATAAAATAATGAAAATGCTTTTCGATAACCTTTGTTGATTTTTATAATGTGAAACACACTTTATGAAAAAGATAATGAATGTGCTAAATAAAAAAAATTAGTGAAAAATATTTTTAGCTTTTGAGTCCAATTTCTGCATTCTTGTCCTTAAGTTTATATTAGAGTTGAATTCTGAGATAGCACATCTTTGAGACAAAAGATTCTACCCTAACCTTACCTTTTATAAATTTAAACAGCTCCTTTTAGTCTCAAGTGTAAGGCTCATTGCTTTCATGAGCCAATCCAGTGTGGTATGCAGCAAGCATTGCATTTTCCTAATTTTACAGCTGCATTTTGAGAGTTTAAACTGAGTGACATTGAACAAGTCTTTCCCATCAGCCCTCAGTCTTATTTATTTATTTATTATTGGATATTTTATTTATTTACATTTCAAATTTTATCACCTTTCCTGATTCCCTCCCCAAGAAACCCCCTATCTCATCCTCCCTCCTACTGCTTCTATGAGAGTGTACCCCTGCCCACTCACCCACCCACTCCCATCTCCCTGCCCTTGCATTCCCCTACATTGGGGCCTTGAGCCTTCACGGGACCAAGGGTTGTTTCTCCCATTGATGCCAGACAAGGCCATCCTCTGCTACATATATGGCTGGAGCCCTACGTCCCTCCATATGTACTCCTGGGTTGGTGGATTAGACTCTGAGAGCTCTGGCTGGTTGATATCATTGTTCTTCCTATGGGGTTGCATACCCCTTCAGCTCCTTCAGTCCTCTTTCTAACCTCTCCATTGGGAAGCCTGTGCTCAATGCAATGGTTAGCTGTGAGCATCCACCTCTGTATATGTCAGTCTCTGGCAGGGCTTCTCAATAGACAGCTATATAAGGCTCCTGTCAACATGCACTTCTTGGCATTCACAATAGTATCTGGGTTTGGTGACTGTAGATGGGATGGATCTTCAGGTGGGGCAGTCTCTGGATGGTAATTCCTTCAGTCTCTGCTCCACACTTTATCTCCATATTTGCTCATGTGAGTATTTTTGTTACCCCTTCTAAGAAGAACCAAAGGACCCACACTTTGGTCTTCCTTCTTCTTGAGCTTCATGTGGTCTGTGTATTGTATCTTGGGTATTCTGAGCTTTTGGGCTAATATCCACTTATTAGTGAGTGCATACCATGTGTATTCTTTTGTGATTGAGTTACAGTTTTTAAGATACAGGTATGAGATTTTAATGGTCAGCTCTCTCCTCCCCAATCACATTAACATGCTAAAAGTCTTTGGTAAACTGTTAAGAACTAGGGTATCATTACTGTGGATTTTGGGTGCCCAGGTGGCTTTCTCCTGGCCATTGTCCTAGTATAAACTAGACTCCACCTGAGGTAGTTCAAAGCCCCATAGGATAGAATGCACTTAAGTATCTGGCCTTCTGAAGTTCAAAGGTAAACAGAATGCCAAAAGTACATCTGCTCCTGCTCCAGAGATCACTGGAAAATTAAGGTTTTGTTCATCAAGAACTCCTTACTCTGGCATGTAGAACACTCAACTTTCAATTTCATCTAGCATGCTTCTCATGACTACAGCCATCACCTACATGATAGGAGGGTACATTCAGGAATAACAGGGTAAAATAAAGTACAAACATAACTGCTCCTCTTAAAATAAGCATTTGTGTACTGGGCCTCTGACATCTTGTTCTGTGGTCACCATACTTGGAATAAACAGAATTTAGATGATTCATCCAGAGGACAGTCTCTATGGGACAAGACTGCCCTCAATGCAGACATTAGCTGGCTATAAGTTTGGGAATCCTCAAAACTACTCTTGAGCTTGATAGATTTTTGGAAATCTCCTAGAACTCAGAACACTGTGTTTATACCTACAGTTTTACCACATAGAGAAGATACAATTAAAATTAACCAAGAAAACCCAAAAGGTCTACAGTCCAGGAGAGATCTGGGTTTACGGTTGTGTTCCATTGTCTTCCCAGTCATGTACGGTGCTGTCTCCTCTCTGACCTCAGATAGCACAGTACACATAGAGGAATGGTAACCAAGGAAACCGCTATCTATAATTTAATTGTATCTCAGTTACATATTGCCCCCTTGGCTGCCCTTAAGTCCCAATTGTAGGAACCCCTAATGTGTTTGAAGTAATTCAGTGTGAGTGAACATTTCCATTGTCAGTCACAAAGCAATGGTCAAAGCTCCCATGTAAGTAATCATATTCTAGGAACTTAGAGACACTTCCCAGTAAAAGAGGGCAAAAACCAACCCTCCTTTCAGTAAGGTTAGTTCTTTACTGTGTATTGAATTACTAAGAGAGCCAAACAATGCCTGACATTTTAGAGCATAAATCCTTGCCCACATCTAACCTCTAGGTAGGGCAAAGAGAAATATGCAGAATTACACACACCTTACATTCTCTCTAGATGAATGAAAAATAAACTGGAAGGCCAAACACTGAAAAGTGTAAGAACAGTAAAATAAATAAATAAATAAAAACTTTATTCTTTTTAAGAAGATACAATACTGAGTGGCTAAGGAGGGGCTGGGTCTAGGAGGACCTGAGGGAGGGGTGGATGTGATCAAAACATATTGTACAAAAATTTCCAAGAACCACTTAAAGAATACACATCACATATTAGATTACCATAAGGCTATGATATTTACTATATAATCACTCATGATTGTGTATTCCTGACTATTTTGTGTGTGCATTTGTGTGTGCATAATCATGTGTATGCAGGTGCATGTATTTGTGGGTATGTACACGAGCTTATGTGTGTGCAGGAGAGAGGGAGAGAGAGGAGGGAGACAAGGAAGGGATGGAGAGAAGGAGAGAGAGAGAGAGAGAGAGAGAGAGAGAGAAAGAGAAAGAGAAAGAGAGAGAGAAGATGCATGGCAACCAGGAATGCAGTGAAAACTAAGGCTCAGGGCTGCTCTTTTATAAACACTTGGTACCAAATAAACTGTAGTCCCAGGGTAACCCATTAATCCCTTCTAAGAAAAATGCACTAAAACAAATTTCTTAGGTTCAAAGTCCTTAGTTATCAGAGAAATGCAAATCAAAACGACCCTGAAATTCCACCTCACACCAATCAGAATGACAGCAGATGCTGGCAAGGATGTGGAGAAAGGAACACTCCTTCATTGCTGGTGGGATTGCAAACTGGTACAACCACTCTGGAAAACCATCTGGCAGTTCCTCAAAAAGTTGGAAAGAGTTCTACCTGAAGACCCAGCTATACCACTCCTGGGCATATACCCAAAAGATGCTCCAACATATAACAAGGACACATTCTCCACTATGTTCATAGCAGCCTTATTTGTGATAGCCAGAAGCTAGAAACAACCCAGATGTCCCTCAGTTGAAGAATAGATATAGAAAATGTGGTTCATTTACACAATGGAATACTATTCAGCTATTAAAAATGTGGATGTCATGAATTTTGCAGGCAAATGGATGGAACTAGAAAATATCATCCTGAGTGAGGTAACCCAGATCAAAAGGGATATGCACAGTATGTGCTCACTGAGAAGTGACTGTTAGCCAAAAACTACAAATTATCCATGATACAATCCACAGACCTTAAGAAGTATGCCAAGCAGAAAGACCCAATTGAAGCAGAAGATGCTTCAATCCCACTTAGAAGTGGAAAGGAAATAATCATGGAAGGCAGAGGGATTGGAGGGATCTGGGTGGGAGAGGGGAAAGAAAAAGGAGAACAGGATCAGATATCGGGGGGTGGGAGGGCAGAAGAGAAGCCCAGGGGGGCAAGAGAATGAATGGAAATAAGCAACCTGAGGGGAATGGGAGAGGGGGAAACCTCTAGAAAGTACCAGAGACCCAGGAGGTGGGAGACTCTCAGGACTCACTGGGGGAGACCTTAGCCAAAATGTCTAACATTGGAAAGAAAAACCTAGAGGAGTCCACCTCCAGTAGATAGATAGGGCTCAAGTGGAGGGACAGGGTTTGATTGTAAACCACAGTCAAAATTCCTGACCCAGAATCATTCCTGTCTAAAAGAGAACTGCAGGGACAAAAATGGAGAAGAGACTGAAGGAAAGGAGGTCCAATTATCCATCCAACTTGGGATTCATCTCCATCTCATGGGGAGGGGGACACTACTTACTGATGCTATGATATGCTTACAGTCAGGAGCCTGGCATGGCTGTCCTCTGAGTGGGCCTACCAGCAGCTGACTGAGACAGAGGCAGATACTTACACCTAACCATTGGACTTGAAATCAGGGACCCTGAAGGTTGAATTAGAGGAAGGGTTGAAGAAACTGAAAGGGAGAGCAACCCCATAGGAAGACCAGCAGTCTCAACTAACCCAGACCCCAGGAAGCTCCCAGAGACTGAGCCACCAGCAAGAAACATACATGGGCCTGTCCAAGGCACAAATATAGCAGAATTCTGCCTGGTCTGGCCTCAGTGGGGAAGATGCTCTTAATCCTTGAGAGTTGTGGCCCCAGGGAAAGAGGAGGCCTGCAGAGAGGGAAGCACACTCTTGGAGGCAAGGGGGAGGAAGAATGGGATGAGGAGCTGTGATTCAGGGGGACCAAGGTATAGCAATGGCTGGCATGTAAATAAATAAAATAACTTTTTAAAAAACCACATTTCCTAGGTCCTACTACTTCAAAAAGAGTTGGAGGCCAAATTTATCATATATGAATGGTTGGGAGACAACACTGAAACTGTGTCCCAAATGACATTGGTCTCATCTGATCACACTGGGTTTACTTGCATAATCCAGGACAACCTCTCTGGTTATGAACATGTGATTCATGCCCCCAGTTCCATTTGTAATATCCCTTTCCAGTAGTACGTAGATCAGTATTGAATAATAAATGGTTGATATTTTCAGTAAATAGATTGCATTTGAAAATTCTTGTTATAATGAATATGAATTCAGAGCCATGGGCAGATCACCAATTTCCAGGTTTTGTCATGTCATGGGGGATAATACATTTCAAATCCTTACCTTGGGAATAATATTATGAACAACTCTTAGCCCGGTCTAATAAGTAGATCTCATACTATAAAGCCACTCTGGTTTCTGATTTCCCTGACTTCCACTGCCTTCTTCCCTAGAGCTTCTAACGTTTTAATTTTTTTAGTCATAGGCCATCTCTTCATTATGGCTTAGTAGACCACCAAACACATGGGTTTATTATTCTACTCAAATTAGAATTTTGAATTCAGTGCCACTGAGGCCACTCAGAGGGACCCAATTCCCTCTACGTCACTGGCACAGAGGGTTGCACACAGTTAAACACTGACCAAGGCTTTTGAAAGTTTGAGTTTAAAATAGAGCTTTCTTTAATTCTTTATGCTATACATCCCATTAACCCTGTGAATGAGCACAACCAGTAACCATTTCATACTTAAAGGCTGTTCAAATTGTTAAGAGGTGGTGGATGGATTCCTCCCTTATGCCTAGGAGTCTGACTAAGCTGCCTTCATGGCTGCCTATCTTCTTTGTACACTTAAGATCCTCTGGTAATGTTCCAGAAAACCTGGGACCACTGAAACTAGAACTTCTGTTATTGTCAACCCCAGTTCAGTCATGAACCCTCCTCTGGATAACCTGTAAAGGCCTTGAGAATATCACTCCAGGACAACCTTAATGATCTCTAGAGGACCCTGTTCACCTTCCAGCTGATTCTTTCTCAGACCAAGAGGAGCAAGCCCCTGGGCAGCTCAGCAGAAAGCTTGTAATTGCTGAGGTCAGTCCGTATGTATGGCCTGTAATTGGTTGGACTGGAAGCTGAGCTAATGTGGCCATGGGGTATGACCAGTCTTTATCCTGGTAAGCACACAGAGACTTGATTTCCCGGGGAGCCTGAAGAATTACATAGTCCTAACAACCCCTTTATTTGGACTAGTGAGACCCATTCAAACATCTCGAGAGAAGAATTGTAAGACCTTTAAAAAACATGTTTTGTCATTACCTGTCCTGAGTAAATAAAATTGAAATTCAATTAAAAAAAGATTAATGCATATGCAAATTGAGAAGTTCCTGGCATGCTCCCTTGTGTCATTGCCACATTAACCCCATAAAATACTTCTTCTGTTTTTGTTATTGCTGCTATCACTTGGCATTTGAGGGTCTACCTTTGGCTTTCTGAATGTAGGGTAGGCTGAGATAGTAACATGAACTGAGCCTGAGCAGCAGAGGCAGCAGCAGTGGCATAGAAGCATCATGGTAGCTGAAGAGAATAGGTAGAGGCAGAGGACGTAGAGACAGCAGGGGATAACTAAAGATGTGGGGGTATAGGCTCTGGTCACTGAAGAGTGTACAGGACCTACCAAGGCATAACACCTGAGGGTCTTAACATCCATGGTTGTAAAGCTAGCTGGCATGGATTACTGCTGATGCCTGCTCCTACCTAAAGTTAAGGATTTCCTTAGATACCCAGGACCAGTCCACTGACAACTGATTAAATTCCAGAGCAGTAAGCCTACAACCTGAGAATCTGGAAATCAAGCTTCTAATGCTGGGAGGCCCTATGTTTCTAGTTCTCCTAGGCCTCAAAAGTATAAACCACTGACTTTGTCTGCCCAGCCACAAGCCTTTTGCACAACAATTTTGGTCACTCATGGTTTTAACCTTACTATAGCAAAGGGACCTCAACCAGATGGTAACATAACTCCTATCAATAAAGGCCAGCTGATATAAACTTACTTAATTCTGCTCTAATCCAGTATCTCTAGAGAACTTTTGTGTGTGTGTGTGTGTGTATGTGTGTGTGTACGCGTGTGCGTGCGAAGTTTTATTTATAAAAGTTGACAAAGATATCATAAAGCAATCCATCATTAAGAGGGCATTCTCCATATGACCCCTAGGTCTCTCCACAACTCAAATCTGACTCTAAGTCCGCTCGTAACACAGTTCATTGAGGGCAGGTTTTGAGGAGGTGAACATCACTTTCAAGGAGACTGACACACGGAAGGAGACATCATAGGTGGAATTGCAGGGGAGCTGAATGGTGGCAGAGAAGAAAGGCCCCGCAGCATGTCTGTCTGTCCACCCTGCCTACTTTCCTCAGCCTAGCTGCAATTGCCCTCTAAGGGCAGGAGATGTGGCGTCCTGCCTGCCTCTCCAGTCTAGCACTACTTTTATCTTGTGGTTTTGTCTCATCTGCAGTTACCCAGGAGGTGTGTCCTTGGACTCCCCTTTTCCAATTTAAGGCAATTGAAACCAGCACAGCCCAGTGGCAGGTTCAAACCTCTGTCTCCGAGCAGTCGTCTTTTCCGTATAGACTGTTTAGATTCCCTTTCTCTCCTGAGAATAAGCTGTAAGAGAAGTAACAATCCTGATGGTTCCCAAGGTGAAATTAAGCAAGGAAACCCAGGAAGTCAGAGTTTTCTGCTGATGAAGTGATGGGCAGACCTGAAGACTTGAACCTCCTTCGTGTCCCCATTTCTGTTCTAGTTCTTGCAGAACCAGGGCACCGTCCCTTAAAGATCACCCATGGTGGGTCACTAAATGTGAGAAAATACTCTCTGTGATTGCTAACTGTCACATTGTTTGACACATCTGTACAGCAGACAGAAGTGTTCTGGGACTGGCTGTCACCATGTACAGCAGTGGCAAGAACAATACAGTGCTGTTTAAGATTAGAATACTCCGTGCAAAAACATATATCCACCCCTTTACTTTGTCTGAAGCAACTCATTGGAATTGAAAATTAGTTTAAATCCCCAGTGAAAAGTCAGAGCGATATGAAATTCTAAACATTCTGAATGGCAAATGCCAAGTCTCATTGTCTGCATGTGCAAGTGAGTACTAAGCATTTTGAAGCAAGCTTCATTGCCCGCAATAGAGGGGTTTAGCCTGAAGATCTTATGGCGTTTGGCACACATTAGTTAATGAATAAATTCTTGTTAGAGATGTAATTACATGGACAGAGTATGGTACCATTATAGAAGGTCAAAGGTGGATTATCTAAAACAAAAGAAATTTGGATGGTGAGCAGAGTGGTGATGATAGTGTTTTGTGGTTGTTTGTTTGTTTGTTTACTTGCTTGCTTCTTTTCATGGTACACTTTCTTCTCCTCTATCAGGGTCATTCTATTGAACTACCAGAACAGAAAAACAGTTTAGAACTACTGACACATGGATATTTTAAGATGCTAATTTCCATGTAAGATCTAGCCTAACATTCATACCTGAAGACCATTAAATTCTCTCTCTTTAAGCATTCTCAAGGTTTCCTTATATTAAATGATTACCAATTCACATCATCCCTTCTAGCTAAATATCTCTAAACTTATTTCTCAGAAACTTTATATTCTTTCATATTTTTCTTCTCTTCTTGTCTATTTTAACAGCCTTCCACTTTAGGTTTAAATTTCTTTTTCCAAGTTCTAAAAACAGTCATTTTTTTTTCTATAAACAGTGGCTTAATGCTACAGTTAACATAGGCAGACATTAGGAGACACAGTAAGGACTGGGCTTCAAGATCCTGGATGCTCTTTGGTCTGCACATTAGCAGACATTTAAAGCAACATTCACAATGTACTTGTATCCAATTATACCTCTTTTCTCATTTTCCATTCACGTGGAGGCTTCCAAATATTTGTTCTTTGAAGCAAGGCTTTCTTGGTCACTTTGGCTTCTCTGAGAATACTGAGAGTTTCTCTGCCTGCTCTTCGTCCCAAGTTTCCTTCTATAATTCCTAGTTCCCCCAGAGATTGATGGAAATGAACCCAAGCCTTTTCCCAAGTTTGCTTTGTGATTTCTTCAGAGCTCCATTCTGACCAGGAAGCACCTAGAAAGTGGTATGCCTGTCACCTGCTCCCCAGATTTTGGGGGGAACCTTTCCAATGTCTGCTGTGGTGCTTCTGGGAGAAGGGGGCATGTCTAGACCCTTCCTTGGGTCTTTGGACAGCTGTGAAGCACACTGACCATCCTTGAAGTTTTGCTTCAGTTTGCTAAGGTTCTTCTTGAGAGCGAGTAGTTTTGCTCTGACCTCACCTCGTTAAGTACCTGAGCAGGTTAAATGAACTTGACTAACAGCAGCTTTGTTCGTCCAAGTCCTGGGCCTGTTGCGTTGTTGTTTTCCTTTGTAATATTTGCTGCTAATAGCTACACCAGTTTTCCTCACATTTATTTAGAGAACTCAAGGGTAGCTCCTTATTTCAGAGTACACTTCTAAATTTATTTAGTCTGCAGCTAGTGGAGTCCTAGCTGGAAACTACTGGTTGATAAGACAACATCTTTCTGTGAAGCCCCTTAAATACAGATGAGCATTTGAATAAGGACACAGTCGTGCCTTTGGGTGTAGTACATTTCTATTTAAGACTCTAGTTCCTTTGTTTTGTGCCTCCCGCATGCTAATTGCTGACAGTTCCATGCCTGTGTGCTTGTGGGTGTATCTGATATATATCTATTCTCCTATAGCATTTCCACTATTTATGCTGAGCCATTACTTTCCTTGCTTATTCCTTTGAAACATTTAGTCTAAGGTTTTGATTCTTTGTAAGTAGCTCTAACTTTGTTTACTACTTGAAAATTCTTGCTCTGTGAAACTCTTCAGTGTATGGGCATCAATGGTGTTTCAAATAAGCTCATCCCTACCACTCTTTTAAGACTTAAACCCTGCAAGATCACCTATTATGCACACAGAAGAATAACTATTGACATGTGCTTGTGCACACGTCCTGTTATTTGTGATAGAATCAAACAAAAATATAATACACACTAAAAACAAATATATCCTTTTCTTTCTTATTTGAAGTCCAAATCCATAAAACATCTGAAACTGAGAAAATGGAGCTGCATCTGTCATAATTCAAGTTGTAAAAATATCCATAGGTGCAGCAACTCTAGGCTAGAAGAAGAATGGAGAAAAGAAAGGTCTTCTAACATAAATGGAATCACTTAAATGAAAAAAAAAAGTTAAATAACACATGTTAATTCCTCCCATGATGATTTTTGCATCAGAAATTCATAACAAGTACTGTTGCTGTCTAAAGAGTACCTGAGCACGCCGTGAACATTCTCTAGATCAGAGCTCAATGAAGTAAGAGTGAGTAATAGCCACTGGCTGGAGAAACTTGTGGAATAAATCTATTTAATTGCGTCTTTAGGATGAGCTTTGCTTCTGGGTGGGGGAGCAGGGCTGGATGCCCTATCACAGACCCAATCTCACCAGTGTCAGTGAGCTGTGTGAGTTGTCTCTATGGGTTGTAAATTGGATCCCCTCAGTGACCAGTTAATGTTTTCTGTATTTACGGCAGGATTTCTGTTTTTTACAGCCACCAGGGCACTTTGGCAACATAAAAATTTAAAAATAATTTTTAGCAATCATACCGTGCCAATTTTTTATAGTTAAAGGGGCTCATTTAAATTGGAAAACCTGCTAGTCTGAAATTTTCATCTGAAGGATTACCACCAGCCTGAGCTACTTGTCTGATGAGGGTCTCACATGGCTTATCTAATGTGAAATCTCCATGTGGTATATAGTTTCATTAAACGGTGATCAAGAATACATTAGTTCAAAACAAGAAAAGGCAATGGAGCTTAATCCGCCAGGCATCTTGGCGCAACAACTTTAAAAGAGTTATTGAAGTGAAACAATTTGAGAATTAAAAGTCTCCCACTTATACCAGGCTCCTGTCAGGAGCCTAAAAGCCAGTTTTTCCTTTTCCTGTTTTCTGTTTGTGTACTAAAAGGAGAGAGAGAGAAGGAAAGATTGCCTTGAAACAATATTTTGAATACTGGGAAGGCAATACAATGCACATATGGGTGAAATTACCTAATCCATTAAAAAATAGATTTATCAAGATAGAAAGATGACGTAGCTGATAGAAACACTAACATAAACAGAGGTGACGCCCTTGGAGAAAAACACAGGAGGAAAATGACTAGTACAATCTAAGGAAAACAGACTTACGTGCTTTATAAGTATGCTGTGTACTTGAGTTCTGTAAACAATGGTACTGCAGCATCCTTCTTAGGCACTATCTTTAAAGCAGGTGCTCATAATAAAAATGGATGGCTTGAATAGATTTTGATATGTATGTGTGATTCATACATTAATGGGTGTTAATTATTTTACATTTTAATGTACACAAATTAATAATGATGATGACTTTATAAGTAATACTTTGTAACTATTAGAAAATAAACCAGGGTGACGATAAAGCAGTATTTATAAATTTTGTTTAATAGGTAGTATTCAATGTTGGCAGCCAGACAATGCATACATTCCTTTGATCTGTCTAATCATCTTCTCCCATTAGCACTTGATGAAAAATGTATTAGCTTATGTCAAGAAATCTCTACTCCCAGCAGAAAAGATCTGAAAGATCTCTCATACACTATAGCACAAAGTAGAGTGAGCATTTTGCTTTGTATTTTTAAGAATGATTACTTCTAAGATTTTAAGGAAAGGGTACCAAAAGTTGTTCTATTGGATTCTATAAGAACAAAGTTATAATTTAATTTTTCGTACTCTTATTATAGTATATTTAAAAAGTTACAATAACTCAAGTCTGAAAGGTCAGCTTCTAACAACACCTGTCACTAAATACTGATTTTTTTTATTTGTATATGATTTTTATCTTGGATTTAGAAATGTCATAAAACAAGTACCCCACCCACTCCATTTCTCTAGTCACATATTTCAGCCTTAATCCCGGAGGAACTGTGTCTCATGGTGTAAAGACATTTCAGGTTCTGTGTTATTTAATCTGAGTTCTCTTGTGAAAAAGTGATATATCCCATGATAGAATCAAGTTATAAACATCTTTCAAAACCTCAAAACAGTACATGCCAGCTATTTCATACCTCTGCTTGCCCCTGTAATTGAAAATGGTACACCCAAAATGTCTGTGACCCTGTACGTGTCCTTCAGATCCACGCTCAGGGTTTGAAGTCTGTTATCCTTATAAGTGTGGTTCTCACAGTGCTTCCTCCTCATCTGCTGAGCTGTTTGCAGCTGGGGAATGTTACCCTTAGAGATCCCATGATCTTGGGATGTCACACACATCTTATCTTTCAGAGTTTGCCGCTGCACAGCCTTTTAGAGAAATTAATGAAGTCCGTGAAGATGGCAGCAAGGATAGCCACAGAATTCAGGCACTCCCTAAACTCAATCAGAGTCTAGATAAAACACAGGCTCTATTAATGTATGGGTGCTGTTATACCCCTATTAATATAGCTGAAAGCCGTCAGGCACCAGTGGTTCTCAGAAACATAAAAAAGTTTATATTAAAAATCACTGAGCAGTACAAAAATGGGAACAATACATATAAATTAAACTCAGTGCCCAACTTTACAAAACAACTTCCCGTATAAAAGATAGCCTGTGCTCCCAGCAATCCTTGCAGCGGTAAATACAAGCTTTTCACCTGTGTGTATGCAGACAATTAAAACTTATTCTATATATATTTTTTTTGTTGTTAAAAGAGTAAAGTTTTGTTCGTTTGCCTTTTGCCACATATCATGATGTGCTTTTATTTTCACTCTTGTAAGGGACTGCTTAAAAGGTAGTTGGTGGAGAGCATGATGCTATTTCCTGTTGCCTGCATCTGACTAGTTCATGGCTGAGCACTTCTCGTGTGTATTCGGTGACAAATGGCAATCACTTTATCATTTATCTTATGACAAATAGCAGATTCAGCCACAAACTGCTGGCTGTAGCAAACTTACAGGATGAAGTTCTTTATTGTTTATGGTTTCTGGGTTGATGTATTCATGCCTTGTTTATTTGTGAAATGAACAAAAATCAGTAAGCAGGCATGAACAGAAATTTGGCCACGCAATCAATTGTAGTTTGCTTTTTTTTTTTCTTCCAGTCTTCCAAGGACCTTACAAGGAAATTCGCTGAACTAGGTCTAAGCTGTAAGCTGCCTTTAGAAAAAAAAGTCATTAGAGGATGCATCAAATTGTGACATTATGCCCTTAAGCCAAAATAACACTGAATGGAGTTCTTACCTCGCATTAACCTCCCGAATAAGGGTCTTAAATTTGATAGCAAGCTATTGTCATAGACAAGTGGCATAGGCCAAGAGTAGAAGGAAATTACCCCACTATACTCTCAATTTAAGCAGTGCGATGAAGTTCTCACTCTTTGTTTCATACAAAGGAAATTTGCAACCCAACTTTGTGCATCAAGGTAGATTGTACCTGAATCCCACGCTCCAACTGTGACAGGATAGCATGAATTTCTCAGTATTATCATCCATGTGGCTCCTATGATTGATACATAGGAAGTATTAGTCGGGCACATACTGAATCACATTGACATTGAGCTTAAGCTGTTCGCCAGGATTCTCTGAGCATTCACCACCCACGAGGACACATTCAAAATCGAAGCATGAGATTCTGAATAGTGTGCATCTGAACTAATCCTAACAGTACAGTAAAAAAGACAAAAGCCACTGTAACTTCTTATTTTAGATCAATGTCTTTGAGAAACCCTGTGTGACTCATTGGCTTGCATCTTTTTAACAACACATGTTAATGATATGTTTATGATCTAACAAAATGTATCAAAATTATTGATCAACCACTAGTACATGTAATACCCTGAAAGGTGTTAACATTAAAGAAAAGATTTTTTTTCCTTCCTTTGTTTGAGTATAAACTGAGAGTGAAGAAGATTGTTTAAATATGAAAAATAAGGCACCTGTGCAGGATATGCAATAAAGCCTGAGTATCTAGATTATTTGCAACCACCAGCTGAATGAAGTTATCCCTACACGGCTGTGTAGGCAGCATGTGTAGAGTAGAGGTTTGCAAATTCGATAATCAATGGGAATAGAGGCCCTTGGCCCTGTGAAGGTTCTGTGCCCCAGTATAGGGAATGCCAGGGCCAATAAGTGGGAGAGGGTGAGGTGGCAAGCAGGGGGAGGGGGAAGGCAACAGGGTTTGTTCTTGTTGTTTTTTAATTTTTTTTTTTTTTGGAGGGGAAACTGGGAAAGGAGAAATCATATGACATGTAAATAAAGAAAATATCTAATAAAAAGCAAAACAAAACAAAACTCAGCAGTGAAAATGCTACTCTGAGACATCAAAATCATGGTCTCATTTATTGAAAATAAAATGTTAATTGCTTTCCATTCATATTCTTAAATGTTTTACATAGAGCCCCTTGATTCATGGTCTCAAACTAAAATTTGTGATGGCTTCCTTAGTATGAGTAGTCTCACAGTTCTACATGGTCCCTGGTTTTGTGTAACAAAAGGACTAGGTGCTTATATGAAAGACACAGAAGACATTTATGTCCAGAAATGTTTTGCACACACACACACACACACACACACACACACACACACACAAAAACCTCCCACACAAACACATACAGACCAACTTTCTCAGTTCGATTGATATCTCTGAGGTTTTGTTTGTTTGTTTTGTTTGACTGGTGGTGCCAAAACTACCATTCCCAATGGAAACGGAAGTTGCAGGTCCAGAAAAGACTTATGCACAGATCTCAGATTTGCATATACTCTCTGCTTGGCTCATCAGGGGTGAGTGAGAGTTTGCACTGTACTCAGCTATAGGACAATTTTGATGCAGTTATTTGCATAAACAATTTGATTGGTAAGCATTGCTGCCGTCTCTTATAAAAACATACCAAGGATACATTTCTTTTGTGTTATAACCAAAAGTAAAATAGAAGATAAAAGAAAACTATATACAGAGAAATTTGGTCAAATAATTGAAGTAGAAGGCAAATCATGTATGAGTTAAACTTATTTAACAAATCATGTTAATTTAAATTGTTCTAAAATAGAAAAATCACCAGTGAGTGTAAATTCTTAATTAAAATAGTAATATGTGATCTAATTTTCATGGTCTTTTTCAATGTCTTTATTTTTTTTTTACAAAGCTACCATGGTTGTGTTTTAGTATTATATGCATTTTAACTTAGCAGATAATTCCTACATGATTGCATATTCTTCAAGAATGTCTAGCATTTACGTCTAAGGTACACATACATGTATACACATGCATCTGAGTGGTTTAGAAATTGTGCTTTTTATTGTCAACTTGGTAAGATTTAGAGTTACTTGGAGTTATATGGTAGGATGGGATTCTTGGGATGTCTGTGTATCCATTTCTGGAGATTTACTGAATGTACGTGGCACCATCATATGGGCTTGGTGCACAAACTAAATAAGTGGGCGGGGAAGCAAACAGAGCACCCACGTTCCTTTTCTTTCTGCTCCCTCTTCATTGTGGAATAAGTCCCTCTGCTATAAACCTATCGGATCAATGAACCTCCCCTCCCTTAAGCTGTTTATGTCAGGTATTCTGCTTCATTAGTGTGTGTGGGGGGGAAACAGTAGTCCAGTGAAGAGTGTGTGTGGTCAATGGCTCTTAGCTGACTAGCATGTTAAAGCTTGAATATGAAGTTATTATGACTTTGTTTCAGATGACATACTGCTTACAGTCCAGATGGAAAAAAACATAAGAAAGAGACAAATTCAGTGGATGACTGTAGGAAGAACAGTTCAAAAGCTGTATACAATAGACAGAGGGTCAGAGAGGGTTTCTCCAAGATGACTTTGATGTAAATTTTGATTTTTTAAAATGGAAGGCTTGGTAGGAGCTATCCATGTTTTTAAGATGCATAAGAAAATTTTGGATAGTATTTTTCAAAAGAGGCAACAGAAGAGGCCAAAATATGGTAGATTCTGAAATAGACACAGTCAGCAAAAATGAAAGCTGTGTATGCAGACATGGTGGGAAGCTGAGGAGTTTGAGCATTGTCTTAAGTGAAGAGAAAAGCAAGTGATGGATTTGAGATAGTAGTTGTTCCACTAGTTTTGATTCCCTTTAAGGGAATGACGTTGGCAGTAAAGTGAAATTGAATTTTGATATGTGTAAGTTTGGGGTTGAAATAAAAGGGAGGAGGTCCTTAAAGCTACAGGTTGTCAGTGATGACCATTTCAAGAAACACAGTGGCAATTGCAAACAGAAAGAGAAATTTGATAATAATAATAATAATAATAATGATAATGATAATGATAATGATAATGATAATAATAATAATAATGGAATTCAGTGAAGCCTTGGTTGTTCATTGGCTTTAAGAGTCATAGAAGAAAAGGAATTGTAAGTCTTAGGTTTCTAGGCTGTGAAGCTGGGTAAGTGGTACCTTCTATCAGGAGGAAGCAAAAATATGAAAGAGAGTTCATTCATCATTGGAAATGTTTAATTAAGTTGCTTGTATCACTGAAATGATCGTGGAAGATACTGACATAGGTCTTGAAATCCAGATATGGGAACTGTTGCAGTTCTTGGGGAAACAGTTTTCAATGGAGTTATTAAAACATAAAATGGGAGATATAAGGGCTATGAACAGATGGCTGAGGATTGACAGTATAAACCAAATAACACAAGGTAATGTTCAAAATATGGTTTTAAAGTTTAAATAAAATGTAGTCACATATGCAAAGAACTACAGGTAAACAAATGAAGTTAGGGCTAATTAACAATACATCCAGTTCATCTAGTTTGTCCAGTTCATCTGGGTGATAGAGATAGAAACCACATTTCAGTGAGCTGAAGAGAAATTAAGTATACAAATTTGGTATAGATTATTCTTCCAAAAAATACACTGTGTCAGGAAGTGGTCAATTAGTATACAGAAATAGAGCATGGGACCCCTAAGCACCCTTATCCACTGAGAGGAATAACTTAACAGAGGAGGAATTCATTCTGCAAGAACAAAGGAGAGGTTGTACAAAAGATGCAGAAGAAATCTGGAGCACAAGGAGCCCTGGTGTAAATGTCAGCCTTCAATAGAAGGCTTAAATACAAGGAAAGGGGAGTGTGGAAGCAAATAAGCTGTCTTTTGGTTTTTCTCAACAGGGTTTCTTTGCATAGCCCTGGCTGTCCTGGAACTCACTCTGTAGACCATGCTGGCCTCGAACTCAGAAATCTGCCTGCCTCTGCCTACCAAGTGCTGAGGTTAAAGACGTGAGCCACCACTGCCTAGCAATAAGCTGTATTTTAGGTCCAGTTTTAGTTTTATGAGCACTCATGCACTTCTGTCTGTGCTTATGTATGTTCATGCGAGTTGCAGGTATCAGATCTCTTCAAATTAAAGAAGGAAGTTATGAGCTCCCTGAGCTGGGAATTGAACTGGCATCCTCTGGAAAAGCAGTAAGCATTCCTAACTGCTGAGCTGTCTTTCCAATCCCTATTTTGCAAGGTTTATTTTTATTTCGAGCGGACAGCTCTAAAGGGGTTGATTTGAATCTTCAAATAAGAAAGAGAGAACATTATGTAGAGTAAGACTAAAAGTTTGGTGAAAAGGTTTGGTACTGAAAAGTTTGCAAAAGATGTAACTGGGGACTCATTAAAAGAAGAGAATTACTTACAGACCTTGAATTTTTAATAGCATTGGAAGGTTAGTTTGGCCCAGAAAATGTAAAATAAAGTCTTTTAAAAAAATCTAGAGTTTGCATTTGTTAAGGTTGCAAATGACCTAAAGAAAATGAAAGTCTGGCCAGGCAGTGATGGTACACACCTTAAATCCCAGCACTTTGGAAGCAGAGGCAGATGGATTTCTGAGTTAGAAGCCAGCCTGGTCTACAGAGTAAGTGCCAGAATAGCCAGGGCCACACAGAGAAACCTTGTCTCTGAAAAACAAAATACAAAAAACAAAAAGGCAGGTGTATGTCAAGGCTAGCAAACCACTAGGCAGAGCATTACCATCGGTGTCTAAAGGGATGTAAAAGACAAGGACTAGAAACTGACTAGTGGGTTGACAAACATGAGGATAGAAGCAATTTTGGAAATGTCAGCCGAATAAGGTGGGAGTCATTCCTTACACAGAGAGAAAACAGAAAATTACTCTGAAATCCTCAAAGTGAAAACTCTTGTCCCAACATTCAGGAGACTCGGGAGTTCAAAGATAGCCTGTCCCATGCAATAATATTCTAGCAGCAAAGCAAGATGTGGGGAGGAAAAATAAGGGGAAAGAGGAAGAGTAGGAGGGAGAAAGAAAGCAACAAATAAAGAAATTTAAAAACACACAAAGGAAAGGAAAGAGAGAGGAGTAAGGGAAGTGAATGAGAGAGAGCCAAGGGCTCACAGGGCATGCAAGGGCAGAGGGGGATTCTTCTGTATAAGGTTCAGGCCAAATAGTCATCTGTCATCACCCACTTCTCTCTAATACAAGAGCATAGCATTAACCAGGTAGAGATATGGAAGGAAGTATTAAGAAGTAGGAGAAAAGGGTATCTTTGCCATATAAATGTATGTATATGTATATATGTATGTATGTATGTATATGTACATATATATATATATGTGTGTGTGTGTGTGTGTGTGTGTGTGTGTGTGTGTGTGATGTAAATGATGTGTAAATGATGACATGGACCAGAAAAGAATGTTTATCCTTAAGGGCTGAGGAAGCAGGAAAAGCAAGCTCCTTCGAAGGTATTGACAGTGGAGAGCACCTTATCTTTATCTATGACTTTATCCAGTTTCTACAGAAAGCCATGGTACCCAGAGAGGTGAAACCTTGGGTGAGAATTCAATATTAATGTGTGATTATGATAATTACTACTACTACTACTACTACTACTACTACTACTACTACTAATAATAATAATAATAATAATAATAATAATAATAAGCCTGTGAATTCTTCAGGAGAAAGAAAAGAGCAAGGGATACTCAATTATTTTATTTCAGACAGAATGCAAACAGGCAGATTTGAACCAAAAGACCCTTGTGAAGATTGACTTGATAGTAATTTCCATACAAGAAGGATGTGTATAAATTATTAAAAATCTTGGAGTTTTATGTTTTGCAAAAAGAGCAAGTCTAAAACTTATTGCAGTTAAAGAAATAGTTCAAAAACTATAGCTATGGATTTTTAAATTGTGTTTTCCATAGTAAATATTTTATTTTGTTATTAATTAAAATTGGAACTAAAGCCTTAAAATGATACCCTTCCCTCAAAAAAAAAAATGGACCCTATTAAATCATAACAAGGAATCTGAAGCATTGACGCTGTGGGTCTCAGAGCCTTTCCTGATAGCTGGCTCTAAAATGTCATACATGGGATTAACACAGGTGACTCTCTGCCGCAGGGGACATTGATCTCCCTGGAATCTCATACTTCATATGTACTGGGGTTTCTCCCCATTCTGCACAATGAAGGAGCCATTTCATGATACAAATGCCTGGGATGAAGTACAACATCACACCATTGTTAAACTTAGTGAATTTTATGGCTGGTACCTGCTTGGAGGAAGAGGCAAAGTGGCTACAGAAGACAGAAGTCTTCCTTACTGTTTGTATTTGATGATTACTATCTTTACGCAATGATCAACAGGGGCTGATTATTACTAAACTATCTACTTAAAGAATCAAAATCACACTTAACAGCTGAGTCAAGAGTGACAATGTTGCCCTCCCCAAGCCTTACATCATTATGCATCCCCACACTACATGGAAGAAGTATAATTAAGCTGTTCTGAAGTTTAAATTCTGACCCGTGTAAGCACAGAAGACCATACTCCTACCCAGCCTCTCAAATAAATAAAATTTTTTTTTCTAAAACTTTTAACTAATGGCTGGAATCTGACAGAAGTAATATAAGAGTCAATTTATTCAACAAGCTGTCTACATCAAGTTTTGGTGTGACAGTGGATATATTATTCCTGTCGACTTTCTAATTCCTGTTTTTGAGTAATAGACCAAGAAGAGGATGTTGGACAGTGACACCTGAAGTTAGTGACATGAGACCAGGGCCTTTGCCTCCTGGTTATAAAGCAGAATTCATCTGGGTGACCCCTGCATTCTGCACTTCCACAGTCTTTAAGCATTTCCTACCAGCCAAATTTTTCTATTATCAAAAATCAGTTAACTGCATGATTTACCCGGGCTGATCTCACTAGCTCAAATCTCCCAGTAAAATGTATCCCTAAGAGGAATGAATTGTTAAATTAGCTGAAATTGCACTTTTTGAGAAACTGAAACAGGTGTGATTTGAATGCACATTTTACTTGGATTTTAATGCCCAATGGAGAAAGGAACTCACACAACTAAAAAGAATATATTCCTTGCAAATTTCCTTAGCTTACCCACAGCTTTAGATTTGTGGGTGCAATGGTCTGGCTGCCCTGTCACCGGTTTGAAATTGAAATGGCTCTATATGCCAGGAAATGACCACCATATGTTTTGTTTTGTTTTTCAGAAGACAATATCGTCATTTGCTCTAAGTATACTATACTGTAACTACCCACACCCACAACTGAGTGTTGGCTGAGAAATTTGATAAATACAATGTTAACATTTGAGTAAATGACTAGTACACAGTTTCTAAACTTCATTTCTTTATTTATTAAAATACCACAGCTTAAACAAATGCCCTCAACTCAGCATCTATGCAACCAGTCAACAATAGCAACGTTCTTAACTCACCTTGTGCAGCTTTGAGACGTATGACAACATGACAACTGTGTTCCCAAATTGCATTTCAAATATTCTTGCTTGGGACTGTCTATTTTATGTCAACCTCTTATTTTAGTTTTTTTTCTAAAGTTTAATATACATGTTATATTCTGTAAATATACTTTGAAATTCTGGGGTTTTGTTTTTTTAATGTTATTTAGCTTATCAATTCTTGCTTCTCCAATGTCAATTTGTTTTTTAAGCCAATGTCTCAAAGTGTAACCTATATAATCCACTGGCGTTCCATAAGAGCAAAGAGTCTAAGTATTTTGAAATAATATTAAATCATCTGATCTTTCTCAAGCAGCACAGGTTAAAGCTGCAGCGTGCATATAGCATGGACCATCAAGGGCTGGTATTGACACTCATTGCTTTCATCATACCAGTGCCCCTACCCGGCCAATGCCCCTACCAGGCCAATGACCCTTAAGAATTTACTTGGCATTGCAGTAAATATTAACTGCATTAAATTTAAAGATATGAATACATATCTCTTTGATATCCTTTGTGATAAAATAAGATAGAACAAACTTCAGCTGTCTCCAGGGAAAGACCTTTTTGGATATTTAAATTCATGAATTGAACTAGCAACATTTTTAGGAAATATCAGTTTTACTTTAAATAATTGCTTTAGTTAAAAAAAACTTTGATTTTTCATTCTCAACTATTTAATATACATTTTCTTAAAACATAAAAAAAAAATGGACCTGCCATTTTAAGGATACAAACTATATATGTTGTATGTGAGACAAATTAAAGGTTTCAAGTGAAAATCAGAACTTAGAAGACTTATGAATGTGTTATGATAGATTTTTCAAAAACTAAATCATTTTGTAACAAATTAGGTATACATTGACAAACACAATTTTACATGCTGCATTAAGGTATGTATGTCACCGTTTTGGGAACTTTGTGTCAGAGTATGAGCTTGTCATTCTTAAGACCTTGAATTTAACTGCAAGACTTAAAGAACAATCAAAAATGGGATTGTCTCCATAATTCCATAATTTTCAAAATGACCAAGGAATGGCATGACCAGTGGATTTTTATTTAACAGTGTATGGGAAGTTCATAGACATGACTTCATAATGCAAATGAAAACAGTTCAAGAAGTTTCAATTTTCTGAATTTTCAGTACAATAGCAAAGAAAGTGTTATCAGAAACAGTTGTCTGACACATCTGTGAAGACTATCCTCCTATGTCCAGGCATGCATAGATACACATGTATGTAAGATTTGTTTGAACGGGTTTTCTCATTGCTATGCCCAAAGTGACTTAAAATGACAATCTTTTGTGAGAACAGATAAAAGAATCCACTTCATCTTAGAAAGTAAACTACTTAATAGGCCGACTTGAGAAAAGTACAAAAATTACCAGCAATTTTTATTATTTAAAATGGTTATTTTCATAAATACTTGTTACACATCAGTGTTATTTTTAACAAATTACTGCATTAATTTTTTCTTAGTTTTCATTTCCAAAGTGGTAAATCAAAACAATATACATAATCAAAAGCCCTTTAGGCTTCTGAATCATGAACCCAGAGAACAAATATTTTGATAGATATAAACTTTACTCTTGTAGGAAACTAGTCTTAGATCATAGATCTTCCTTTAAAGTGAAAACAGAAAAGTTTTCAAAGTGATTGAGAGAGATCAAACATGAGTTTTCACTTAGAAATTCCTGATATTGAGTTTCTATTATTTCAGAAAACTTGTTTTCAAACCACATCCAGATGTTCATATACAATAGTTTTAGAGACATTCTTTGGCATAGTATAACGATACCAATGAGCCAGCATTTGGTGAAAGAAGTTCTAGCAGCAAATATTATTTTGGTTGTTGAGTACCTTTTACTCCACGTGATTAGATTTGACTACAATAATGACATTGTTTTTAAATGAAATGTAAGTTATTTCGTTATAGGATAGTTATAGTATTTCATCAAGGTCAAAGTTCTTGAAAAACTGTAGCATAAAACTAGGTCATATTGCGATATGATTATTCAAAGCAGTTGCTGGTTTTCCCCTTTCATTTAGTAATTGAGTTTTTAGCGATAAGTATTCATACTCAGCACAGCCTACATGCTCTCTTGCAACAAGTAAAAAAGCCCAAGCTTCCCATACTCAGGCCCACCTACATTTTGTGAAGACCTCCTGCATTAGATGAGAGTGCTTAAGCCCATCTGCACCACCCAGGAACCACAAATACAGAGTATTCATTCCACTTCCAGTTCCCATAAACTCTGTTCTAGCCCACACACAACCTATTAAAGTGAAAATGGGACCCTGCTTTCCCAAGATTAGGCTCATGAATGTATCCTGGAAACCTTGTGCATCAGAATCCCATCTAGCATGGCCTTGCCTTTCTTACACCTTCCTAGGGGGATCCAGGAACCAAAGAAATGAATAAAATAGCAAAGCCAGAAGGGCAGGGAAATATGTATCCCAAATTCTAAAAGACCAAAATTGTCAACCAAATCTATTATATACAACAAAACTGTATATTAAGATTAAAGAGGAAATGAAAACTTCATGATAAAAATGATTAAAGAAAAATTTAACTTTTTGTTATTTGAGAATTTCATTATATATATATAATGTTTTGCTCAAATCTGCCTCCATTACCTTCTCCCTATTTTGGCTTGATTTTGCCCCACTACTTTTTCTTAAAAACTAAATGCACTTTCTAAAATTGCACTGAGTTCATTTATGCTCCCATGTGTGTGTTAGTGCAGAGCTGTAATGGAGCATGGGTAGCCTCTCAAGAGCCATGTCCTGGAGAAAACTGGTCCTCCCTTCATCACTTGCCAGTAGCTGTTCAACTAAGGAGTGGGACTGCATAATGACATCCTTCATTGATGCCCATATTTTGCTGGTCTGATCTCCTGTGGATCTTGTACATGTATTCACAAACCTGTAAGTTCATGTGTACAATAACCCTGACATAGAATTTATAGCCACTAAGGTAACACTACAGAGGATACGGGAAGAAATAGTTGGATCTAAAGAGAAGAAAAAACAGACTCAAGAGGTCACATGGTCACAAGCAATAAATGATTACAGGACACTTAATTGAAAGATGTCTGAGAAAAACAAAACATCAAAATGACAGATACTAATGAGCATTATTTAACATTAACTCTGAATAGTAATAGTTTCCATTCCCCCAAAAAAGGCACAGACTAATATACTATATCAAAAACTACGATCAATCCTTCTGCTGTTTCCAAGAAATAAATCTTACTATCAACAATAGATATGACTTTTGAGTAAAAAGGATAATTTATTGCCTCTAGTCTTTGTATCAACGTGACTAAATCTATAGTCCCCCTATAGAAGAGAACTTCAATTGAGAAAATGCCTTCATAAAATTAGACTATATGCAGGGCAATACTGTTGCACAGCTTTAACCTAAGCACTAGAGAGGCCAACCAGGTCTACAAAGCAAGTCTAAGACAGCCAGAGATACATAGAAAAAAAAACCTGTCTCAAGAAAACAAAAACAATATTGGGCTATAGACAAGCATATAGAGTATCTTCTTATTTAGTGGCTGATGTGGGTGGACCCAGCCCATTGATGGGGGTGCCCATCTGAGCTTGTGGTTCTGGGTTCTATAAGAGAGAAGAATGAGTAAGTCAAAAGGAGCAAGTCAGTAAGCAGCACTCCTCCATATCCTCTGCATCATCTTCTGACTCCAGGTTCTTGCTCTTCCTGATAAACAGTGTTGAGGATGTAATCCAAATAAACTTTTCCTCTTCAAATTGCATTTGATCTGTGATTTAGCACAACAATAGTAATCCAGATAAAGATAGATAGAAAAATACATTCCAAGAAAATGATATAAGAAGCAAGCAGGCATAGTGATTCTAATATCTAACAAAGAGAGAGAGAGAGAGAGAGAGAGAGAGAGAGAGAGAGAGAGAGAGAGAGAGTTCAAGTCTTAATTCATCAAAAGAGAGGGAGAAGAGTATTTAATGTTTGTCAGAGGAAATTTTCATTAAGATGATACTATAATCCTAAGCCTTCATTGCAACAAACATGGGGGGACCAAATTTTATCAAATACTATTATATCTAAAAAACCACAGATTAACCTTAATATTGTAATATCAGGTAACTTCAACTCCCCACTCTCACCAATAGAGTCATTCTAAACAAAAACTAACCAGAGAGATGTTGGATTTAACGTAGATCATAAATCAATGGGCTTAGTGGGCATCTAAAGAAAATTCCACCTAAACACTAATAAATATTTACTCTTCATAACAGACCATGGAACGGTCTCCAAAATCAACCACATATTAAAACACAAAGCCTCACCAATTACAGAAAAAGTTAAAATAACATCATGTACCGTATTTTCCCACAGTGGAATAAAGACAATAGAAACCGTGAAAAGTACACAAGCTCACAGAGACTGAATGATAGTTGGGTCAGTGAAGAAATCAAGAGAAAATTTAAAAGGTCCTTCAATGAAAATGGAAACAGAACACACCAAATTTGTGGGACAGAATGAAGGCAGTTTCAAGAAAGAAAGTTTATAGTACTAAGTGTCCATATCAAAGAATTTGAGAGGTCTCATATTAATAATCAATGCTTTTGAAAACAAAAACAAACAACACCCAGAAGAGATAACATAAATAAATAATCAAATTAAAAAGACAAAGAATCGATGAAATGGAAAATTGATTATCATTTTTAATTAACAAGATAGACAAACTTTTTGCCAAAATAATCAAAAGAGGGAGGCAAAAAAATACCCAAATTTATAAAAAGTATAAATGAAAGGGGGGACACAAAAACAAACACTTAGGATATTTGATAATCTTTTTTTTCCTGTTTTTTTCAAGACAGGGTTTCTCTGTGTAGCCCTGGCTGTCCAGGAACTCACTCTGTAGACCAGACTGGCCTTGAACTCAGAAATCTGCCTGTCTCTGCCTCCCAAGTGCTGGGATTAAAGGCGTGCGCCACCACGGCCCAGCTAGGAAATTTGATAATCTTAAGGATAACTTTTAAAATGTATATTCCACTAAGCTGGAAAATCTAAAAAAAAAAAAAAATGGATATGACCTCAACAAATTTAGACCAAGGTTTAATAAATAAATTAAAGCAATTTATAGCAACCAATGGAAAAGAAGTACTCTTGTAGCCTGGTAGTTAAATATTACCAACTACGGGCACACATATATTGAACTCTTATCTTGTGAAAGTTTAACAGTCAGAAACTTAATTAAAATGATAGAAAGAATATTGGCAGGACATGTCAGATTTGAGAAAACCTTCCTTACAGTTAACATGTAGACAAATTGAAGGCAACTATGAATGAAAACAGTATGATTCTAAACCTATGCATTTTAAAGATAAAGTTGATTCTTGCTACTATTCTCATTGCGTGGAAGCTCATTGCAAACAAAAGATGGTGTCTATATGACATGAGAAAGGATGCTTATAAAGGATAAGAGAAGGGAGAGAGGTAGAAGGGAGGGAGAGGAAGAGAGGGATGAAGAGAACCTAATCCTTTTAGGGAAGATTTATCCATACATATATAAGCTATACTGAAGTAAGACAGGCTTCGGTTATTGTTCAGTGCTAAAGCCTAAGAGATTACATCACCAAATTTCTCTAGTCTTTCAGGCAGGCAGTTTCATTAGACTACATGGCACAACTCAGAAATGGAGTGGTCAGATTTATAAAATATATAAGTTTGTGGAAAAAAACCCTACTTTCTTTTCAACATAAGGGGAGATCCACAAAATAGTGTGTTTAAAACTAAGTGCCTAAGAAGTTTGTTAATTAGCTAGTACATAGGGAATATTTAATATAATATAATTTAATATAATATAAAATATAATATAAATGTATCTGTATACCCCTACAAATTGGACTTTCCATGTTCTTCAGGCTCTTTTTTGGTGACTTTTATCTCCCCAGGGTCTACAGTAGGTGCACTTTCTGCTACCAGTTTCCTTTTTCTCACACTTCCATCTTGCTGCTCCCTATTCTCCTATACCCTTAGTAGCTTGCTATTGAATTTGTGTGCCTTTAAACCATATATGTTTAGGTATGTTAACAAATACAAGGCACACACATATATGAATTCATATTCCAGTGTTTATTCAACTCAAGAAAATATAATTCAATTGTATTTATATGAGTAAACACCATGAGAAATGTAGAATGTGAAGATTAATATGAAAGTTTAATATGAAGTAAACTGTACACCTGGATTAGATTTTTGGAAATGAATTTTCCCCTTGGGCTGTCTTGATCCATTCAAGCAAATCTCATACAGGAATATGAAAGTGAGTGGCTTGTCCTGAGGGCTCCATTTCACAATTTTCCTTCTTGAATCACGTCTTTGGCATGTGTCTAAATCCTGCTAACTTAAAAGAGAGAGTTTCAAACATTCTTTTAATATGTGACTATTGTTTTACCCTGATGCAAAGAATATTGCTATAAAGGGACTATCTACTCTGTTAAAAGGGTTTTTTTTAACTGATTAAGATTAAATAAATACTCCCCAAACCAGTATTGAAAGTCGTACCTGTTCTTACTTTGATGGATTATATTTAAATCACATTTCATTAAAATTAGTCCTAACTATGATGGCCTAAATAGTGATCCTAACAAATATCTACAACTTAATTACTAAAACTTGTGAATATAATCTTAAGCACAATGGAGACTCTGAAGATACCATGAAGGTGAGAATGATAAGATGGAGACATTATTCCTTGGGTGAATTATCTGTGTGTCACAAATGTTCTCATCAGTGAGAAACATTGGGATTGGGCAACAGTGGGAAGAGCCACAGGACAGTGGAAAGAGTAACACGGTGTAATGGGGGTGGGCACTGGCCAGGGCAATGGGAGAACCAAGTCTCCTTACTTCTTGGTTTTAACTTCATAGGATTCATTATTCATTTCTGACCTTTGAAACTGCAAGAGAATATTTTTTTAAACTATTTTGTGATTCTTCTCCTAGCCTTATAAGCAAACTAATATAGTAATATTCAACAACACAGTGGCAAGGAGTAATATTTGCCTGCTTGCCTCCTAGTAATTTTCTAAAGAGAGGAATGGGAAGATGTGCTCCTCTTTAACAGAGGTGCCAACACCTGACAAACTATTTATTGTTACCATCAGTTTCCACATTCTTGCCCTTCATTACACAGTCCGCAGTAGGTGACTATGACCCATCATAAATTAATTATATGGATTCCATCATCCCATGGTGCAGGGCCTATTGTTCATACATCGGAACAAAGTTCTTATGAAAAGGTTAGCTTTTTCTATCATGTATGATAATTATTACCAATTATCATATGTTATCTTTAAGTTATCATGTTATCAATGTTATCTTTGTCCCCTTTCTTTTTTTAAATTTTTTATTAGATATTTTCTTTATTTGCATGTCAAATGATATCTCCTTTTCAGATTTCCCCTCTGAAAAAAAAGAAATAAAATAAAATAAAATAAAATACAAATCCTGTTCCCTCCCCCTCCCCCTGCTCACCAACCCACCCTCTCCCGCTTTAAAGGACCTAAGGAGCTGAAGGATTTGCAGCCCCTTAGGAAGAACAACAATATGAATTAACTAGTACACTTTGTCCTATTTCAAAACAGCAAACCTATCAGGTTGTCCGCGGCAAACCTACTGCACTTCAAATAGGTATGTTGAGGAACTATACTGCCTTTCAGATTGGTGGGCACTCAGGTTTAAGGAGCTTCATATGTTATTTTAGAACTTTTCTTCTTCTTCCTCTTCCTCTTCCTCTTCCTCTTCCTCTTCCTCCTCCTCCTCCTCCTCCTCC
>NW_022196895.1:18334447-18350273 GCF_008632895.1 Mastomys coucha | reverse complement strand
TCTTCTTCTTCTTCTTCTTCTTCTTCTTCTTCTTCTTCTTCTTCTTCTTCTTCTTCTCCTCTTTCCTGTCTTCAGACAATTACTTAGGGAAAATTCTTGGTCAGTCATGTAAATTGGAGGTAAAAACTGTGACTCAGAATTTTTGTAAGCCACTGAAAATTGCACTTCTTTTATTTGCTATTTACCCCTCCCATACTTAGTTTTAGTTGTCAACAACACACTTTGGAAAAATGTCTTTCCTTGAAGAATTGCCCCCATCAAATTGGCCTCTGATATTGTCTGTGAAGCATTTTTTCTTTCTTTTTTTGTCTTTCATTTATTTATTTATTTACACTCCAGATTTTATTCCTTACCTCAAGCTTCACCCACTGACTGTTCCACATTTCATAGCTCCTCCCCACCCCCTGTCTCCACGAGGATGTCCCCACGACCCACCGCCAACCCAACCAGACCTCTAAACTCCCTGGGGCCTCCAGTCTCTTGAGGATTAGGTGCATCATCTCTGACTGAACCCAGACACGGCAGTCTTCTGCTCTATGTCTGTTTGGTGGTCCAGTGTTTGAGAGATTTCAGGGGTCCAGGGTAATTGAGACTGCTAGTCCTCCTACAGGGTCACCCTCCTCCTCAGCTTCTTCCAGCTTTCCCCTAATTCAACCACAGGGGTCAGCAGCTTCTGTCCATTGGTTGGGTGCAAATATCTGCATCTGACTCTTTCAACTGCTTGTTGGGTCTTCTAGAGTGTGGTCATGCTAGATCCCTTTTTGTGAGTGCTTCATAGCCCCAGTAATAGTGTCAGGCCTTGTGACCTCCCGTTGAGGTGGATCCCACTTTGGGTCTGTCTCTGGACCTTCTTTTCCTCAAGCTCCTCTTCATTTCCATCCCTGTAGTTCTTTCAGACAGGAATGATAATGGGTCACAGTTTTGACTGTGGGATGGTATCCCCCTCCCTCATTAGATGCCCTGTCTTCCTGCTGGGGGCAGACTCTATAAGTTTCCTCTCCCTACAGTTGGACATTTCATCTAAGGTCCCTCCGTTTGAGTCTGGGCAGTCTCTCACCTCCTGGGTCTCTGGTGCATTCTGGAGGGTCCCCCGCCCCCAACCTCCTATTTTCTGAGGTTGCCTGTTTCCATTCTTTCTGCTGGCCCTCGGAGCTTCAGTTCTTTTCCCTCACCCAATACCAGATCAGGTTCCCTTCTCCCTGTTCCTGTCTACTTTCCTTCTCAGGTCTCTCCCTCCCTCCCCACTTGTGATAGCTTTCTTCTCTCTCACAAGTTGGACTGAGGTGTCCTCACTTGGGCACTTCAGCTTGTTGAGGTTTTTTAGTTCTGTGGACTGTATCTTGGGTATTCTGTACACTTTTTGGCTAATATCCACTTATTAATGAGTACATACCATGCATGTCCTTTTGGGTCTGAGTTACCTCACTCAGGATGGAATTTTCTTTTTTTTTTTTCTTTTATTTATTTATTTTTTATTAGATATTTTCTTTATTTACATTTCAAATGATATCCCCTTCCCGATTCCCCTCTGGAAAAAAACATCAAAACAACAACAACAAAAAACTATTCCCTCCCCTCCTACCCCTGCTCACCAACTCATCCTCTACCACTTCCTGGCCCTGGTATTCCCCTACACTGGTGCATAGAGCCTTCACAGGACCAAGGGCCTCTCCTCCCATTGATGACTGACTAGACCACAGGATGATATTTTCTAGTTCCACCCATTTGCCCTCAAAACTCAGAATATCCTCATTCTTAATAGCTGAATAGTATTCCATTGTGTAAATGAATCCCATTTTCTGTATCCATTCTTCTGTCGTGGGACACCTAGGTTGTTTCCAGCTTCTGGCTATCATAAGTAAGGCCACTATGAACATAGTGGAACATGTACCCCTGTGGCATGGTAGGGCATATTTTGGGTATATTCCCAAGAGCTGTATTGCTGAGTCTTCAGGTAGATCTACTTCCAACTTTCTGAGGAACCTCCAGATTGATTTTCAGAGTGGTTGTACCAGTTTGCAATTTCACCAGCAGTGAAGAAGTGTTTTCTAATGACATAAAAATGCCCAACCTGCAATGGATTGGAGTATCCATGGGCCTGGGTTTCATAAGGAATGTAGGCAGACAAACCCTAGGGAGCCAGCCAGAAAGCAATTTCTTCCATGGTCTCTGCTTCAGCTCCTGCATCCAAGTTCCTACTTTGAGCTCCTGTACTACTTTGCTAGATGATAAACTAAAGCCTAAAAGCCCTATACTTCCCTAATCATGATTTTTAATCACAACAACAGGAAGAAAAATCACAACAATCCTTAAACAAATCAGGTTTTTAAATGACTCCTTTCGGTTAGATAAACTTGAAAGACCCATCAAATCTCATGTCTATAAACTAAGCAATGTTCACAGTGGTTATGCTTAACTTATAGAATAACACAGTTACCAATCAATCATTAATTCATCTAAATGTTTCCTTCTTAAATTAACATGCTCACTGTTTCCATAAATATTAACTCCATTTTAAGTTCCCAAAGTAAAACCCATTTTACATTGCTATTTTAGAATACCTAACATGTAAATTCCTACTGGTTTGGAGCTTTTGTAAAAAACACAACACCAAATATCAAATTCAGATTTAACAACTAGTTGGTTCTTTTTTTGTTTTTCTTTAACTAACGTCAGTGGGAGACAGGGAATTTGAAGCTCTTACCATTTTCATAAGATCACTGCAAATCTTTGCAATTTAGACAATAAGATAGAAATACAGCTGTCCATTTTGAGAATGGCACAGAAATAACGTCATAGAAGTGTTAAATACTATGGTAAGAAAGCAATCTAAGAAACCGTTGCATCATAGAAAACAAATCTGCTTATCTGGCACACATTAGGGAAAAGACAATGAATAAGCAACACTGACATTATTAGGAAGCCAACACATTTTCACAAGGTCTACCCAAACCACTTGTTAGTCGAAGAACAAAATCCTCAGATAACTGAACATCCCAAATCTGTTACACCTATGTCTTATAAAGCCATAAGAACCTCCAAATTATCTACTTCAAGAAACAGCAATTTCTGTTGGTATGATGCATAGAAAGTGTGAGCCTCATGGGAAGCCATTTGTGACAAGAGAGCAGAATGCAGCAGCCCCTGCTCTGACAATAAAAAAGAAGCATATAATGCAGAAGTAATCAGTCTGAAAAGTATGGAATATTGAAATGTGAAATGCACAAAAAGCCTGAAGGTAGATCTCGTGATCGATACAGGAAGCTACTGAAATTCAGTGCAGTCCCTCAAAGATGGGCGCATGTGATAAGGGCAGGCAGATGCTGAAAGTGGCCATGTCTATGAACTATAGAACAAAGACCATTGTTGGAGAGATTATCTCGATAGCAAACAAAGTCTCACACTATTCCAGAATATTTAAAGACAATAAAACCATATCTGTCCAATAAAAAACAGAATTACTGAAAGCATGGAGCTGATACACTCTTAGGCTGGGAGAATAATAACTGGCTTTATTAGTATTTCAGTAAAACTATTCCCAAGGAATGCAATTGTTCGGATCTAAAGGACTAAGGAACATTTTCCCCAACGTGTACACCTAGAAAGTCAAAAGGAAATGTATTTCTTGATCGCATTTATCAGATCAATCACAGAAATTAAACATGTATGAGTGGAAACATGTTCGCTTTTCTCAGAGGCAATATCCCCACATACCTCGGACTGCAGAAGAGAAAAAGGAGCATGAGAGGACCAACAAGTTGCTGGCTTCTTTTGTCAAAGATTTCTCTTGAAATATGGTGACCATTTCTCTAAACAAAATCTCCCCATCCATAATAGAAATATTCTCTGATAAAATGTGTTTTTAAATGCCTCATTGTATGTACAAGTGGGCATGGGTCATCACCTTCTCCAATCATTTATCCACCATGAAATCCACCCAGTATGCTGCAGTGTTATGCTTCTGGGTTGACTAGTTTCTGCTCGTGGCTTTAGTGTGAGTCTTATCCATCCGCTGGCTGCCTTGGCTGCATCCCTACACCCAGGCCAGAATGCAGATCATTCCAGCTTTCTAAAAGACACTGACTATTATTTCCTCTTTGTGTTTGACAGAACTCCCTTGTGATAGCTAGTATTTCAGAGAATCAGGCTGAGTACATTACATATCTGTAGCTCCTTCTTTTTCTATGCATTTCTTTTCCATTTGAAATTAGGCGACCAGAAAGTAATAGACTCAAAATTCCCTTGATTCCTTTGTTTTCAACATGATTGATTTCTGCTCTTATTATTTCTTTCATGCTACTGATTTTGTGTTAAGTGTCTTTGTTTTTATCAATTCTTAAAGTGAAACCTCAGTTCACTAATTTAAAACTCCTGTTCTATGTGTAAACATAAAAAACAAACAAAGCCAAAACAAACAAACAAACAAACAAACTTAGCCAGTGTTATCTGGCTAGGCACAGTTTTAGAGGCAGCATAACATTTTTTGAGACTCTTCTTGTTTTCTTTCTAATGCAAACATTCAATGTAAATTCTACTGCTATACATTGTATGTTTAGAACTGTGTTGCTTGCGTCACAAGTGTTTTAAGTACTCTGTACGTATCACAGGGTCAATGCTTTAGAATCAGTCTTTGAAACAGAAAATCATGAGGATTCATCTGCTTAGGCTGCACTGTAATATATTGATTGACTAGATGGAAGTTTCTATATTCTACATATGTTAGAAAAAATCCATAAATCTCAGTTATGCGAAGTTGACTGGCCACACTGTCTATGAGTTCTGTAGTAGTTGTTTTATCTAGTCAGTTACTGAAGGAAAGAAAGGTATAAAGTTTGCGTACTTTGGTGACAGATTTATCCATCCATTTCTCCCTTTCCTTCATGTTTTTTGTTTGTTTGTTTGTTTGTTTGTTTGTTTGTTTTGGAGCTCTGCAATGTAACTTAAAGATATATTAGAAAGGCGTGTATAGGAATGAGGTACCTTCCAAATAATTGATACTCTAACGTCTATGAAAGAGTCTGACTGATGCAACTGTGGCAGTCCTGACTTTCCTTTGTTTGTGTTTACATGCTTTATCTCCTTTAAGCCCTTCTATTTGTCTTACTGAAGTTTTTCTTCTCTTTTGGTTGCTCCTGTGGTTTTCTTACATCCTAGAGCCTTGCTCATGCTAATCAGGATCTCTTCAACTTAGCTTCAGACCAAACCCATTAGTTTGTTTTTCTGTAGCTTTATGTTTATATTTTATCGCAGGTAGGCAATATGTACTTATGTTCTTATTTAGTAAAGTGTGCTTTTATTGGGCTATTTGCATTATTTAAATGATCTGTATTTTTATTATTAAAATCTACAAATGTTCATATCTTCAGCCATTATTTCTATCTCTTTTATTTGTTTGAGTACAGTACAGTTATAGCAGTTTTAATATCCATCGAAATCTCATTCTCCTAACATTATTTCACGTTGAGTGCTATTGTTTTAATTTGTCCTTACAAAAAATATAACAGGAGAAGAGAATAACATGATAGAATACAAGCTCTTGAATAACTTAACCTAAATGTTAAAAACTTCTTTTACACAGCATAGTGACCAGTGGGAAATGGTGCATGTTTGGGGTTTGGGAGGTGGTCACATAAGGATGTTCAATGAACTGCAGCCATTGTCATTGTTATAGGTGACTCTCTGGTTGTAATATGTCCCTTTGTTCCCTTGTAACAAGTCCCAGGGTAAATAGAAAGTTTACAATTCAACATGAATTCGGGTTTCAGTTTTAAGGTTTCACTATAAGGCTTCTTTAATATTTTCCACTTATGACTCCCCTATTTCCCTGAGTAATTTCTATGCAAACCCAGATGTATAGGTATATAACAGTGACATAAAATCAAACATCTACCAATAATACACCATAAAGAAATTTATTAAAATATAATCCTTTAATCATTAACTAAGGACATTGACTACTAGTGAGATAAAGAATTAAATTTTGGCTAATTATTTTTACTGAAGAATACATGATATCCACTGTTTGACAGAGTTTAATGAAAGATAAATTATAATTTTATAATAATAGTAAAATTATATAATAAATTATAATAAAATTTTATAATAATAAATTATAAAATCACACATTTACCATAAATACCAATTCAATAAATGGTACAAAATGTTACAACATATTTATTTAGGGCCATCTCAGAAATGGTGGAGGCAAAGGGGAGGGAGAAGAAAGTAGATGTGGGATGGGGGATTTGTAGAGGGGTAACCAGGAAGTGGGGTATCATGTGAGATGTAAACGAATTGAATGATTAATAAAAAAAAAATCTGAACTAAATCCAATCCAAAATTCATTTAATAATTTTAAGTGAAAAAGCAGAAGTTCAAAGAACAGTTTTTTAAAACTCAAGCTTTATAAAGCACTATTGTTTAAAGATACAAAAATTTTATATTTAGATGCTGAAGTGTAATAATAGAAACATTTAAAAGTTTATTTCCCATAGACTATTATGTTTTTCTGTAAGAGCAGAACTCTTCTATATTCCATAAAACCACTAAAACTCATGACAGTCAACACTTTTGAATCCAATCCCATGTGATTCAGAGAGTTTGTTGGAAGTATGAGGTCTGAGTACATGCCGAAGACTTCATGTGTGCATTGTGTGTATAAAGGAAGACCACGGCGAGGCTCCCAGATATAGAAGAGACTGAACACTCCCAATGTAATGAGCCAGTAAATATCTTTAACAAAATTATAGAAGAAAACTTCCCTAACTTAAAGAAAGAGATGCCTATGAACATACAAGAAGCCTACAGAACTCCAAATAGACTGGACCAGAAAAGAAATTCCTCCTGTCACATAATAATCAAAACACCAAATGCACTAAACAAAGAAAGAATTTTAAAGGCAGTAAGGGAAAAATGTCAAGTAACATATAAAGACAGGCCTATCAGAGTTACACCAGACTTCTCACCAGAGACTATGAGAGCTAGAAGATCCTGGGCAGATGTCATACAGACCCTACAAGAACACAAATACCAGCCCAGGTTACTATATCCAGCAAAACTTTCAATTACCTTAGATGGAGAAAACAAGATATTCCATGATAAAACAAAATTTACACAATATCTTTCCACAAATCCAGCCCTACAAAGGATAATAGATGGAAAACATCAACATAAGGAGCAAAACTACACCCTAGAAGAAGCAAGAAGGTAATCTTTCAACAAATCCACACAAACCTTATTCCACCTCTTACAACAAAAACAACAGGAAGTAACAAGTACTTTTTCTTAATATCTTAATATGAAAATTAATATTACCAACATATCCTAATCGATTGAAATCCAAAAACATAAGGAATTAGAAATTTGTTGATTGTCATCCAATGGTCTCTCTAATTTGATAATTGGAGAAACAGGTCCAATATCATACAATCCACATACACTTTCAGCTTGTTTTTTTCATGACAGTGTCTTGCTGTGTACAACATAATGGTCTTGCTTCTCCTGTCTCAGCCTCTCTATTAGTAGGATTTTTTATTTCATGTTTTTACACTATACTATGGTTTTCAGAACAGCTTACATATTTTAAAAGTATTTATATACCCAAAGGAAATGTAGACAATTAAATTGGGAGGGGGCTTGTAAGAGAACAACAAAGAGTGAGACTGAATGTTTTGCTTGATGTTTGTAACTCTTGTATCAAATTACCACAGTAAGAACCAAAATTTTAAGCTCTACTAAATACAAAGAAAACAAACAAATAAAAACACTTTATATATTTATGTTCATTTAAGAAAATATTAGTAATTATGTATTATTTTGAAATATACAGTTAATATTTTAGGAGTTATTTAAAATTTATATTGAGAAAAACATTTGTATTTTCAGTATTGCTGTAGACAAACATCCACATAAGACTGTTAAATTGATTGTTGTTTTATATCAAACAACTTTTATAATACTCATTTTTATTGTTAAAATGTTTTATAAATTTAAAGAATATGACAAAAAAGGTATTGTAGGTTTTAAAGAGGAGTTCTCTGGGGGGAGCTGAGGTACAAAGGAAAAACAAGAATGTAATTTAATTCTATTTACTTAAAATATCTTTTTTTTTCAATCTAATTCTAATCATTTTTAATTCTTTGAGGGTTTTGCTTTTTTTGTTGTTTGGGGTTAAAATATGTTTTTAAATGTAAACAAATTCAGATAAATCAAAATCACGTAACTTTTCTCATTATACTACAATAAAACTTAAAAAAGAAAGAAAGAAAGAAAGAAATTCTGTTAGACCAGGGCTGTAAAACCCTAGAAGTTCCTGCCCTAAAATTTTACCTTTGCCATCACAGCTCAATTTTAAGTCTTTTGTCCCATGAGGGCCTTTTCAATTTTATATCTTACTTTTAGCAGATAAGTTCTTTCACCACTTTCTCCAAATTTCTATTTTCAGATTGAGAGATTCTTCAGCTTTCTTCTAAGCCTTACTAAGTCAGGAGAAATCTAATAATCTCATAATGTCCTATGCTGTGTAATTTAGAGTCCATTCATTGTGCTCAGGGCTGGCACTGCAAGTTATCATAAGAACACTAGACCAGGTATCAGAATCATGTGATGTAGCCGCTGATTGTTAGCAACTGTTATGACCAAAGCCAGGATCTTTTTAGTCTCATTCTTCAAATTCTTTGATTTATTTTTAACAGCATGGTGTTTATATGATCATGGTTATAATCAGGATTTATTCAGTGTGTTTTAATAACAATTCCCAAACCAGGTGGCTTAAGATTTTTACAAATTTAGGGTTAACTCTGGTCCTCCAGGGCGAGTCACTAAAGCAATGTAGTCAAGGGTACCTGATCTCTTCTGTCATCTGGCTCTATCATCTCCACTGAAGGCTTCCTGGTCTCCATGGAGAGTTGTGATTATTTTCTTAAATGCCTTGACCCCAGAGGAATTCATAATTTTTAATCATGATCATTTTGCCAGAAGGAGTCTTACGTAAAGAGACTTTCCTAATTACAAGAAGGCTGAACACCGTGAAGTGGCATGAGTGCCTCCCACACATCTTGCCATGCATCTGAAAAGCACATAGTATTCTGTGTTAAAATAGTACATTGTGATGGGCTTGGTGAGATGTAAATCACTCTGTGAAGAGAAGAATCACAGTTGAAAAAGAAGAAAGCAGGGATATTCCCTGCATGGGAATTGTATTAATAAGACATGAGTACGGAAATTAGTTGAGATATTGTGTCAACACAAATGTCCCCAATCTGATCACAGAAATAGCAAATGTTAAAATGCTTTTCTAAGCATACTTTAAAAAAGAAAGCTTAGAGAAAAATGAGTAACACTAATGTGGAAGAAACAGAAGGTTTATGAGGAAATCAGGAGAAATACTTTTGGATTGGTAAAAAGAACCAGATGGCAGGGACTGAAACAAACTAATTAGGACTCATTCTTAAAACAATTGGCCCAAACCTTTTAAAAACACTCAAACTGAGAGGAATTTGATGTCAAGAAATTGAGTTCAAGATGATCAGACATAACAAAGCCACGTTTGGCCATCATAGTATTGTGATTGAGCATTGGGGCGAAGATGGCTGTACCACAGTTATCCAGCAAGAAGACAGCAGAGGCCAGCAGCGTGGCACATGCCTGATGCTTCCTCTCAGACTTAATCTTCACTGGTTACACAACAGTCTTACTTATAAAAAAAAATGGAGATAAGAAATAGGAATGCAGGCCTTTATTATGATACATAAAATACTACATGCTAGTTGCTTGTTTCTTATTTCTTATGTTCACAATAAATTAAGTGCCTTTGAAGAAAATTTCATAGAACCTGATAAGGAAACAGTGACTGGTTAAGAGGCACTCGTTATGAATTCACAAGACTGCTAATCTGAGAATAGCATCCTTGCTTTACTAATTCCATTTTTTAAAATTCCAATGTTTAGCCATTATTGTATCCTAGATTTTCAATTACTCAAAAGCATAAATCTTTCATTTTTATTATGTTTGACAAACTTTCTCATATTTTTATAAAATTGTATGGAATGTGATAGGTTTCATAAAGGCAATGCATTTCGAGCATGTCACACATTAGACTCTATATGGACTTACACTACTTCTATAGTTATTTTGCCTAGGCTTTTTGACATCAGTAATTTGGCAGCATAGGAGGAAGGGGTATTAGGAACTGTGATCAGAAACAGAAGAGAGCAGAGACTTGGGGCTCTGGCTGTGGTCATTTTGCCCTGATTTGTGGAAATGACAAGAGTAGTTGAAAGTAGATGGCATCCTATCCCCTGCATCAAACTGAAACTATTACCTTCTTAAAATTAAAATCTTTACTTTGCTTTGTAATTTGAAAATATTTTACCATTAATGTGGTACCTGTTAGAATGCCCAGGGTTTCCAATATTAAAATTCATGCTATTTAAGGATAAATCTTAGAAGGAGCAGGCATGTAAAACAGGACAAATTTAAGGAAAGCAAAATAAAATCACAAATGACATCCAGTGAGGAAACCTTGAAAGGGAATTGTCTTTAATTAGTTCACAGTTGGAGATTGTTCACACTACTTATTTTAGTTAAGTCTTTCATTTGAGGAGAAACAAGCTATTTAACTTTCAGGATGCTTGCGGGTAGTTGTGGAGTAGCTTCAATCTCCTATCTTTTTGAATAAAACACTTTTAAATATAGTGCAACTTTGGTCAAGAGAAGTGTTTGTAAAACATGCCAGTCTGTTGAGATCTGTTGTACATTAGCAACAACAATGATAAAAACTAAATATTTAGAAGGTAAAGAATACTGTATATAGGGGTCATTGATACTTATTTTAAGCCAAAGGTCTGAGGGGTGTGGGTTTTATTAACACAAAATATTGGCTGCACTCATTTGAAAGGCTTGCCCATTTGAAAGGCTATGGAATTAACTAAAAGACACAGCCACATGTTTGTGAGGAAATTTCCAGGTATTTTTAATTGAGGATAAAAAATGCATCCCAAGTATGGATGGTACCAGCTTGTTGAGCAGAATCTCAGAAAGAACGAATATGGATAAAAAGAAGAAGCCAGCTGATGGCCTCTCTGTATCTCCATTTCTGTGTGTCTCTTTCTGTCTCTCTGTCTCTGTCTCTCTGTCCTCTCTGTCTATGTCTCTCTCTGTCTCTGTCTGTCTCTCTCTGTCTCTGTCTCTCTCTGTCTCTCTGTCTCTCTGTCTCTCTCTCTCTCTGTCTCTCTCTCTCTCTCTCTCTCTCACTCTCTCCTGAATGAGGGCCCCTGACCTGACTTTCTCATTACCATTCCTTACCCACGTCAAAGAACTATAGCTCTAAAACCATAATAAACTCTTACTTCAACAACAACAATAAACTCTTACTTCCTCACCTATTTTGGCACAGAAAAAGAGAAAATAGCTAATATATAAGATTATACGTTGGGGGAGAAGAGTACCTTGTGTAAAATATATGTTGGATTTTTTCCATATAAAGAACATATGGAATGAGAAAAATTCTAATTAACTTTCTCTTAAGCTTCATAAATAACTATGAATGTAATCACATATTCCCAGTATCCCACAGGACCACTGATTTGCTAAAACTTGGCTTTGGTAATATCACAGTCACCCCTTTCATAGTTGACATGAGGTTTCCACCTTAGGTGTCCTTTCATAATAATTCATTGGAGCACTACTAAGGATGCCTCCTGAGAATGAAAGGATTTTTTTCCCCAGAGTTGGCTGGAGAGTTCTAACGCTGTATTCTGATCGGCAGCTCTATTTTTCACAGCCATTATTTAGTCACAACTAGCTACATAAAAATAGAGAGATGTAATAAAGCACACTTGTGGGTCCAGTCTCATGCATCTCACTCCTCCAGCCCAAGCTGTGGCAAGGGCACAGAAGAAGCACCATCATACAGCCTTTGGTATTCACTGAGGTTTTCCTTGTAGAGCCTGTGGTGCTTCTGATGTGTTCAAGGTGAGTCTTGGTCTGCCTTCACAGTCACTGTGGAGATATCATTGTAACTTGTACCTGCAGTTTCCTCAAGGCCCATGTTCTAAAAGCTTGGCCTCCATCTTAGTGCTATAGGGAAAACATGAAAATATCAAGAGGTAGGGTTAATAGGAAGTGTACACCACTGAGGTCAAGCCACCCAAGTAAGACCCTCTACACGACCAGTCCCCTTTTATATCCGGGCCATGAAATGAGCCTTTTGCTTTGCTGTGTACTCTGCCATTTTGTTCTGCCTCACCATCTCTCAAACTAATGCAGAGGACAACATAGCATGGAGTGAGACGTTCCAAAATATAAAGCCAAATAAACCTTTTTATTTTATAAATTGATTCTGATATTTATGTATTATAATAACAGAGAGATGACCAACACAAATATTCCCAAATTCCTGGCCTCAAACTCTGTGTCTGTCCCCATGTTCAAAATTCAGTTAAAACATAAACTTTATAGACTATTTGACCTGGTAAACTCCATATCACACTGTCTTCCTGCTTTGCGTCTCAGCAGAGAAGCCCCTGCCCCTACTTTCTTCTTCACCTCTTGTGTTCTTGTCCTCTTCTGGGCTCCACAGTTTATGCTTTTCTTTATGCCATGTTTTCTGTACTCTCTGGACAAGCCCTGGGACACTTTAACAGGGGGACTTGTTTTCCACTAGGCTTTAAGCAGGACACCCTTGCATTCAGAATGTGAATGTTCATTCTTCTGTTACTCACCTCGAGCAATCTGACACAATGCCAAAACTAAGGAGAACCAAAGTCTTTTGTATAAATTTTCTACTTTCACTGTTTGGGAAGACAAACACAAGTCATCAAGTGTCTAGTTTTCCACAGAAATGCTGCATCTTCTTCTATGACTCCAAAGCCAAGTCTCAATATATCTGCTTGATCTCTCTGTTCCACATCCATTCTGCCCTCAAATTCTCTTTCCCTAGTTTACCATGAAGTCATTCCTTCCCTGCCATTTTCCTAACCTCAACAATCAAGCTTCTAATAACCAGCCTCTTGGCTGGATCTCTGAACGCCATAATTCTACTGTCTATTACTACTTTGCCAACACTTCACTCCCCACCACCCCCATCCTACTCTTCTGTCTTGTCATTTTATTTATGATTCTGGCTATTTAGTATCTAGCAGTGTCATGGAGCTACATACCTTTGAGTATACAGGGGACTTTCTATGTTCTCAGATTGGGTCCTGTGGGCATTTGGGGCCAATAAAACTCGGCAAGAAGCTTGTACAGTTCACCTCAACAGGGGTGTGACCACCTAAAATGTCTCCAGGCATTTCTAAACATCCTCTGAGGGTGCCAGTCAACATCACTTTCAGTTATGAGACATTGATTTATACCCACTCAGGTTTTTTTAAATATTTTTATTAGATATTTTTCTTTATTTACATTTCAAATGTTATCCCCTCTCCTGGTTTCCCCTCTGGAAACCCCCATCCCATCCCTCTCCCCCCTGCTCACCAACCCACCCACTCTCCCTTCCCTGTCCTGGCATTCCCCTACACTGGGGCATTCAGCTTTCTCAGGACCAAGAGCCTCTCCTCCTATTGATGTTCAACAAGGCCATCCTCTGCTACATATGCAACTGGAGCCATGGGTCCCTCCATGTGTACTCTTTGGTTGGTGGTTTAGTCCTTGGGGGCTCTGGGGGTACTGGTTGATTCACTCCGTTTTTTTAAATGTTTCAAACATATTCAAGCAGCACAACCTTGAATGACTGTGTTTAAAAATACCTGCTTTGCTCATATATACTATTTAGAATCTGTGGGTGAGTGGTGGCTAGCATTGATACAGTTGCTCAATAATGCTGGGACTGGCAACCTTAAGAATTCCCTGGTCTTTGGGATAGCTACATGACCAGTACAGATACAAGTATCAAATCCTCTTACAAACAGGAGGAAGAAGCTTGTGTGAAAAAGGGAATAACATGTTCCTAGAACTCATATTTAGGATGTGAGTTTATAATTTTCATATTAGAATATGAGAACTTAGAACTCATATTAGAATAGTGTCTGTTCATCCGTATTAATTCACAAGAATCTGAGTCTACAGTCACTCCCGGAGAAAGAGATTCTGGAAGAAAATATTGATGAGTCAACCCTCAGAGTCTACAATGTTCTACCTTCACATCTTTCAGCCCTCAATTTTAAGTCCAGAATCTTGCTAAACTTTGTATGTTTTTAAAATATTTATTTATTAAGAAATTGGCATGTAAATTATCTACTTTTTACTCAAAACATCTAGTTTGAATTATTTGTAGGGTAAATTGTTACTTCATACAAACCTTGTAAGTCATCCTCTTGAATTTTAGGATTTTCTTACACTTAAAATTGTATGCCAATTTTAAATTTTATTTAACCAACATATCTCAATCTTCTATTGATATCTGATTGAAAATTATATTTTATGCAATATTAATAGCATTCTTAAAATTGAAATATAATTGGTAACAGTGCACAAAGTGAATTAATATAAATTTTTCATTTAGAAATATAACATATATGATCTAAATGAGTTTGTAAATTATAAATGTAAAATGTATATTTAAAAAATACTGACTATATATACTCTAAGAATTAATTTATCATATATACACATATATAAGATCACTAGATGCTGACTAAAGGAAGAAAGAAAACATTATCATGTAATTTTGAATTAATAAATTACTTGGTATATAAAAGAGTTTGATCCTACATAAATATCTTTGGAAAGTATATGTAAAGTTTTCTTACATTGACTAATTCAGTTTGCATATTTTATCACTGTAATGGTGGAACTGAACTGAAAGAGTAACCTGATTTTATCTTTTTCTTCCAAATGCTTATCCTTTTCTTCTAGTGTGGTAACTAAATACTTAATAGTTCACCCAACATATACATGTATATTGGCACACATGTATTCATATTCAGATAAGTGCATACATATATGCATATGTAAGAATAGGACATATTGAGAAAATTAGGTTTAAGGCTTTCTGTTTTGCACTGCTAACATAGTATCTGTGTGTCCATTAAAGTTTTCACATGGTTTTCCTTGTATTAAAAGCAAAGTAAATTATGCAGCTCAGGTGATGGAGTGGCTGCCACAGCATGTGTGAGTCTCTGAGTTCAATGCTCAGCACCACACAAAGCAGGCATCATGGTGTACATTTGGAATCTCAGGGCTTGGAGGTGGATGCAGCAGCAGTAAAAGGTCAGGTCATCTTTGTCTACATGGCAAGTTAGAGTTTGAAGTTAGCCTAGATCACATGAGAAACTGTGTTAATCAAACAATGAAAAATAAAATAAATCCCATGTTTTTATAAGCCAAGCAGCAACCAATATTCTGGACTTACTTCTCAATGGACATGTGCTTACATAATGACTAGCCATGTGTGGTCAGAAAGCAGCCCTTCTGCCATATTGTCCAGATGGAGGTAACCATTCATAGGGGGTCTGATAAAATAATTGAACAGCTGCTTTCAACCACTGGGTTTCCAGGGGAAGTTCAGAGTGCTGGAAGATCACAGCCGAGCATCCATACATCAAGGTTTCTTATCTACTTAGAATCTTCAGTAGATGTAAATGACAATACCTTTATGTCACATTTTGTTGTTGTTTGCTAGCTTACTTTCAATATTTTTAAGGTTGTATCCCAAACTGCCTTTGAACTCATGAGCCTCTTGCCTCTTTCTCCTTAGCATTTCTGACAGCTTTATGCACCCAAAACAGCCATTTTCAAAGTTATATGTACAATTTTGCTATCATGTTAAATCAGGCTAGGAATTATCATTTCCGTATTCTATAAATGTCTTCATATGGGACTTCCA
>NW_022196895.1:18327657-18334437 GCF_008632895.1 Mastomys coucha | reverse complement strand
AGAAGGAAAGAACGGACCCAGCAGATTTTCCTCAGACTTCCATAGGCATGGTCTGAAAAGCATCTCCCTGAACCACCAAGATAGAGATAGATAGATAGATAGATAGATAGATAGATAGATAGATAGATAGATGGTAGATAAATAGATAACGCTATAAATTTTAGTATCTTCAGATTAATTGATTACTGTCTAGAACAATAGAGTCTAATTATCTCCCTTGTCCACTTTTCATTACACCATTGTATACACAGTTGTTCAGATACAGCCTTATGTGGGGAATGAGAAAATAAGGAACCTGTGTTCTGGACTTGTCTCCCACTAATCGCCCAAGGTATTGTGACTTCCAAGTCTTCACCTTCTATTTGGCCAGTAGCTAAATCTACTGTGGCAACATTCCTAATTTAGCTTACGTATAAACAGAGATGCAGAAACTAAATCCACCTGATTTGCTATGGAAATTGGTTGTCTAAAGTAGAAACCACACACCCATTGAGAAGGAGCTCTAGTAAATTAGTTGATGCTTGGAAATAATTGCTTTTCCACAAGGGCTTATAATGGATTTATGAAGTATAAATAGAACAAAACCCAAAGTTCTTAGATAAAAGATGGAAAGGTTTTGAGTTTTGAATACATAGAAAAAACATTAGCATCTCCACACTGAGCTTTTCCTCAAAGTCTGTAACCAGCGGTAGGAATTTACATGGATGTGAATACAAAAGGGTTAAAACAAGGGTTGCTGTGGTCCTTAAGGTTAACTCATTTAAGTTGAGACTTAACTAAACTACTTATTTAAAAAATTCCATCCTTCTCCCTTATAGGCTGTGTTTTATGAGAACAGTTTGAACTATCCAAACCCAAGATCGTTTGAAAGGGTCATTGCTTGTTGTCACAGGGCTGTGTGGTAGAGGCTCGTGGTACACTGCTGGCTAGGTCACGTGAGCCATGACACCTATTTCACCAAGAGAGAAAAACATTTTGATTTCTTCCCCATGTGTGTATGAGAGTGTAGTGGGTTCTCCCATTGTCCTGCCTGATCCTCACTATTTTCTGCTCGTTCCTTCTTTTCTTAATTCCATTTGTATTCATTTTAGTATTTAAATAGGCTCCAAGGAAAAATGTATTCTGAGTTATGTCTCAAGGTACACAAACCTAAGACTTAAAGTATTGGTTATCCTTAGTCCATGGTCTTCTATCTAGCCCTTCCTCTGGGAGAAAGTTATGAATGTTCACTTTCTAGATACTGTTGTGGAATTTATAGACTAAGAGAAAAGCCTGAAAGGTCTTTTTGGTTTTGTTTTGAAACAAGCAGCAGAAGTCAACAGATCATAGACCTGTCTCCATGGACAAGAGTCTGGGTCATTTGCTCATGGCTAAGTCTACATGCCAAAGATAGCTCTGCCCATTGTAGTCTGTGTGTGCTGTCTGCCTGGAGGGCGAAACAGAGCTGGGATGAAAACATTCTAAGAGACTCAAGTCCTGTCGTAGCACCGTAAAGAGCTTGTGTGTTACATCAACACACGTGTAATCTTAACATGTCATTCAGATTTCACTTGCCTGTTGATATTTCTAAAGTAATTTGTAGGAAATAACATGAAAAAATTTCTACAGAGTATTTTTTAAGTTTACTGAGATCCAGTTATTTTCAGAAAAATTGGATAGTACTAAAGAAAAAAACCACAAAGTTAACTTTTACGGAACTTCTTCATCCTTTTCACTTAAACACTGTGTCTTGTTTTCAGGACAAGGTCACATATCTCTTAAAAGTATAATTAAATGGCCTATGCTTTTATTCTATTGGCTACCCACATATGATTCTTCTGTCCCTGGTTACTACATATACTGTGGCTAAACGCAGCTCTTAACCTCTCTCCCAGAAGGACCTGCTATTTGGGCTTAGGGGTCATTTCTCAACCTGCAGAGAGAAAATTAAAACTGAGAGTGATGCCCTGGAGTGCAGCAATGCTTTCATTGCCTCATCAAGTCAATCCGGGAAATAAGGAGTCCCAAACGTGGGACATTCCCACTACTCTATCGATTAAGGAGTTACCATTACTTGTGATCTGCTGATCGGCCAGTTTTACTCTCGTTAATCAAGGTGCTCAGGGAGAAATCAGATGTAGAAGTTCTTCCTCCCAGCCCCATGCTCCCAGAAATAAGACTCAGATTCAAAATATATTCTCTTATTGGATTATAACTAAAATAACCCATTTATTTTAACCTACATTTTGCCGCATTGCTTGTTACCTGTGCTCGGGAATCATGTGCCCACCCTGTCACATCTTCCCTGGGAATGTCTGGCCTGGTTCTATCCCAGAGTTTGTTCTCCTCCTGGATGTTCTGCCTCCTATTTCATGCATAAGCCATAGGCCATCAGATTTATTATTGACAAGTACCACATCCAGACAGACATAAGATATTCTTTCAACAATCAGACATGCCCCTTCACCTACACCCTCCTAAAGCTTTCTCCCCCAGCACAGTAGATCCATGCTGTCTGTAGTTCAGTGTACTGGCTTTTTAGTTCTGAATTGATGTTCTATGCAGCCATTTACTTGGCCATAGAACTAGAGACTGAGTTACACTCAACTTTGAACTTATTCTCCAAATCATGGTCTTATATTTAGCCTGTCCTAATGGTGAGTGTTATTTATTTATTTATTTATTTATTTATTTATTTATTTATTTATTTTGGAGACAGGATTTCTCTGTAATGATCCCTGGCTGTCCTGGATTCACTCTGTAGACCAGGCTGGCTTCAAACTCACAGGGATCTCTGTGTGCCTCTGCCTCCTAACTGCTGCAATTAAAGGCATGCACCACCATGGTAAGTGCTATGACTGTCCATTTGCTAGAGTCTTTTGTGCCATTTGTACAGACGAAGAGACACATTCTGAAAGGACTTTTTAGTTTGGTTTTGAACCAGGCAAAGCAAATCAGTTTCAAGAGGTCATAGAACCCATCTTTGTGGACAAGGATCTGAATCTGTCGACAGAGGAGCACTATGGGAAGCTAACGGGCCAGAAAATGTCAGTGCCCCACTGTTCCCATTAGCAAAGTGAAGCCATCTACCAAAATGGTTAAAATTTAGAAAATTCAAAATGTGAATTATAGAATGCTCAGAAGAGTTCCATTCAAAAGTATTGGCAAAATTAGTCAGCAATTAAATGTAAATGCATCCAAGGCATACACTATGGATGTAGATACTGACTCACGAAAAAAAGTAAGCTAGTTTTTTATATCTGTGGTTTTTATTTTTCAATATTTCAACTGTATATATATTCTAGGTTAGGTTTTTATAATGCTACATCAGACAAACTCTTAATATGCCTCTCTGTGAAGCCTGAAAAGATAAACAGTCCATTCCAGTATCTTATTCTTTATGTTGAAGTAATATATTTTACATTCCTCACACTTGTTCCCTCTAAGTTTTCCACACTTATTTTCTAGCCTTTGATCATGTTTTAATTAAATTTTTAAATTCACTTTAGCCTATAAAAATTACCCTTTTAAATGGTTACTTTTAATTTAGTGATAAATGGAAAAGTATTTTTTAATTATTAATAACAAAATTCATGAGGATGTTAAATGTTTAACCTTCATTTTAGCTGAATCATACATCTCTGTATGACTCAGACAAAGATAATCTACACTTGCAGCCCATTGCTAAATATTGTAGGGACAAAAGTGCATCTGAACTTTAATTTTTCTACTGAGTTACATATTTATTAGTATTCTATTGAAACACAATGACAATTTAGTTTCGAATCTTAATGAAATAATGGATTGGAGAACTACAAAATATAAGCTTAAATTTGGACAATATTTTCATCATCATCATTTGCATGCTTGTGAAAATTACTTCCTATTCATAGGCTTAGCTCCAAACTTCAGGAGCCTGCTTATGATTACATGAGTTTTACTAATGGAAGTGAATTGTGAAGAAACTCCATATTTACCTACCTTTATATAAAACTAAGAACAAGCCTTTTAAGTGGTGTACACATAGTCTGTGTGTAGGAGCTTAACATGTATCAGCAAGAATCAGAACGGAATGTAGGTGGAAAGGCAATGAAAGAGAGGAAGCCACGAAATAACTGGTCATTTCTAATGTGGCCCTGAAACAACCTTCCCTTGAAAGCAGAAGTCATTTTCCTAAGATTCAGCTCTGCAGCTCCTCATGTGTATATGGAAAAAGTTACCTGTCCCAGTCCCTTCTAGATAATGCTTTGAGGATTCTCTGAGTTTTTCTAAATTGCACTAAAAATGCTCTGATCCTCATTAGAAAATTCCTCAATGTACTTGAGATAATTAAGGATTTGGATTTGCAATCACTATTTTCAAAACAGGCCCAGGATCTAAGTAGATTCTGGTCAGTCTCTTAGTAAAACTTTTAAAAAGTTACCTAGGTGCCCAATTACAAAATCCCATAACACTTTTAAAAAGTAGATCCTAAGCATATTAGCAATATTCTTAAAACCACCTATATACAGAAGTCAAAATAATAAATTTACATGTTCTCATAGATTAACAAATATTACATTCTTTTCCATTATAATGTTTTACATGCAAATTTTGATTCATAAGTTTCAAATATCTTCCATAGGCTCTTCTTTCTTTTATAACTGCATGAAGAAGTGATTGGCTGAAGCCTGTCTGGAAAATAGCAACAGTAAAGCCTTTGTCCTTTAGAACGGTATTTAGCAAATCCCAGCTCTGTTTCCACATCAACTAATGTAAAAAACTATTCCTCAAAATGTGAAGCTAGTGACACTGTGTCCTATTATTTGGTGTCTACTTAGTTTGTAGTCAAAGTAGAGTTCAATTACTGTCCTAGGGAAATTAAAAAAGCATCTATCATGAAGGAGCCAGCTTTGCCTGTTTCTCGGGGCTTAACTACACTCCCATTCATAAACAGTCAGATATGGGCTTTGGGGATAGGAGCAAGGCTCTGAATATGGGGAGGAATCTAAGGAGCTCATACAAGAAAACTGGACATGATACTCATAGATGTCACTTAAACATATAAAGTATAAAATAGTATTATATACTCTACATGCTTGTCATAGCAAATGATTGAAGAGAGATCTGTGTAACTTTTTTTTCACAAATAAGATAAGAATAGGCCTAAGTGATAGGTCTCTGCAATGGTGAGAAAATGGAATTTTTAAATTTATTTCTGTTTAGTCTTCCTAAAATGTGGAGAATATTAACATTAGTCATTATCGGGTCTACAGGATTTTACTTAAATGTGGGTTCTTTCCTCGGTATAAGCTAGACTCTGAAAAAATAATTAAACCCCTTGAAAAAGTTCATTGAAACAATGCTTTTTCCATTCGTTAACTTCTCTAATGACAAAGAAATTAATTTCATTAAAAGTAACATCTTTTTCTACCTTTTGATGGATTCCTGTCAGTGTTCTCAAGGTCATCTTAAAAGTTCACAAGAGATGACAACTGGACTCTCTCTGAATCCCCCAGAGCAGAGAGTCTCTGTCTTTTCCTTGCTAGAGCCTCTGAGATTTATCTCTGTTCTCCCATTAGAGTTAATTGGAGTTGCTAACATAAATTCCACTTGCTCCAAACAGAGAATAGGTTTCTTCTTTAATGTTGTTTTTATTTTTAATAAGGTTAGACTTAAAATAGAATTTTTTTTTACAATAGTCTCTTTTGCTTTGAGAAATTAAAATGCCTTTAACAACTTTTAGGGTTAGGGAATTGAAATCTGTTGCATAGTTTTGGCTTTTTTTAATTCTTGTTTGTTACTATATCATCATTACAAATTACAACTGGTAATGAAGAAATAAGGATGGTAAACTATAAAGACATTCTTTTCCAGCAAGCTACCACTGTTTATATGTTATTGCAGCCTTATTTGTGGAATTACCCTGCTAATGGTATGTTATTAACACTATTTAGAAAAATCGTATTTGTTGCTCTTAACAATAAAGAGAAAGAAGCAGATATTATATATTGAGAGAAAAAGTGCAATTTCCAAATAGAAAAAATAGCTCGTGTCTGTTGTATGGGTGCTGCTTTTAAGTAAATGAAAGTCCTTTTAAATGATGTTTTTAACTTTAGTTATTAATAAATAAATGAGGCTCAAGTTATTGATAATATTATAGGTACTCCTGAATCATATGAAATAGTATTGAAACTAAATTCTTACAACCAGACAACTGTGTGTACGTTTAATTTGCCAAAGGAAACATACCCAAAGACATAGAAATACTAATTAACTTGTTTCTAGGAACTCATGGCCTCTCCTTGCAGGAAAACATTCATGTGTTAATTCACACATTTGAAAGGATGTACACTCATTCACACATTTAAAAGATGAAAACAGAATCTACACCCCCAGAATAGCTTTAGCATTGCATTTTCTGCCAACCGGAACAAAAGGAAGGATGAAGGACACAGCACATCATGCCCATGCTCAGAAGGGAGCACAGAACGTCTTCACACTCAGAGGAAGACTTTATGAAGGTCCCCACTCAGTCCAGGTTCCACATGTCACATCTGTGATGACCACATCACTCAGCCAGTTGAACTCCTTAAATTGTGTTCCTGCTCATAGTTTAGAACATGGAAATGCAGGGAGATGGAGTAACCAGTAAGACTATATTCAAGCTCATACCTGTTTCTTTAACCATTCAAAGCAGAAAATGTGTCTGACTCTCACTTTGAAAGTGAAATGTACATCAGTGGATAAAGTCTAAAGTCATGCCTTTCTTAACCGTTTTGAATTTGAAGTTAATTAGTGATTCTTTTTTTTTTTTTTTTT
>NW_022196895.1:18325984-18327596 GCF_008632895.1 Mastomys coucha | reverse complement strand
GGAACTCACTTTGTAGAGCAGGCTGGCCTCGAACTCAGAAATCCACCTGCCTCTGCCTCCCAAGTGCTAGGATGTACTACCACCGTCCGACTAATTAGTGATTCTTAAACAATGTTTATTTATCTGAATGAAAAAGATATGGTTTTTTTTAATTTTCACAAAAGAAGGACATTGCCACTTTAAACTTTAAAGTTGTTCATTTATGCTGCTGTGGCCTTCCTTTTATTTTTTTAAAGAATTATTTACTTTTTGAATGTATATAAGTACACTGTAGCTGTCTTCAGACACACCAGAAGAGGGCATCAGAGTCCATTACAGATGAGCCACCATGTGGTTGCTGGGAATTGAACACAGGACCCCTCTGGAATAGCAGCCAGTGCTCTTAACCAATGAACCATCTCTCTGGCCCTCCTTTCATGGTTTTCGTTATTTTATTTTCCTCTTTGTTTCTGTTCATAAAGCAGTAGCTAACAAATATTCATATATTCTTAAATGGGATTCTTTTTCAGTTAATGGAGTTATATGCATAATGATCATGAAATAACTTACCTGCATTGCAGATGACTAATCTGACACAGGAATCAAGTTGAGAGCAGCTCCCATAATCAATAGTTTAAGTGACCTTTTGGATCTCTTTTGAATGTTTTTGGCTAAGGAGGTAAAACATGATGTATTCTATTATTAAAGTGTTATTTAATTTGGAAAAATGGGTCTAATTACTTTGGTGGAGTTCTGTACTCATGCCCTCGCCTAAATGGACACATTTTCATTTCAACTTATCTAGACCAGAGGACAGAGTACAACCCAATTGAAATAAAGTGACCCACCTTACTGTGGGGTCTTCCTCATTTCAGCTTCAGTCATGCCAAGTAAATATTTAAATAAAATTCCCTTCAAAGATTCTGGCAGTCACCTCAAAGGACCTCAGAATCACGAAGAATTGTAGGATTCCTTCTTGTCTGCTGAAAGGAAATGTACAGTTCCTCTAAGAAACAACTCAAAATGAAAACACACACACAAAAAAAGTGTCAATCTGCCCAGGGTACCATCTTATCTGATATGAACAGCTGTAAAATGGAGTCATTTCTATAAGCAGAACATGTCAGAGATCATTGAGCTAAAATTTTACCATTAATCTTAAACATGATTATCAATAATCATGGTTGATATTAGTTAGTCTTAATTTCCTTGCATTTCTATGCTGAAAATGTTCTTTTTTTGTTTTGTTTTTCTTTTTTTATTAGATATTTTCTTTATTTACATGTAAATTTCTCCATTCCCAGTTCCCCTCCAAAAAACAAAGAAACAAACAAAAACAACAAAAACAAACCCCTGTTGCCTCCCCCCTCCCCATGCCTGCCACCCCACCCTCTCCCACTTATTGGCCCTGGCATTCCCCTACACTGGGGCACAGAACTTTCACAGGGCCGAGCTCTCGAGCTCTTCTCCTCCTATTGATGATCAAATTGCAATCCTCTACTATACACATGCTGCCAGAACAATCAGACCCCTCCATGTGCAGACCTTGGTAGGTGGTTGAGGCCCTGGGAACTCTGAGGGTACTAGTTAGTTCATAGTTGTTCGTCCTAAGGGGCTGCAAACCCCTCAGCTC
>NW_022196895.1:18299301-18325443 GCF_008632895.1 Mastomys coucha | reverse complement strand
GTTTCCAGGTTCTGGCTATTATAAATAAGGCTGCTATGAACAATGTGGAGCATGTGTCCTTATTACATATTGCAGTATCTTTTGGGTATATGCTCAGGAGTGGTATAGCTGGGTCCTCTGGTAGTACCCAGCTCAAGTTCAAGGCCACTTGGGAAACAAAAGACTGTCTCAAGAAACCAAAACTGAAAAAAAAAAGGAACTCTTTATTCTTAAGTAAAAGGTAAAAATCTTCAATTCCATAGCTTTTTTTCAAGGAAAATTAAAATATTACTATGGTTAAAATCGGGGTATATTCTAAAGATTGTGTTTGTTTTAAAACATTTAATGTTATTTAGTTTCATAGAAACTATTTTCTATTTTAATGATTAATCCCCATACTATAATAATTACTATACATTAGTATCAGTATTTGTCTATCTTGAATGAATACAGCTATTTTGTAGCTGTAATATCACACAACGAGGAAGTGTAAAGAGTGAACGAATTCCTCTCTGTTGAGAAATCATACATTTTGAATCAGAATCATGATTCCACATGTACTTGAAAACAGGAAAAAAAAATGTCTAAAAAGTAGCTGGTGAAACATCTCAGCTGCAGGAGGTGCTTACTGAGCAAGCCTGATGACCTCAGACCACACAGGAGGGGAGCAAATCTTGAGACTTGACCTTTGACCTCGACACACTTGCCCTGGCACAGTATATAGGAACACACACACACACACACATACTGTACACACACACTGTACATGCATGCATAATACCTTTCTATTATTGAATGTCCAACAAAGTATTGCTATATGTTTTCTATTATAAATTACATTAAATAATCAATTTCTTATGAAGCTAAGTCCAATGTAAGTAATAAAATAATGAACATTAGTGATCTCAAATTCCCCAAATTCTTAGGAAGAGACCAAAATGTATTAATTCAAATGGTTTTTAGTTTTATCTATTAAAACTATGAACAAGTATCCTGAGAAGAGTGGGTCATAGATTATAGTGGCATGGCTACAGAAAGGCCAGTGTGTAGATCTAGAGATGAAGTGCGTGAACTAAAACCCAAGTTCTCCTCTCTATTATGCAGGACCATTATTATATGGATTTTTTTTTGATGGGACCATATCCAAGTGTTAGCATTAACAGATGGGATCTGGTTGGGGTTCCACATTTTTAGTTATTTAGGACTTTAGTAAACAGTGCTTTTATCCAGTGTGTGATTGGAACAGATGTGATCCTATCAGGGTTCCACTTTTTTTTCAAGGGCATAAAATTGCCCTGATTTGCTGTACAGTGCTGGGGTTTACTTTTTTTGTGGCTTTAGAACCAGAGTCCTCTTTAGTCAGAATTTGCCCTTGGGTTCTAAAGCATCATAATAGGGAGTTAATGTTTTATTCTCTATTAATCCCATTAAATCCTTTTAATATTAGAGCATGTGTTGCTTTATAGCATTAACTAGTGTCTTGCACTCAACAGTATTTTCACAGTTTATGTCACTGCTTAGGGCATTAACAAACAGCTGTTTGAATTAAATGAACAGTTAAGGACCCTGTTCATTAACTCAAAAGTTTCATGTATTTTTAATTCCTTAAATCTAATGGTATCATCACCCTCCAAGAAATCTATCTTTGATTATAATTTGCTCAGGCCACTGCTGGTTATGAGGGGTTATGATTGTTTTTGAATATGAGTTATATCAGGGGTGGGTATCTGTAACGAATCCTAACAGTCTTGCATTGGTTTCATTCTTGGGAAGATATAAAACTTTAAAAGTTGTTTTGTGGCAGTTGTGTTAAGATTTTCTCCAATTTTGGTTACTGATGACTTCATTTAGCTAATGTAAAGAGGCAGTTGGAATGGAATTATTTGCATTTGAAATGGCTCAATCAGAGGTTTGAGGCTGGCTCATTTACAAAAAGAAAAAAAAAGAAAATTGTATTTAGACAGTGACAAATTATGGATGCAGTCCCCTGTGCATGGCAAATGTCAGTCACGGCGTTTTCTCCTTTTAGAGAATGCATGCTAACCCAGTGGTTTAGGAGAGGTTGCTCTCCATGCCCGTTGTTCTTCCAGGAATCTCCATCCAGTAGTCTAAGGGGAAGCTGCTGAGAATAAGCATGCACCTCCTATTCAGAATAAACTGCAGAAGAGTTGCATTCCTGACTGATTCACTCCAGCCAGGTATCCTGCGACTACTTCTTGAAATCCATGTTTTTGTACTTCCTACATTCAGAATGCCATTGACAGAACAATGGACATCCATCTAAAGAGATTTTGATATGCTATTCTCTGTATTTCCCAGAAACTAAAGAGATTTTGATATGCTATTCTCTGTATTTCCCAGAAACTACCATAAGGTAGTTTGACCTTCAGCTGTCCTAATTGTCTTTAATGGGATGGTGGGGTGAGGGGGGGGGTTCAGCTCATTGATAGGTAGATCCATCTCACAGGTGGTTGCAGTTAACAAAATAACATGATAAACCAAGAAAGTGATCAATATCTATTTTAATGGTCATATTTACTCTTTCACTCTTCAAATGCCTTGTATCAGCAATTTCAAGGTGAAATAGAGATACTGTTTACTTATGCGCAAAGATATATATGGTAAATTGTTAGGAATGCGCAAAGATATATATGGTAAATTGTTAGGAATGGCTTTCTGAGAGAAGAAAAACGTTTCCTACTCGCCTCTGGAAAATGGCCCAACATACTTCCAGCATACTTAAGAGTAGACTTAAAGGGAATGGGTGGGGGGCATCAGGGCTTGTTAGTGTTTTTAATTTTCTAAAAATTCTTTGGAATTCACAGTTGCCCATTTCCACAAAGTATACTTGAAGACTGGTAGGTCTGTAGAATACATCAGAGATCTCCGTATCCTCTCCACTGTGAAAAATGCTAAGCCACCAGCTAAAACTATTGCGCTGTGTGAGCTTGGTCCTGCGATGCTCCCCAGAGCTGAACCTGAACTCTTTTAGCAAAGCCAGGCTACTCATCCCTGCTTACGTAGGTGCTTCTGTAACAGTGTTCTCAATCAGTATGTAATAAGTCCGTGGAGATTTACGTGAATGAACACCAGAAGCATTATCTGAAAATGCCTGGAAGAGACTACAATATCTAGGCTAGAAGAAGTATTAAGAAATGAGGCCAATTATATATTTTTCAAATATATATGCACACAAAAGAAATATACATAAATATACCTAGCATATATACATATTAAATCTATACTTACTGAATCATAAGCATTATGTAAGTATGTAGGCTTAATTTATATAGATATGTGATAGACACATTCATTATTTATACACATGTTTAAATTTATTTTGAATATGAAGATGTACACCAATAAACACGTTTGATACATTTACATATTTTAGAGTTACTAAATTTTATGTTTACTACATATATTCTATACATAAAAAATATACATAAAAATCATATCTCTATATTTAAATATATACATATGTATTTAAATATTCTGATTTCCTCTCAGCCCTGTCTGGATTCATTTGGCCTCCATAGCTACACTTCTAACCAAACATCCATATCTTTGATTTACATTAATCTTTTAATTGGTTGCCTCATCTACATGTCCCCCAGATGACCTGAAAGTATGATTTATAAACTAATTTGTAGAGAATTGAGGAAAAACAACATAAAACTAACAATAAGCAACCCCTCGGAACTCCAGCGTAGAGTGTCAATGCTAAGTACCCTCTGAGGTTTTTCCTGAGCACCTAGGAGGGTGAGCTGTGAACTTAATGGACTTCTGTGACTTGTCAGTGCCACCTGCCTATCCACGTCTAAGGCCCCTGGTAGTCCTAAGACCATCTGCTGGACACGTTAACCTGGCAGCAGTGCCCCAAGTGCACACACGATGCACTGTGATGCACAGGTTTCTCCTTGGTCTCTGGAATCTGCAGTCTAGGCACAAGCTGAAGGGAACCTTGTCTGTGGTCTAGCTGGTGATCTTTCTTGGGTTCTTCTTGTCTCCTTTTCTCTTCCTCTTTCCCACTTACAGCAGCACTGCATAATCATTTGTGCAATTCATTTGTATGCCTTCCAACAAGAGGCAGGATCTCTTTCCACCACTGGGCAGCTATTGTCTTGCAGCCAGAGGAGTCACTTTGGGAAATGTTTTCAAATATTCAAGTGAACTCTGTCGTTTGCTTTAACACAAAAACATAGCCATGTTTTTCCAAGAAAATTACTTTGCACTACTTAAATTTTTGATCAGTAATTACTCACATCTGAGCAAGTTAGGTGTTTTTAATACTGTTGTCAGAATTCCTTTCTGTCAGTGTTACACTATCATTAAAATCAATTAAGTTGCTGTTGCCCACAGGGTTTTGAGTGTTAACTGTATTTATTGGTAACTTTGCATAGTTAGTATCAAATGCTTTACCTTTTAGCCAAAGTATTTTGTTTTGTTTTCAATATATTTAATGATTTCTGGGTTTGTGCAGATCTGTTGTTTACTGTATCGTGACAAAAAAAAAAAAATCAGATGGAATTTAAAAGATAGAATGAGAATTTGAAGCCTGCCAGACTGGGAGTGTAAATTGGGAAGTAGGCAGCCACCTTGTGCTGGGCACTGCCAAGAGCAGGAGGGGGAAAGGCCTGGCAAGGGAAGCTGTTATGGCAGCAGCCAGTCCAGCAAGGGTGTGCAGGTGGGAAGGAGGGCTCAGCTGCCAAACATGGGATGCTGGACCATGAGGAAATGTCTCAGAGCTGGGCTTCCAGCTTTGGTGGCTCACCAGTCAGATGCAAACACTTAGAGATATCCTCAATTCATAGTTTGACTCCTGTGCACAAATACCTCTATACATACATACAATTTACTCTACTCATTCTTTGATAATAAAATAAATTTTGAAACAGGCTGTGGAGAAAAAAAATGTAGCAGGTTGGCAGAATAGCCTCCCCCGTAAAGAGGATTCGCGTGTATGAGCGTTGGGAGTTGCCATGTGATTTAGAGTCAAAGGGTGAAGCTAATGTGACAGAGGACATGGAATGTTTATATATGTGGAAAGAGGTGGGGAACAGTTAGGAAGCTATTGGTCTAATGTTGGTCATAAGCACAAATGTTCTTGCAAAACAACTATAAACAAAAGCAATCAAAAACAACAAAAATAATCCAGGAGCTCCCAGGGAAAGACAACCACAGGCTATGTATTACACTGCCATAATTAACCAGTGTAAATAATCCCTCTTTCCTGGTTCTTACACAACACACTTGTGGAAAGGGATCCCAGCAGCTCCTAAGAAGGATGCGCAGGTCCCTGGATGAAGAGCTCACTAGCAGCCAGTAGACTAGCATTTGTGATCAATGAGTTGATGCCGAACTGCAGTTCCAAGGCTGTCGCTGTAAAACCACAGTGCATCGTGCTTTGTTGGAGGTTAGTAGCACTTGTTAATTTGATCAAGGCTGAAGTTTACGGAGGATAAAGTAAACAATGCAAACTGCAGACACCATCAGTTTCCTATGGGCAGTGGAGTGGAATCTGTTCCATTTACACTTCACAACAACATCTGATGGGCTTTGTCAGTGCCGCACAGAGTAATTAAACCTGAAATCAATAGCAGGCATTTGTCATGTTTACAGCCGCTCTTTCTGCTGGGTTAAACTCATCAGTTTAGTGCGCTTCTGTTTTACTGCAGAGACATGCTCCATTATTTCTTCAGGTACAGTTGAGATATTCAGTTACATGCCCAATAGTTTGAATACGACATTAAGATTAAAAGGGACAGGCAAATGGACAGTTTTTGTAATTTATTTGCTGATTTCCTTCACTGGTGTTGGATTTCTATTTCCTTCAGTGTCTTTAGGAAACCCTTTTGTGGTTGGAGACAATAGATCCCCATACCTACCAAACTGGGAAAAAGTCTCACCACACACTTGCTAGAACTTGACGCTAGCTGTAGCCACACACTGCAAGCTAGGCTCACTGGCATATCTGGAGCTAGAGACAGGAGGGTAACTAAGATTCAGATTTGTTGCCACATTTGAGGAAAGTTTGTCCTTCCTGGGTTGTTAAGAATTGTCCCTGGATTTTTCCTTTGTGTCATTTTTCAAACATATAGGTATTTCATTCATATGCTCCTTCCTCAAATTTTTTCTATAATTTCATAAAAGATGAGTTTTTACATTAAAAGTGTCTGGCACAATGACACATGCATATTAAGGAGTTGAAAAGCATGTCTGGTTTGCAGTGTTCCCCTTTCTTAATGAAGGCTCTTGCTGGCCCCATTTTCCAAGTTGTCATAAGCATCTTATCTCTCTATAGCATCCTGCTCATCATGGTACAGGTAGACAGAACTGGAATAAGAATGAATCTCATTGTTAATGATTTGGTTCTATATAAAGTTTTTTATTCTTGCGAGTTTTCCCACTTTAATGTCTCACCATTTTTTACCCAAATGTTCTTAAGGGAAGCATCTCCAACTATATTTATTAACAAAACCTCTTAGTCACCAAAAAGGCCACATATTTTCTGGGAGCATCTTTCTCTTCATTCTACTTTTACATTGTATTATTTATGGAGAAGTCTTACCTATGACAGCAGACCTCATTGTTCTAGAGCATTCTAGTGATTCACAGGAAGTGGTATTCTAAGCCCTTAGAACAATTTAGGATTTGAGTAACCATGAGAATATATGTTATCACTCTCAAAAGTCTAAAGTGCAGAAGGTTATGGTACAAATTGTTCTTACTTAGTAAAGATGGGATATTTCTCCAGGTTGTGTGTCATCCAGGGGTTGTACAATGTAGAGATGTAGAGACTCAGATGTTGTATGTTCTTGACATCAGGTTGTGCCATTCTAGGTTGGACCTACATTTGTTAGGATTAGCAGAAATGCTGTGTCATGAGCACCATGCTCCATCTCATTCCTAGGATTCCTATCCTGTATCCTAAATCAATGATTTCAAAATTACCCACTCATCTCATAGAAAGTGTAGAGAGGACCTGGGATGGCTTGGAAGGTAAATGTGCATGCAGTGTAAACCTAATAACCAGGCTATCATCTTTGAACACAGGTTGTTCTCTCACATCTCTGCCAGGGGCACATTGGCACATGCTGGCATGCATGTGCACTTACACACACATGCTAATGGAAATGAAAGAGGAATGAAGTTGTCATGACAGAAATGTCTTTAGTTTTAGTGTATATTTTCTCAGCATATTTGATTCAGATTTCTGATAAGTATAAAATTATTAAATGTGTTGAGTAGGAATTAAGGTTCTACATAAATTTGGCAAGTCAAATGACAGTACTTCTTGGACATAGTGATGATAATGAATTCACTGGAGTCATCAAAATCAAATTTCTATAAATTATAATATTTTTATCTGGAATTTCAATATACTTATGACAACAAGGATAACTGTTGGAGACTGTACCCAAGGTGGTGATTAAAATAACACCATGAGCCTACACATACATCTACAGTTATACTTTTGGAGTCTAGGAGGCTTATTTGAAGTCAGATCATCTGATTTTTGCTGAACTCAAACTTAGAGCTCGCACCTCCCATTCTTTAGGTTCTTGTTTTCCATGTGCTGAAATTTCTTCTATAGACTATGTCTATGAAAAATTCAGTTAATGGTATAAAAGCATGTTTGAAGAGCTATTCTGTAGAAAATTGAGGTTAACCTGAGACAGTCACTATGGCAACTGCAGAATCATAGAATAATAATTAGGCTTGTTGTAGAGCCTAATAAATGCCAGTCTCGAAGTGCAATCTCTCAGAGTATGTTGCATGGAATTCTCTCGGCCAATAACAGACCCCAGAATGAAATAAGTCTGAGACTACTATTTGATGTTGGTTGCCGTCATTCCTGCTCCTTTTCCACATGTGTTCCTCTGCCTTGAAGTCCTCAAAAGACCGTGGGCCTTACACATCTGGCTTGGTGTAGCTTCTCAAAGGGATTATACAAAGGTAGAACATATTATTATATGCTTGCCTTGACATAAATCATAATCATATTTTAAGCACAAAATTTCACATACACTATCAAAGCTAAATATGAAATGTGATAAAAGCCATAACAATTTTACAACATTCATTTAAAAGTTGCCACACATTTATCTTCCAACAAGCTCAGGCTTTAGATTTTCTGGCCCATGCAGCAGTTAAACAAGTTGTAAGTTATCCTGAAGAGTCCATTCCTACACAGTAGATATCCTCCAAGATCAATCTCTCTTTGAACATTTGCACAAGCAAGTTAGTTCAGTGAATACCATGCTGACCAACATGTACAATGTACATGTTGTAGTAAAGTGTACTGTGTATTTATGTGTTTACTTTACTCACTAATGCCAACAAATCTGTATCTACCTCAATGAAATAGTGAAGAAATAGCTAAGGCTTGGAGAGAGATTAAGGGATTTGTCTAATGTTGGTACTTGCAGGGGCAATACCAAACTTCAAGCTTGAGTCTTTCATTTCTTCTTCTTCTGGTGGTTTCTAAAGTTATCTTGCCACATTGATTTTTAAAAGGGGAAAGAAAACTGTAATGTGTAGATTTCTATGATAACCCATGTATTAGTTGCAATGTGAAAAGCAAAACAGAATGAGTTGAGTAGGCTATCTGCCCAGGCACACATTATAGCATCTACGTTTGCATGTGTCAATTCCTTTGTGGTGCATCTATGTACATGCATGTGTGCATGTGTGTGTTTTACATTCATTAATTATAATAAATTAGTTTAAACTTTTATAGACTGGCTAAGCAAGTCCAAAATCTGTAGCACAGGCAACAAAGGACAAAAAATCATGGGAGGCTAGGAGTTGGAGAACATATAAAAAGCTATAGGACAGATGCAGAATTTGTTAGCACTCTCTCTGGCTCTATCTCTGCAAAACTTGGGATCTGTTCCCAAGTTCTTACAAGTGATTAAACTAGATCATGTAGGGTAAGTTCCCTCATTCAACTGTATTAAGATGCAACTACATTTTAAGACCCCTTTATAGACTCACCTAATTAGTATTTCATTGAACAAAAGTGAAATGAAACTTTAAAAAAGTCACACCAAAATCATCATCATCATCCTGATCGACTCAAAAATTATATATTATCTTTGAATTGTAATCTTGAAATAAAAATGGACACAAAGTAAGCCATGTTTTTACCAATATACTAAGAATCATCCTGCATATAACTAAAAACAACTTAATTTTCTCACCAGAAGAAAATTGAAGTATTTGGATGGCATTTACTTTTCTCCTTTGATGTACTATAATTGAAACATAGACAATAAAATATTATGCTAAATAATTAGAGGATTAAAAAAAAGATGAAGGCAAAATCATTCAGTTGCTTGTATATTTGTTACTCTCTGTTGCCATGATCAAATATCTGGCAAAAAGATAAGGGGTAAGGGTATTTCTGGCTCATGGTTTAGAAGATACAATCTATCATGGAAGGAACAATAGAGTAGCTAAGGTGGACTTGTCTGTCAAGGTGACATTTTATGACAGGACATACCCCAGTTGCAGATAAAGAATGAAAGAACTTAACAAGAACCAGAACAACAGGTAGGCTGTCAACTTAAAAAGACAGCCCCAATTGGCCTATTCTGCCTAAACCCTAACTAATCCTTATGGTTATGCAATTTTTAATTAACTCATAGTGTGTTTATGAATGTTTTGCCTGTATGTATGTGTACAGTCCATGCTCTGGCCTGGTACCTGTGGAGGTCACAAGAGTTATCGGGTTGTTGGGAACTGGAGTTACAGATGGTTGTGAACTATAATGTAAGTGCTGGGAACCAAAATATGGATTTCTCTACAAGAGTGGCAAATGCTCTTAACTGCTGAGCTGTCTCCCTAGCCCTTAGACCTCAACATCTTGAAGGTTCCATAGCCTCTCCAAACAGTGCCACCCACTGAACCCAACAATATACATACGTGATTATTTGTGTCAAAATAATTGTCCTAGTCTTCCTCTGTGGCTGCAGATAGTATTTACTACAAGATCATAAACCTGGGAAGCATCTCATTTGATTTTAACCATTTTCCTCAGCATAATACAAGCAATCATTCTACAAAGATATCTACATTAGCACTTGGTAAAAGTTAGGGTGGATTTCTGAAGATTTGCAATGATGTCCTATCATTATATACCACATTCTAGACTTTATTCTTCAAAGCATTTCCATGTGAATCATACCCATATCAGTGGATGTTTTATCCCGTATTCCTTAAGTGGTTATTAAAGGAGGTGGGGAACCCAATAAATCAATGTATTTCTTGAACATTGAACCATTTACTCTATTTCATTTGTCCACAAATAAATTTATTGGTCAGGAAAAAACCATACTGAGTACAACAGCTTAACAGTAGATGAATAATTCAGCAATTCTGTGGATGTTTGAACCTGGGTCAATGTGCCAGAGTCATCATGACTACCAAGAGAACCTAGGACTGCTACCACAAGGCAGAGACAATGAGAAACATGAGTGTAGTGTTGGAAGGCCTCAGAGGCATCTTTTAGTACTCCCACATTCTGTGATTTAAGTCAACAGAAAACTACAACCAGCTAATTATATAAGGATAGAATGGCCATTGCTTTTCATGAGTGAAGGCTTGAATCACCACACCAAGCACAAAACCACAACTTAAGTATACAACCTAAAGTTAGAGAAAGCAAATTCATATCCAAAGTGCCCATTCCATACAAACAAAACCATCTAACAAGAACCCATATCTTAAAGAATATTGAACAGTCTATGAACAAAGCCTGAGATTCCTCTTTCTCTACCAACTTGTATTAGATGACCCCCATAGGACAAAATGTGTATTCAAAGAAGGAGAGGGATTCAACATTTTTAACTGGGGACAACTGTTTTAGTTCACACTCATACTTCCTAGCCTTCGTGTGATTGTTCTTTTGGGATTTGTTTAGTTAGCCACCAGAATTTTGTGAACAAACTACTTGTAGTAGAAGAATTGTTAAGTAAATAGTTAATAGACTGTGGAAATTTAGATAATAGACATTAGAAAGGAGAGATAGATAAATTATAGACATCTGGAGAGGTATACTGTAGGTAGATGATAGAAAATTGGAGATAGATGATGGGAAGATGGATGATGTATCGACAGATGATAGATGAGATTAAAATGATCTATGATACAGCCTGGGTGGATCTGTCACCTTTCAAAAGTGACACATCTAAAGTTAACAAATGGAAAGTGTTATAAGAAATAAGAAATGTTTTGGGTGTTTTATACACATCATCATGTAAATTTGTATACATGTAGATGTGTGTCAGAGAACCAATATACTCAACGTACATGAAATACATGGAAATTGTTTCTTTTATTGTTTTTTTTTTTTAGTATAGAATAGAGTTTATTTAGGGCATGGGGAGGGGAGTTAAGAGGGCAGGGGCAGAGAAAGTCAGTGAGAGGGAGAGAGTAGAGAAATGGAGGCCAGTCATGGCCATTTGGAGAGAGGGGGAAAAGGAAGGGGAGCAAGAGGGCAAAGATGTGAGAGAGACAAGAGAGCAAGAGAGGCAAGAGACATGGGAATTGTTATGAGAAATATGTTTCATTGTTTTGTGCACATTATCATGCAAGTATGCACACATTAGTGTGAGTTAGAGAACCAATATACTCAAGATAGATGAAATTTCTGACAGTTGAATATGGTATATGACATAAACTTTTTCAATAATTAGAATGAGTATATACTCTTCTAATAATTAGTATGATACATTAAACTAGTCACATATTATCAAGTATCGCAGTCTGTGCCTATGTGTATGCAGTGTACTTTTGTCTAGGATCAGTGCCACAAGCATGTGACAAATGGGTTGTGCTAGCTCAGGAAAGCTCCATTGTCAATAGACAGCAGTGATGTATGAGTTTTTTCATAATCTTATGGGACTTCCCATGCATATGTGGCCTGTTGTTGGTGAAATTTTTGTTGTACCACCCATGCTATATGTCTTGCTGGTCTTGATTCCCTGACTGAACCTAAGGTTCCCACCCTGCGGTCTATGTACGATTTCTCCATGCATCCAATTAACACTAGCCTATGTGCTGCTGCGAAGGGATTTTGCACATGCAATTAAAGTCCCAAGTCAGTAGGTTTTTTTTTAGGAAAAGGAGATTGTCCCTGGTGAGCCTGACCTAATTAAGTGACCCCCCTATAAGTGAGTGGGCTTTTCCTGGTGGAAGAAATTTAAGTTGGGAGGGAAGGCTTGGCACAAGCTTTGCTTCCCCGGGCCTAAAAGAGAAAGTCCCATGGAAAGGCCCCATATGGACATCGTGGAGCTAAGAGCAATGTCAAGCTCACATCAAGCAACACAGAAGTCTTTGCCACAGTCTGAAGAATCCGGGAAATTTGACAGGACCCCTCGTACAGTCTCTAGATAAGACTCATCTGTGTATCAAACGCTGCGAGGAACTCGTGACCCACACAACTGTACTACAGGTACAGAGCACCGTGGTATGGTGTTGTTTTAATGTTTATGTGGCTTGTTGTGAATGATATCCCCTGCAACAATAGGAAAGGAATATAGAGATGTTCTCTTAACTAACCTCAGATTCCTTTCTATGAACTGAACGGAGACTACCTCTGCCTGAGATTATCAAGGAGCCCTTGGAAGCTTACTTTTTTTCCCCTCTGAATCTGATGTTCCTGGCAACATAAGCTTTGGGTAACTTCAGCACACAGTTCTGGGCTGCATTTCCCAGATTTCTCTGAAAACCCCCGGAGGCAACGAAATTTAAGAAAGGGAAAGTGACTCTGTAGCTCAGCTTCGTACTTGTCCAGCTTGAGAATCCTTGCAGCAGATCCCAGGCTAATGGCTCCAAGATCTGGCTCATAACTGTGAAGACTCATCTAAATACGATTTTTCCATGAGTACCATCAGAAATTACTAGGACACTTTTCAAACAATATTTTCTGTTTGTAGACACTGACTTTGGCATTGATATATATTCAAACATACTGAGGATGTTGAAATTCCCCTAATTTGCAGTACAGACATCATTTACTTAGATATACTTCTCCTGAAAGTGCCTTGTAGAGCATTGCTCTAAGAAGAAACTGAGAATGTACTGGAATTACTGCAGAAACATTGACCCCTTTAAAGTGCATAACCATAAAGGAATTTACACAGAGTCCATAGCAAGCTGCAGATAACAGCTATGAAGTACTGATGTCTAGGGGAATAAAATTCAGAACATACAAGTGTGGCCGTACAACAGCAGGTATGAATGACACAATATGGACTCTGTACATCTCTCATCGTGGACCTGATGACTGGGGAGTAAAAGTTAAAAAGCCAAGTTTTTCAAAGAATTTCCTAGTGATGACAATTTCAGCAACAGGAGTTTTAAAATACAGTGCTGCTATCAATTCTAGTGGTTTTAAAAAAAGGTGTTGGGAACTGATTTTCCTCATAGGATTATCTTAAACAAAACCTACAAAAAATGCTTGACATTGTGCATTTTTAGAAAGCAAGTTATGTAAAAATATTAAGAACTGTAATTAAGCATGATAACATTACACTAATGCTTGTAACCTCGGTGCTTTGCCAGACTGTGAGCAGAATATCCAAGAACAGGGAAGCTGGAATCAAATCAGTTAGAATGCTCAGAGAATTCTATCTCCCAGAGCATGCACACTGCACTAATAGAATGTAGAAACAGCTAGGCATTGTCTGTAAAAATACAATTGGCTGTGCTTTATGGCAAATGGATTAATACCGAAATTTTAACTCTTTTGAATGTCTCATTTTTGACATTTGTAGTCATTGGCCTCAGAAAAATATGGATCATTTATTTATTTATGACAAAACTTCCTTCAGAAAATCTCAGGATGAACAAATACATAAGGAAATAAATATATTAGGTAAACAAATCCATCTATGTGGGGTATATATTTATGCATATGTAGCTTATGCACACATGTATACAAGTATGATGCATGATTATACACAAAGAGTTTCTATTACTTAGCAGTGTAGGTAGGACCCCTTGCATGCGGGCCAATAACCTCTCAGACTGTAATCTGGACCAGATGTTTCTGAAGGAATAATACATATAATGTACCTAATGTTTGCAAGACTACACAATAGGTAGATACTTCCTTCTTACCCCAGCTGGTGATAGTCTATGCCCTGAAGCTTAGAGATTTATAACCCTTGTAATTTTACCCTAAATCGAGTAATTGCAGATGCTACTCCATTGTATGATTTTAATTAGTGGTAAAAACTCAGCCAGGATGTTAAATGTCAAGATAATGAATTTCAACTGGGTAAGATACCTAGAATCCTTAGAAATTACTAGTATCACAGATTTTATTTGTGATTATAATCTTACTCTAAAATTATATAAGGACTATTCTAATGTAAACTCCTTTTTTCCACAAATATCAAAGTACAATATATATATATATATATATATATATATATATACACTTCCTTTTTGAATAAAAATATCAAGTATATCAAGTGTTACTGAATTAACACCATTTTCATGAAATAATTTAATGCATAAAATGGAATATGGTTCAAGAAACTAAAATTAGAATGTAATTTGTTTTCCTTTCCTCTCAACAGTCTCTCTTTGGTGGTGGTGGTGGGGGGTGTGGTTTTCTTTCTTGACTCTTAGTCTTGCCATGTATCTTGGGCTAGCTTTAAAGTTGAAACCTTACTGCTGTTCTGTCTGGAGTGTTAGGATTGCAGGTGTGCTGCACCATGTCTCGACTAGAAGACTTTTGGTCCATGTTGAGAACACCTTGCTTCGTCACTGGCCATTCCATGGAGAATTGGGTTTTATGGAGTTTTTGCGTTTAAGAAGACTTTCTTCAAATGCCACCAGTTTATTTTTATATGACAACACAATGTGCAGAAATGTTCATGGTGTTATTGAAAAGAAATTCAAGCACTGTCTATAGTCAGCTTAGCTCTGAAGGATTATTCCATTCACAGGCATGTATTTTAATCAGTATTTATTTCCCCTCATTTTCATGGTTTCTCTTTGTATAAAATGCTGGGATTTTCCCATCATTTTTATGTTCTCATCATAAGGGTACATGGAGTAGTATAGGAGAGTCAACAAAGGACTGTAGCAGTAATCACAGAAAGACACATGGAGTCCAAATGCTGATTTTGTCTCCTTTTGTGTTTGTCAACTTGGCATTAAGGCTAACAAGCTATGAATGGTAACATATGGGATGATGTAACATTTGTTACCTCATTTGGGATGAGGTAACAGTGGAGCCCTGGAGATTACCACAGGAAGGCTCAGTGGCTCAGTCCTCTCTGTCAGTGAGCTCCTCAATTGCCTTCCAGGAAAGCATGGAGCATTCCTGGAATTCACTCACCAAGCTCTCCAGTAAACAAAAGGAGTATATGGCTGAAAAATAAGCATGCAAGAAAATAACCTGTAGTTGACTTATTTGAGGAAATCTATAAGTAAAATATGATTAGATGTGATCACCTAGCTTCTATTCTGAAATTAATAACATTTATTCCTAGATACCACAAAAATTGAAAGAAAAGAGTAGGATTTTAACGTGATATAATCTAATAAATGGGTGAGAGAGATCTGGGCATGACACCACACAACTGTAATTAGAACTCTCGGAAGACAGAGATGGCTCTCGAGTTTGCTGTCATCTTGGGATAAAAACTGTCATCCCATCACAAAATGAAAATTAATAAAATAGGACAGAGAATTTGGTTTCAGCGCATCTTCTTGTATAGAACATGGGACTTGTATACATTTAATATATGTTACGAGAATGCTTGGGATGAGGATTAATTTGAGGAAACTAAGTTTAGATAAAAATAATGTGAAATTGGTATTTCATCAAGGTATAAAAAGTAAAAGACATTAAAAATGTTAAATGATAATATATAATATCTATGGTGAATTTATGAGAGCAGAGTAAATTTTTAATATTTAACAAAGCAACTTATAAAGCCTGGTTTGAAATTTTATCATTTATCACTTTGACAACTTAGCTTTGAGAGGGAAACCTCAATGTACAAACTCTGCTTTAATATCCAAGGAAAATAAAAGCACTAGAGAAAGAAGTTTAGGATACACATTTTATCACCTTACCAAGTAGCACTTTAATCAACAATATGGACCATTTGAACTTTCCATCAATCCTTGGTTGCGTACCTGTGCATTTACACCCAGTCATTCTATCTTCCTAACTTCATCCCAGGCTGTGAGAGCAGATTTTATTATTATAAGAGATGATAGCACTAACACAGAAACACAAAAGGCCCATTCTTCCTGTCGGGCCTTTTACTGCAATCCTCATACTAATTGCATTGAAACAAAGAACAACTTTTCTTCCATCCATGGAGGAGAATGAAATGTGAGAATATAATTAATGATGAGTTATGTTGGGTAAGCAGATGTTTAAGTCATCCAAAATTAAAACAGTTTCTAGCTTTAAAACATTAACAAATCTATATCACATTAACACTAAAAGGTCAATTCATAATCTCTATAGATACAAAAATCCTTACTGGAATTCAAAGTACATTTATGACAGCTTTCAAAAAAGCAGAAAAGAAATGGTTTAACATGATAAGTGATGGCTCCAAAAGCCGTCATATAACAACATGCTGAGTCCATTTCATGTTATTTTTGTTTGTATATTTGTTTACAACTGACCAGGTAGAACTGGGTAACCTACCAGAGGCCAGTCCAGGGAGAATATGGATTCTCTCTCTCTCTCAGCACCCATTAATTTCCTGTAGCTCTTCATCTATGAGTGGGTCCTTTGAGACCCCTCCCATCTGCATTGTCATGTTAACTGGTGTCTTCGTGCAGTTCTTTTAGGCAATCACATTGTTGAGGTTTCTTGGGTACAATTTCTCTGTCACAAGTAGAACAGTCTTGCATCAAACTCTCTGGTCTTCTGACCATTGTCATATTTCTGCACCTCCCTTCATTATGCCACCTAGCTTAGGGTTGTATTATAGATTAATCATCTGGGACTGGGTCCTTCATGATCTGTTGTTCTCTATGTTTCAACAAGTTTTAGATTCTTTAATAATCACCAACTGCAGCAAAAATAAGATCCTTTGATTAGTAGAGACTTTAATAGAAAAAAAAGATTGGTTATGATCTTTTATTAAGGAAGATATACCAAGTACAATAATCTTCAGCTCTTTCATAATATCTAGCAGTAAGAGTAATACATATCTACAAATATATTTATAAAACACGTTTATATATGTTGGGTTTAGAGGAGTATAGTGAAGTTTGTGTGTTTACATGTACTTGCATCTTCCTGTGTGTGTGACAGGGTTGTGTGTTTGTGTGTACGTCTATGTGTGCATATATGTAGAGGACAGACACCATAAGATGCTGTTTCTCACCCGCTGTTCTCTTTTGTTTCATTGTTTTCCTTCTTTTTGTTCATTTTTCTTTTGTTTTCAGGAATGTTATTTCTGTTAGAAGACATTTTGTATTTAGTTTTGGTTCCTAGGTTAAATTCTTACTAACAGAGTTGTGATTTTTTCTTTTTCTTTCTTTTTTTTTGGGGGGAGGGGTTGTTTTTTGTTTTTTGAGACAGTTTCTCTGTGTAGCCCTGGTTGTTCTAGAACTCTCTCTGTAAACCAGGCTGGCCTTAAATTCAGAAATCCACCTGCCTCTGCCTCCCAAGTGCTGTGATTAAAGGCGTGCGCCACCACTGCCTGGTAGAGTCCCCTCTCAGTATACCCGTCAACTGTTCCCCATTGCATACCTCCTCTCTGACCCTCTATCTCCACGAAGATGTCCCTATCTCCAACTCCCATCCCACTAGACCTCAAAACACCCTGGAGCCTCCAGTTTCTTTTTTTTTTTTTTCAAGACAGGGTTTCTCTGTGTAGCCTTGTCTGTCCTGGAACTCACTCTGTAGACCAGGCTGGCCTTGAACTCAGAAATCTGCCTGCCTCTGCCTCCCAAGTGCTGGGATTAAAGGCATGCGCCACCACCGCCAGGTGTGATTTTTTTTTTAACTTACACTGCTTTGCAGAATTATTTATATGCTCAGAAAATTATTTCATCTTTTAAAAGATATCAGCTATCAAGTCTTTTGTACCTGACAGAATTGAAAATTCATTGTAATACATAAACCTATTTTTAATGATGACAAAGTAACACAATATTGTAAATACTGTCAGTTTACCTTAAAATGAAATGGATTAAATCCTCAAAAGGTTAATATATTTTTTTCAAAGGAGAGATGATTATTAATATGTTGCCTTTATTAATAAAAAATTAGTTAGGCAAGTATAGCATAGACTATATCATGTTAGAATTTTTTGACTTGTGCTGATTGATATCTCTCAAGTCACTTCACAAAATATTAGAAACCACATACTAAGTGCAAAATAAGAAAAAAAAACAAAGAATTGTCAAATACTTAAAAGTATTTATTAACAAGGTACAAAGACTTTACTGTATGCATATGCCATTGGGTTGTTAGCTCTATGTGCTTTATATATGCACCGAGCAGTATAATTTATGCAGTATCTTATTGAACTTTTTATCTCTGTAACTAGGCACAATAACTCATTCATCACCACACTAGTTGTTTTTATTGTGACTTTTGTAAGCTACCACAACATGGAAGCTTAAAACATGAAGTTGTCTCATGGCTCTGTAGATCAAAAGACACATGTGGGCCTCCCAAGTCAAAAATCAAGCAATACCACGGTTCTTCACATACCTAAGCTTAAGAAAGCCTGCTTCTTGTAGTTTGTGGATTGTATCTTGGGTATTCCGAACTTCTGGGCTAATATCCACTTATCAGAAAGTGCATACCATGTGCGTTCTTTCGTGATTGGGTTACCTCACTCAGGATGTTATCCTCCAGGTCCATCCATTTGCCTAAGAATTTCATAATCCACAAACCACAAGAAACTCAAGAAGAAGAAAAATCGAAGTGTGGATACTTCATTCCTTTTTAGAAGGGGGAACAAAATACCCATGGAAGGGGTTGCAGAGACAAACTATGGAGCAGAGATGGAAGGAAGGACAATCTAGAGACTGTTCCACCTGGGAATCCTTCCCATAGTCAATTGCCAGCAAGTTCTGGCTGACAGGAGCCTGATATAGCTGACTCCTGAGAGACTCTGACAGTGCCTGACTAATACAGAAGTAGAGGCTCACAGCCATCCATTGGACTGAGTACAGGGTCCCCAGTGAAGGAGCTAGAGAAAGGACCCATGGAGCTGAAGGGGTTTGCAGCCCCTTAGGACGAATAACAATATGAACTAACCAGTACCCTCAGAGCTCCCTGGGACTAAACTGCCAACCGAAGACTACACATGGGGGTCGGGGGGACTCAAGGCTCCAGCAGCATGTGTATAGCAGAGGATGGCCTAGTCAGTCATCAATGGGAGGATAGGCCCTTGGTCCTGTGAAGATTCTATGCCCCAGTGTAGGGGAATGCCAGGGCCAGGAATCAGGAGTAGGTTGGTTGGTGAGCAGGGAGAGCGGGGAGGAAACAGAGTTTTTTTCCCCAGAGGGGAAACTGGGAAAGGAGATATCTTTTTTACTTTGAAAAGTAAATAAAGAAGAAGAAGAAGAAGAAGAAGAAGAAGAAGAAGAAGAAGAAGAAGAAGAAGAAGAAGAAGAAGAAGAAGAAGAAGAAGAAGAAAGAAAGCCTGATTCTCTGATCACCTAGATGGGTGGTAGCATTGAGATCCTGTAGTTACCAGAAGTAGATGGCCATTGTCTTTCCAGCTTAGTGCTGAGGACCATTTACAATGCCTGGACTAAAATCTGCCTGCATCCTTTGGCTTATAGGTTCCTTCTTCCATCTTCAAAGCCCTGAGCTAGGGAAAAGTTGATTGTTCATGGCACTCAGCTGCCTCACACTTCAAGTTCCTGCTGCTTGTTCTTCCATACATCTTTATCCACTTTCTAGAATTTATGTAATTAGATAATACCAAACAACTCACACCATTCTGTGACCTTGAATACTGTTAGCATTCTGTATAAACTCCACCCCCACAGATACCTGGCAGCAGCCAGGTATGCTCCTCCCCATGGTTACCTGGCAACGGCCAGGTAGGCCTGGCCCTATAAAAAGGGCTGCTTGCCCCCTCCTCTCTCTTACTCCTGCTTCTCTTCCTTGCCTCTTACCCCCTTGCTCCACCTCTCTCCCCCTTCCCAACTCTCTCCACATGGCCATGGCTGGCCCCTACTTCTCTACTCTCTCCTTCTCTCTGCCTTTCTCTGCCTCTGCTACCCTCTTCACTCCCCTCCCCATACCCTAAATAAACTCTATTCTATACTATTCTGACATGCGTCTGGTCCTTCAGGGGGAAGGGATGCCTCTGCATGGGCCCGCCGAGGCACCCCGTTGCCCCACACCTCGCCAGAACATATTCTTATAGCTCTCTCTCTCTTTATGATCACAGAAACAAGCATGTGTTGTCCCATACATCTGTGCATTCACGGTGTGGGATGCTGAGACTCTTAGTTGTAGTCAAAACTGCTAAATATGTATCTTCTGGGATTCACTGGAAAGCAGGTGCCCAGAGAATAGATAAAATGCTGAGACACACAACACAGCACACGTGAGTATGAAGACTGAGACCAAGCTCTGGAGTCTATTTGTAGGATGTTCCAGATGTCAGCATCTGATGGCATGTGATGGATTTCCACTTGAGTGCTATCCTTTCGAGCCAGCTATTGCTCCAAGACCACTGAAAGGTGTATGTTGGATGATGCCAAGCAGTTCTGGAATTGATGGTGCTGTCTGAGACAGTTTCCCATCTGAGGACAGGCTGTTTCTCCCATTCCTGGAAGCACCTGAAGTAACTTTTATAAGGACGTGAAATGGGTGCGCTGTTGGCTGGGTGCGAATGAGGAATGGCACTGCTCATGCTCAGATGGGACTGAAGTGAGAATGGATCTGAGAGACTGGACAGTCTTGCTCCTCTCTTAAGAAGAGGGGAAAGCGCACCTTGGAGCAGCTGCCATTGAAGAGATTGTCACGTCCTTCTTGTCAGATCACCCAAATATGCAGCAAGTGCATAATTTCTTTGTCCCAAAATGTTTTGGGTGAGGTCACTTAAATGCTGCTTTTAATTTGCGATTTGCAATTTCCACTTACCAGGGGCTTAAAAATGTGTCTGTGGTTGTTAAAAACACTCTGGAATTTAAAAATAAATAAATAAAATAAAGTAAAATAAAAAGGATCACCTCCACTGGTTTCACAGGAACTCCCTTACTCTGTTTTTAGAATGTTAATCTCTGGATTGTGGGGACAGAGCTTAGCAAAGTGCATGTACGCAGCAAAGCAGGTGGTTTAGATTCTTGCTTCTGTTCCAGGGAAAATCTGCACATACACTGGGGTGCAGCACAGAGAGATTATACAGTAAAATGCTTCCACAAACTAGAGTTTAAAGATCCGGAAATCTTATTATTTTTCTCAGTCAAAATGTAAATGGATAAATTCCTATGTTTTTTTAGGTTGTAAACATGAATCCTGAAGGCTTCTCTAAACAGCTCAAAAACATATCTCACACAAAATGCCAGCCCTGTGTAATCCTCTGAAAATCCCACTCATTTGAGAACACTTGGCTGAGGTGGACACTTTGAAAACCAAGAGATTCGTGTTCAGCACACCTGTCTCCTTTGTACTGACACCAGTGTGCACAAGAGGGCATGAGGATTATATGGCTTCACTCACCTGTTAACTGGAGTGATGCTCACAGAGTCTACTATGCATCGCATGTAAAGGCGCAAAGTGAATATGGCAAAAAAAGTTCAAAGAGGTGGGAAATTAATACAAGGTTAATAACTATAATAAAAACAGCAGTGGCAGTGTAGAGAAGCACCTAACACAAGATTGACTGAAGCACTCGCTGCCCTATGTCTATTGCCTCTTTTGTTAGAGAAGCGCTCGCTGCCCTATGTCTATTGCCTCTTTTGTTAGAAGAGTTAAAGTGTGGGGATGGGATGGGGGGGCTGAAGGGGTAATCGGGATATTATTTGGAATGTAAACAAATAGAATGATTAATAAAACATAGCTAATAATAATAATAATAATAATAATAATAATAAATAAAGATACAAATATTGGGGGGGAAAGAAGAGTTGAAGTGCTTACTTTGTGTACACATGTTTACATATGTGTGGGTAAGTGTCCTTATTTGTGTGTGTATATGCTGATGCCAGAGATTAATATTAGAATCTTCTCAGTCACTCAATTACTCGTTCTGGGTTTTTGTTTGTTTGTTTGTTTTGGGGGGGTTGTTTGTTTGTTTGTTTTTTGTTGTTGGTTTTTTTGTCAGTCTCTTACTGAACCTGGGGCCTGAGTGACTAATTCAGTTAAATTGATTGATCAGTAAACCCATTCATTCTTCTGCATCGTCCTTTCCAGTGAGGTCATTACAAGGTATAAGCCATTGCTGGATGGTTTTTGTCTTGTGTTTTTCCCATGAGTGAAAGCTCAAATCCATAGAACTTGACTCAGGGCTGTCTGCTTATGTGAGAAGCACTTATGGGCTAAGCTGCCCCTTGGCACGCTTATGGACTTTACCATACGACACACACTGCATTTACTCTACATTCGTTAAGAATTACTTCTCAGCCAGAAATATCTTGTAAATGCTTCGCTTTTGTGTCCCAGCCCATGGAAAGGCCAGCTAGCTATATTCTTTTCTGTCCATACTTCTCTTCAGTTTATCAGAAAACTGAAAACAAGATACCATAATCATAGTTCTATGTATGAGGAGGCTAATGCACATGTCATGAATTTACCCTTACTTATATTTGCTTGCCTCGTTGCTGTTGCCGCTCTTCTTTCCCAGGCTGAAGTGGCAAGTTGACACAGACGTGTAAAGTGTCTCTGTGACTCTAACCTTTCAGGTAGAGATAAGATTTTCTGCCACACACACTCACTGTCATGATTATATTAATCATATCTGGGCCAGGAACAACAACAACAAAAACAAAGCAGCCATGTAACCTCCAACCCAGGGTGCCCCTTCCACTGTGGGATTCTCATGAGACAGCCGTATCTTATTCTGGTAAGAAAACAATAGGTTAAAAGTTTTCTGGGTTTAGGTCTTTCCTACGTTCATTTCCAAATGGCAATATGGAAATGCCTGGAAAGCAGAGCATGGAATATGGCAGGGTGGAAAGATAGCATCTGAAGGAGGAAGGTTGGTGGTTCCAAGACCTTAGAGGACTGAGAACACATTCCTAAGGAGTATCTCAGGTGGAAACGGGGAAATAGATGTGAAACTGCCAGATAATCAATAAGAATATTATGTTGGAAAAAAAAAAAAAGAAAAGAAAAGGCAAATATCTGTGGCCTTTGCTGCAGCCAATGGTGGTGCTGTGGTGCCTGCTGGGGTGGAGAGCCATGTTGGTGTCTATGGTCTGTACTGCCACTGGAGACCACAGTGAGGTCCATGGTTTGTGCGGAGGTGAGAAACCATGTAGTCCTTGATCCATTGTGCTACTGACTATAAGGGCAAGGATGTTTCTTTTTCAGTGGCTTTGATGACTGCAGACGTGCATAAATGAGAATGAGAAACATAGAAGGCTTCTATGACAACTTCTCCCTCCCCAGTCTCAACCCTCCTCCCCCAAATAAACAGTCTAGACAGGAAGCCAGTGAAGAAAACTCTGAAACATTGTGATGGCGTGCTGAAGTGTAGCACGTCATATTTGAAGGCTTCTGAAGTTGATGGTGCAGGACTCAGCTTTCTTTAAAGGCCTGGCCACTCCGAGTTTGACCTTGATCCAATAAGTATGTGGGCAACATAAATCGGACTTGATGGGTTTTTTTTTTCCTTCTTTTTTTAGAGAAAGGTTTCGAGGGGTGGTGTGGACAGGTGGACCAAGTGGCTGGTCAGGAAGTAAATGAGATCAGGGTGCGTTATATGAAATTTCAAAGTAATCAATAAAAATATGTTGTGGGGAGGTAAGAAACTAAACAAGCACAAACTTAAGAAAAAAATAAGACATGGTAAAATACATCCATAAATTTGGCCACTCATTATGCTGGCATTGGCTTCGGCTTCCTTGGCTGTCATGAATTGCTCTTATAATAGAATAAATCCAGTGTGTTCTGTCCTGAGGAACCTTATCTTGCAGATATGTATTAATGGAGTTGATTGGGGTTTGGGTTACTTTGTATTAAAGTTATATGCATTCAAATGCATCATCTGTCCACTTAACCATATGAGGAGACTTCAGATACTAATCAAATAGCCTATACACAGCAAAGTATTGCATCATAATTTATTTCAGGCACTGCAAGTCTTTTTTGGAGGGTTGGCTTTTTTGTTTGTTTTTTGTTTTGTTTTGTTTTGTTTAATTTAATTTAATTTTTTACTTATTCAGTTTACATCCCGCTTACTGCCACCCTCCCAGTCATCTCCTCCCACAATCTTTCCCCTATCCTCCCTTCCCTTCTCCTCTGAGTGGGTGCCCCCACCCTGAGGATTCCCCCTACCCTGACACTCCAAGTCCCTGTGATGCTAGGTACTTCCTCTCCTACTGAGACCATACAAGGCAGCCCAGCTGGAAGAACATATCTCAAGTACAGGCAACAGTTTTTGGGATAGGCCCACTCGGAACTTAAACAGTGGCTGGAGCTTAGGAACTCTCATAGAAGAAGAGGAGGAAGGATTGCAGGCCCGAAGGGGATAGGCACTCCACAGAAAGACCAACAGAGTCAACTAACCTGGATCCTTGGGGCTCTCAGAGTCTCAGCTACCAACCAGAGAATGTCGTCTACTGGCTGGACATAGGCATCCCTGCTCATATGTAGATGTACAGCTTGGATTTATGGTTCCTTAAATCATAAGTCGGCCCTTCCGCATGTGCTGAATTGTGTAGAAGTCATCACTTTTCTCCCTCATTCTCTGGTTAGTACTCCATCTTAAAGGTCATGGGTCACCACTCTAGGGTGTGTCTACGCCAGCTCCTCCAACCACTGTGCCATGCAAGGCGGTGGGACCATCCCATTTAATGAGCCATTCTGAAGATTACCTGCAAACAGGAAAATTCACTCTGGCAAAATAAGGTTTATCCAGAACTCGCATAACAGAAGTTGCAAAAGCAAAAAACTGAGCAGACTTCTCGACTGCCTTCTATGCAATTCTGAGCAAACCTCTAGACTGCCTTCTATGCAATTCACTTAACCAAATGAGATGTGGATACAAGAGACACTTGAGTATATCGATGCTATCTCATCATGTCTGACAGCTCTCTGCAAAATTATTGATTCCATTTTGAGAGTACTTTAAAACTTTCACTGCATTTAAGGGAGTGAGTGTTGTTGAAGTTATTATTGATTGGTTGTCTCTGTCTTTTTTAGTATTTGCCCCTGTCAAAAAAAGGAAAAGAAAATTCCTTGAAATTGTGGTCCCTCCCACACAAACCTAACCACAGTTCCAATAGGCCTTGCATGTGAGGGCTATATTGCAGCTTCATTGTGAAGTACACCAGTATAGTGATTAAAGATCTAGAGAAGATCTGGAAAGGAACAGAAAGTACCTCCTTTAAGTTTCAAAGTCCTTTCCATCTCTCCAGTTTTACTGCAACTGTAGATGTAAAATAGGTCATGTGCGATTTGTAAGTATAATTAAATTAACATGGACATTGATGTGCCAATGAACTGCACTTAAGAAGCAGGAGTAGTATAGATTTGACTGCAGAGCTCTGGTTCACTGATCCCTTGTCCTCTACTCTGGGGTTAAGCTCATTTGAACAGTAGACACAACTCAAGATAAGAGGTGCTTTGAATGTTTTGGATCCTACTTATACTTGAGATGCATGCCAAGGATTGAGAGGTGACCCAAATACTGAGTAACATAGACAGAGATATGTGTGGGTTCTTCTTTGTGAATGAGGGTTATCATGGAACTAACATTATCAGCAGAGACAATGTAGGAATGGGAGACTTTTATCAGACTGTGAATATCTTGCTTTGGGCATCTCTGTTTTGTGCTCTATGTTCCTTGGGAAAGTCAGGAAGAAATGCATAAACTTAAAAAAATACTTTTCCAAAGAATATCTAGTGGTTTTGTTTTGTTTTGTTTTGTTTTAGGTATACGCCCAGGAGTGGTATAGTCGGGTTCTCTGGTAGTACTATGTCCAATTTCCGGATGAACCACCAAACTGATTTCCAGAGTGGTTGTA
>NW_022196895.1:18267775-18298271 GCF_008632895.1 Mastomys coucha | reverse complement strand
ATCCTGCCAATCCATGAGCATGGGAGATCTTTCCATCTTCTGAGATCTTCTTCAAGTTCTTTCTTCAATGTTTGAGGGTATTCAGAAGTAAGAGCATTCAAACCATCAGTTTAGACTCAGGACAGCTGGGATTCAGATCTGAGACTGGGAACAGACTGAGGCCAGGAAAGAGGGCTGGTTGCAAACTATACCAGACACTCAAATGGATTTGATGTTCTTTATATATGATCTAAGACAAGAAATGGATCCTCTTGTCCTCCGTTTCCACACCATAAATGTAAGAAGATTGGGGTTTTGTTGTTGTTGTTTGCTGTTGCTAATTCTTACTCCTGAAGGGACTACATTGTGTAAAAAGCTAACCTGAAGGCAGAAATGACAGTGGCTCTGTGATGCACCACTTTGTGGTTATGTGTGACTTCTAATTGGCATGTGTTATTTTCTAAGAAAGGAAATTTTTTTTTTTTTTTTTTTTTTTTTTTTGGTTTTTCGAGACAGGGTTTCTCTGTAGCCCTGGCTGTCCTGGAACTCACTCTGTAGACCAGGCTGGCCTCGAACTCAGAAATCCACCTGCCTCTGCCTCCCAAGTGCTGGGATTAAAGGCGTGCGCCACCATCGCCCGGGGGAAATTTATTTTTAATCTATAATAATATGAACATAGATATGACAATGAAAAAGTTCAAGATTAAGCCTTTTCCCCCAGCATACCAAGAGGTCAGGTTATCAAACCTCATCAATGACACATGGCACAAAACGAAATTGCATCTTTAAATTTTGTCAGCAGTTTCTGCACACACATATCCATATCCTTACTCTTTCTCCTTTTATATTAACTCCTCTCTAGTTTGTAATGAAGGTATGAGGTCTGCTCTTACAGTGCATTTATGTGTTGCACTGTTCCTCTATGACAGAGTTAGTTATAATTCCTTAACTCTTTTCTGCTGATGACCTTTTAAAGCAGCATAATTAGAATAAGTTGTGGTTATTGTATCAGAATGTGCATCCCATGGGCCAACAAGGCAGCACATTAATTCTCTGCATCACCCACTCGGTGTGCAGCGCCACCAGCACAAAGATATTATTCTTTGTAATTACATAAAGAAAGGGTCTATTTAGTGTTAAGTGACCTTTCCATGACTGATCAGTCTTTGCCACCAGTGAAGTAGAAATGTACATCATTAAAATGTGCGTAAACAGGAAACCCTTCTAAATCTTAAACTATCCTAAGCAGGACATTCTCTGGAAAAAGAAATGTCTGTTGGGCTCTTCACTAAAGATTGACACACTTAAAAAATATTTTTAATATATAAACAAATTGAGGTACAATTAAGTTGAAATAATGCATGAGCATACTTTACAGGGAAATGATGCCCATGTGTCTCTTTCATAATTTTAAATCACAGCACAGGAAAATATCCTTAAGAACAAAAATACTTGGGTTAAAATTCAAAGTTTAGTTAGCAATAACAAATACCTTAGCTAAATTAATATTGCCATGATCAGCTATGATTTCAGAATTATTTCTGAGATGTCACACCCTTTATATACAATTTAAGTCATGTACTTTAATTTGGAGTATTTCATTGGGAATATGCTTAGGTTATACTCTTTCCCTCTTGCTGTTCATATTTGTTCTCTATTTGCTTCTGTAATCAGCTAGTTGGAATACCTAAGCATATGGTTCTCAACCTGTGGGTCACCACCTTGTAGAACCTGTTTGGGGGTCCAATAAGCCTTTCCCAAGGGTCACCTACAACCATCTGAAAACACAAATATTTAAATTATGATTCCTAACATAGTAAATACAGTTTTAGAATAGCAATGAAACAATTTTTTGGCTGTGGGTTGCCACAATATGAGGAGCTATATATTAAAGGATTGCAACTTTAGGAAGGCTAAAACCCCCTGCTCTGAAGGAATATCTAGTATAAAAGAAAATTTGATCAAGTAGAAATATAATATCTAATTTAAACTGGGTGCATGGTTCAGCTGCTAGATCTTATCTCTATCGTGCAGGAAAGCCCAAGTTGAATCCACAGCACTATGCAGAACTAGCCATGATACTCCACAACTGTAATCCCAGCACTTGGGAGGTGGGAATCAAAAGCTGCCCTCCATCCTTCACTCCACGGTGAGTTCAAAGCCAGCCTGGGATACCTGAGACTGTCTCACAACAAACACATAGTATAAGAGACACTCTCGTAATAAATGTTCCTATAGAGGAAAACGTTCCTTTCTTTTTATACACATACCCATGTTAATTGATGCTCTTGAGTACTTATTAAATGTCTCTATTTCTGGACTGAGGTTCCCTGTTGAGAACATGTGCAGAGTCCTATATGTGAACTATATTTGGAAATCCATTTAAAAGCTGACCCTTTCCTCAATATTTGCCCAGAACTGGTCTATCATAGAATTACTCTGAATGACTATATATTCTGCCTTTAACAGATAGCCTATTCTAATGATATCATCTCTGTGAACGGCTCAAAGTCCTTATCTGATGGAAATCTCCTACTCTGAAACTCTGTATTTTTCCATGTGGTATTTGTAATCCCTGGTCAGACACATACAATGGAAAGAATTGTAAAATCAAGGAACAGATATAATTAGTGTGAAACAGTCACAAATTCCAAGTCACATATCAGTTCCAAGATGTATTGTGATAATGATCCTTAGAAATGTTTAATAAATCAAACAGGAAATTATCTACAACATAACCTAGTTGGGGAGCTAGGATGAGGCGTTCCTTTTGAGTGCTGTAGTAGCATACTTACAGACACCCTGACCTTGAAGGCTGGCAGGGAGAGCTCTCCTGGTCAGCTCTTAATACAAGCTTCACCCAGCAGTGTCTCTACCAGGCTCTGAATATATCACTTACCCACTAGGTGTTTGTTGTACTTTTTAAATTAATAAATCAATATAGAGCATTTTGTCAAAGAACCATCATGTGCAGACTTTGAGGCATACAACAACCTTGATGCAGAGGGCTGATTTGTTCACTTACAAATCAAGAATGTTCTTTTAAGACTAATTATCGCCGAACTCAAGTTGGACAAGAGACTGGTTACCATGGCAGCACAGACAAGGAAGTTGGCCCTGGGAGAGTTAAAACAGTTATTTACTCCTCTGAGGCTTTAGGGTATCGACACATATCACTCTTACAGGCTTGCTCCTCTGGAACACTGGGGAGAATTCTTGCTTTCTGTAGTAATTGGCATATAGATTTTAAGGGGGCAGCTATGCAATAATGCCTCTGTGCACACAGTAGGTGATGCATCTAATAAAGTCTATACAGTCCATCTCCACTGTACTGCTGGAGAATTGGCATATATTTTGAACATTTGTGTTCATTGCGCATGTGCACTGACGAGGTTGAGCATATCCAGAGTGCTATGGCTGTAGCCTAATGCATGTTGATCAAAAAGAGCACTTCTGAGGTGAGTATTCATAGCGAGGTGGATGCCCAGTCCTCAAACTCATTTACTCAGAAGCCTATATCTGCACATCTTATGAAATCAGTCTTAGTCATTGTTTACTTCAATGACATCAAAATGTCACTAAAAGCTGAGGTGATGACTCAGTCGTTAAAAGGCTTGCCTAACAAGCAAAAAGGCTTGAATTCAATCCCCAGAACCCACATTTTTAAAAGGTAGTGTTACTGTAATCCCAGTTCTAAAGAAGAGGAGACAGGCAGATCCCTTGAGGCTTGCTGGTCACCTAGCCTACCTTATATGATGAGCCCCAGGCCAGAGGAGAACTATAAACCAAAGGAGGTAGATGGTGCCTCTAAGAAACTTACGTGAAGCTGGGCGGTGGTGGCGCACGCCTTTAATCCCAGCACTTGGGAGGCAGAGGCAGGCGGATTTCTGAGTTCGAGGCCAGCCTGGTCTACAGAGTGAGTTGCAGGATAGCCAGGGCTATACAGAGAAACCCTGTCTCAAAAAAAAAAAAAAACAAAGAAACATACGTGAAATTGTTCTTCATCTCCACTTATGAACATATGCACCAAAATGCACACTTATGCACTTCTAACCCCACCAACCCCATTTACATAAAGTTTTCCTGTATGCAAATCACTGACTTACTGCCAAGAAGTTTGGAGAACTATACAGATGCAGATTAGATGGTTCATAATTGATGGTGTTTAGCCACTTTTCTATTGCTCTGACAGTCCCCAAAAGAGAAATAGCTTAAAGAAGGAAAGACTATTTTTGACTCCCTGATTCAGAAGTTCCAATCCATATTTAGTCCATTCCTATTGTTTCTGGATTGCAGTGAGGCAGAACACCACGGTGGCAATGCATGGAAGAGGAAAGGTGCTTGCCTCATATCAGCCAGAAAACAGCAACAAATGTCTGGGACACTGCACATCTAGCAAACCCATGTCCCCATGACCTGCTTCCTCTACCCAGGTCTCAACTACCTCTACCAGCTGAAGACCAAGTCTCCAACACATGGGCCTAAGGAAACTGTCCATACCAAAACTAGATCAGAGTATGTAGTGCCTTGGCTTCTGTGGGGCCACAACTCTTAAAAGTTCTGTACTTGAAACTGAGCCTGAGTTACAACACTGTCCATCAGTGGGGTAGGATAAAGTCGGATGGGGTGGGGTGGGGGAGAGGCTGTGCTTGTGCCATTAGCACTACCTTAAAGCCAACGGACTGCAGAAAACCTAACTTATCTATGTGAATCTAATTCACAAGTTATATAGCAATACCTTAAAAACCCGTAGAGGCCAAGAAGACATTCCCCTTGATTCTCAGATTTGCTTAAGTGTATGCCAGTACATGTGGCAGAGGGACTTTGATCCTAGGTCCACTATACATCACCTACACTAGTTTGTTCTTCTGCCCTTCTCATCCTAGCCTGGAATCCCTCGTGAGTGCTATCATACCATAATCTTTTTTTAATCCCTAGATTAGCCACAGACCTGGGACCATAGAATCAACTTAGTAAAGGTTTGTAGAACAAGCAGATGAATGAACAAATAGATAAGAGAAAAGCTAGTAAGCATGAGAGAATAAACTTTGTCAACAAATACTAGCAATACAACTTCAATGTTCTGGTGTTTTCTGAGAGGAGGTGGCATTAAAATTGGAATGGTGTGGTCTATGTGCACATAGCAGAGTTGCTTCCATTTGAGTGCCTGGAGGAAGTAAGGAGCAGTCGCAAGCAAACTTAATAACCAAGAATCAAATGACAGATACATCATCAGAAAAGATCAGAAGAGACAGCAGCAGATAATTAATAATTACATCGGGACAGGAGATTCTGAATTAGAAGTGGGCCAGGATATGACAACTCTGTTAGAGTACATACTGATAGAACCTGGGTCCTCTGCCCAGAGATCCAGATCTGAGTACCTATATTAAGTGTCACCGAGGACATGGATGGCACATGATAACATGGTTTATTTTATAACATCATTTAAGGCAAACTCGTAGGTTTTCTACATGTATGCTTACAATGCAAATGTTTTAACCATACCCATTTTCTAGTTTGAGTCACATGTTTCTTTTATCATCTCCTTAATGTCTAGTCCACCTCTAAAGTACATTTTTTGGGAATTGAGGCTTTTTCCAAGGGGATTGTTGCTGGCTCAACTTTTATTGGCCTCTATGGTATAATTTCACTGCTGTATTCAACCATAATCTCAAATTGTACAGTCTTCTGATTGGAAAGCACATGATCTAGGACTTTCCAGTGAATATGTCATTCCTAATCAAAGGAGAGGCTATATAATGTTATAGATAAAATATCAGAAGACAATGGATTATATATACCCAACAAGCTCATAGTGAATTATAGTGAAGTGCGACTTCTTGGGGGCCAAAGTTTTCTTTCTCTCAGTAGCCAACTTTACCTGTGGGAACAAACCTCCTGTGTAGCAGATTACAGGGCAAATGTGGACTGAGCAGAAGGGAGCTTAGTGATTTGTCTTCATTGTCGGATGCCATTAGGTTTTGTGAAGACAATGCTACAACATTTGGAAGGGTGCTGGCTCATATGGTGGTACATTGCACTTGTTGGTATGTGGTCTACTGCCAGTTTGTCCTGATCAAAGGTCAGGTACTTCACTTAAAAGCTTTGTAGTGCACAAGATATTGATGCACTGGTTGTTCTGGTCATAACAATACCCAAAACTTCATTGTGTAATGTGGCCATATTGATGCACTGGTTATTCTGATCATAACAATACCCAAAACTTCATTGTGTAATGAGGCCATTTTATGTCTCTATGACACAAAATTGGACAGGATGTAAGAGGAATGGATTGTATCTGTATCTTAATTCTAGACCATCAGCTAGATAGTGTCTAGAAATTTAGACACTGGGCTCTGGATCCATCTTTAGATATTCACTGACAGTTGATGTCAGGACTCTTCATTGAACCACTGGCATCTAGATGATGTGATGTAGATTTCTTACAAAATGGTAGTCACTGCAAAGCCAAATGTCCTGAAAGAAAATGTCAGACAGAAGTCATATGTTATCTGTGAACTAGTTGAAAAGTCACAGCATTATTTCTGCAATATTTGACTGGCTGGATAAACCACAAATATATTATGCAACTATGAAAGGAACAAATAGACTTGACCTGTATATGGAATGAAAGGTTTTTTTTTTTTTTTAAAGTATGTTTTACTGAAAATATTATTGTGGCCATTTTCCAAAACTGTGAATTTTCCTACCTAATGTTTCATTGTTTTGACTTCCCTTTTCTGTAAAGTGAGAATAAGTAACATCTCAGACAGGTGCTCAGAGGGAAAATTCAGGAAATACAGCCTTGTTAGGATAAGTCAACTTTCTAGTAGGCACTAGAGTGTTAGATGCTACACTAGGTTTCCTTCATCCTATCTGAATTCTTATTTTCTTATTGTATCATATATCCAGTTAGAATAAAAATTGAGCATGCTAGGTAGGATCTTTTCTAATTGAAGTAATTGCTGGACTCTTACTTATTTACTGTGTGTTGAATTCATGAATCAACGCTTATGTTCAGCTTACTCCAGCTTTGTGTATAACTATCACCAGGAGAAGTGAAATGCCGCTCATAGTTTGGTCCAGAAGGTACACAGTTCTAGTGTCATGCCCTATACCCACTTACCCTATTGGAAAGGAGTGAAAAGAAGAAATAGTGAGAAAATTAAACTGAAAATAAAGACAAAATTCAATATCAAATCCACAGTTTAAAGAGTAAGGAAAACTCAATAAAAAAACAGAACAAGACTGTTCAGATAATTTGGAGTCTTGATTTGTCTTCATTTTACAGGATTTCACAGGATTTTACAGGAGTGAAGGAAGAAAGTGTTTTTCTATGGAAATATTTTGAGTACTGCAGGCCTAGCATGTAATTCCCTCTGACAACAAAAGCTATACACAACTTCAAACAGTTTTGAAAAACCCAAAGCTCTAAATAATAGCAGCTAGAGCCAGGCAATACACATATCCCTGAAAAAGTCTGAAGGTAAAACCTTATTGTGCAGTAGCCTGTTGTACTGAATAGTTTATTCATTCATATAGAGCAGAAAATACTATAAGTGAATCTTTACCATTGTAGTAGCCTATAGTATCACAAAGGCTATCACGCGGGAGGTGACAAATAAAATATGTGGCTCTAACATGGAAAATATAGGCCATGTCTAAGTAGTATTATGTTAATTCTTCATTTGTCTACTATACATTCATCCACCTAACCATTCATTGGCTCATCCTTCCACTCATTTGTTCCTTCATCTGTCTATTTATTCATGTACCCATTCATCCACCAATTCATTCACCCACCCATCTGGCTAGCAATCCACTGATACTTTACCTATGGATTCTTTCATTTTTCCATTCATCTATTCATCACATACCTAGTTACATCAGCTATTCTAAGAAACAGCTTTTGTCTGAACAAGTTTCTCATCGCAGCACTCATGAAACTTACAAAGTAGCTTCTACTCTGTTCCTCATTGATATTTAATTTCCAAATATAATTCTAGGAGAAGAAACTGTCATATCTCCTAATCATCAAATATTAACAAATGATTTTAGATATCATATTATGCTAAATGTTTACTTGTTAAATTACAAAAGTGATTAGCAGACATTCATGAATCTCCTCTTTATCAGGACTAACTCCCAATGTTAATCATTTCAGCCATTCTTAATAATGAGAACCAAATAAATAACAAGTATAGTATTGAAATATACTATTTTGAATAAATTTAATATATATGTAAATCAAAAGTACAAAACACCTAGAATACAGCAGTCTAATTATGTATTTATGTAATTTGTTAATAAAAAGTTTCCCACAATATCACAAAATTCTTATGATATACTATCAAGTCTAAGTAACTAAATAAAATGTCTTGAATAAATAACTGAATGAGAAAATAAATGAATGAATGAATTAATGTTATAAGCCAATGTGAACCACAGAGTTTCATACCCAAGGATGTTCTGGTCTACACAAACATGCAGTCTCATGCATGTAACTGAATGCACACATACACAAAACTCATAGTCAGTGATTCAGACTAGCAAATAAACAAACAAAAGGCTCCAAGTGACCTTATCCTGACAGCAGTAGTACACTTATCAGGTTTTCAATCCAACAAACTGAGAGATCCTAAGGAATGTTCAGGTATCAAAATGCATGACAGCTATCATTTAAAAAGAGACTCCACCAAATGAAAATATTCACAAACTTTGTCCTCCTAAGGAAATATAATTCTATGTAAACATAGGTAGGTTTACAAGATGCAATATCCCAATATTTTGAATAATCACACCAGGATTACAAGGGCACGTGAGATGAATCTCAGTTCATCATTTTGGCTTCCTGAAGTACACCCATGACAGTGTTTATCACTCCTGATCAATAGGGAGATCAGGACTCCATGAGAAATATGTCTGCTGGCCTTAATAAATCTTCAGGTATATAAATACAGAAATATTTGTACAGGCAATTTTCTGCTGAATTACATTTTCCTGTTCAGATTCTCATACCATGTATGATTTCTAACAGCAAAACCAAAGGTTTGATGAGAGAGTGCCTTTCACACAGGAATGCTTTAATTACTTTACACTAGTTATTTTTATATCTGGTAGTTTAATCACCATGGTTAATCTCTTTATGGGTCTCAAAACATTTTCAGCCAGGTGAATTATATATTAGATCAAGTGTTGTTAATTCAGAATAGATTCACACCAAAGGAATGATTAGATTAACATGTTTGAAAATATTAAAGTCTGTTAAGAAATTATAGTTTCTGAAGCATCTAAGAGCAAACTTTTTTTAATAATCTTATTACATTTTACTTATTTAGTGGTGTGTATGGGTGATGTGTGTGTGTGTGTGTGTGTGTGTGTGTGTGCAAATACCTATGTCATAGTGCATGAGCAGAGGTCAGAGCACAAGCACAGCTGTGGTTCCTGTGGAGCCATCGATATGTTTCATGAGATGGGATCTCTTGCTGGGTCAAGGGCTTCCCACTCATTAGTCTAACCTGCAGGCCCTGAGATCCTCCTGTCTCTGCCTCCTCAATGCTGAGATTATAACTGTTTACCACAAAGCTTGGGTTTTAAGATAGGACAGTCCTCCCGTTTGCATGGCAAACACTTTACAAACTGAGCTATTCCCAATCCTCTTCTCTGTTTCTGAGTGTCAACACCCCAGTCCTATAGACAGAAGTGTTCTCTGCCCATTTGAGCACAGGAACATGTGAAAGGAACCCGTGTGGGGAACAGGGAGGATGCTGCAGGGGTACAGGGTGGAGTCTCCTAGGACAACTTGGTAACTAGGTTGACAGAGAGAAGTCCATAAAAGTGTCAGACAAAGGTAGGTGCACTCAGAGAAGTCACACATCACTGTCCAAAAACATACAAATAAATAAAGCAAGTCAAATCTCTGCATCCAAAATAAGTATAACCAAGGAGCATGTTGATGTCAAAGCACACTTTTTCATTATTTTGTTTATTTATAGATTATGTGTTCGAATATTTTTGAGTACTTTAAAATATAAACAGTCAAACAAATTTGCATGATTTTAATTTATATGTGTCTTGTTTAAATACACAAGTGCACATATATATTAATACATTTTTTTTCTTCTAGCAACGTCAAGACGATTTACTGGAAGAAAACCTGCGTTTAGCCAAAGAATATCAAAGAACACAACTTATTTTCTTAAAAGAGAAAGAGGCTTACTTCAATGGATATGACAGATTGCTGTCACTCAATTTCTCTCTTTGTGATAAGAAAAAGGTATTGACTTTTTATTTACTTTTTTATTAAATTATTTTATTTATTTACATTCCAAATATTCCCCCCTCCTGCTCCCTCCTCCCTGAGTTCTTCACCCCATCCACCCCCCTTCCCTTTGCCTCTGACAAAGTGTTCTATACATACCCACACCCACCTAACCCCCACTAGCACCCCCCTTCCCTGGGGCATCAAGAATCTACAGGACTCCCACTAAGTCCAGACAAGGCAGTCCTCTGCTACATATGTAGCTGGGGCCATGGACCAGCCCATGTATGCTCTTTGGTTGGTTGCTTAATCTCTGGGAGCTCTGAGGGGTCCTGGTTAGTTGCTAATGTTGTTCTTCCTATGGGGTTGCAATTCCCTTCAGCTCCTTCAGTCCTTCCCCTAACTCTTCCATCAGGATCTCCAATCTCAGTCCAAAGGTTAGCTGTAAGTTTCTGCATCTGTCTCAGCCAGCTGCTGGTAGAGCCTCTCAGAGGATAGCCAAGCTAGACTCCTGTCTGCTAGCACAACATAGTATCAGTAATAGTGTCAGGGTGTAGTGCTTGCACATGGGATGGATCCCATGTTGGGCCAGTCACTAGATAGCTTTTCCTTCAATCTGTGCTCCATATTTGTCCTTGCATTTGCCTTAGACAGGAACAATTCTGGGTCAAAAATTTTGAAGATGGGTGGGTAGCCTCATGCCTCAACTGGAGTCCACATCTATCTACTGGATGTATTCTCCTCAGGTTACATCTCCCCACTGTTGGGCATTTTGGCTAATGTCATCACCTTGAGTTCTGGGAGCCTCTCATATCCCAGGTTTCTGGGACTTTCTAGAGTTTCCCCCACACCCACCCCACACTGCTGCATATTTCCATTCATTCTCCCGTCTCACACCCCCATACCTGATCCTTCCCCCATTCCTCCTCCCAGTCCCCTCTTCCACCCAGGTCCCTCTATCCCTCTGCCTCCCATGATTATTTTGCTCTCCCTTCTAAGTGAGATTGAAGTATCCTCACTTGGGCCTTCCTTCTTGTTAAGGTCTGTGAGCTGTATCATGGGCATTCTGAACTTTTTAGCTAATGTCTATTTATCAGTGAGTACATACCATGCATGTCATTTTGGGTCTGAGTTATCTCACTTGGGATGATATTTTCTATGTCTATCCATTTACCTGCAAAGTTCATGGTATCTTGGTTTTTAATAGCTTAATAGTGTACCATTGTGTAAGTGAACCACATTTTTTGTATCCATTCTTCAGATGAAGGACATCTGGGTTGTTTCCAGCTTCTGGCTATTACAAATGAGTCTGCTATGAGCATAGTGGAGCATGTGTCCTTGTGGTATGGTGGAATATCTTTTGGGTATATGCCCAAGAGTGGTATACCTGGGTCTTCAGATAGAAAAAAATTCCAGTTTTCTAAGGAACTGCCACATTGATTTCTAGAGTGGTTGTACCAGTTTGCAATCCCACCAGCAGTGAAGGAGTGTTCCTTTTTCTCCATATCCTTGCCAGCACATGCTGTCATTTGAGTTTTTGAACTTAACCATTCTAATTGGTGTGAAGTGGAATCTCATGGCTGTTTTAATTTGCATTTCCATGATGAATAAGGATGCTGGAGATTTCTTTAGGTGCTTCTAGGCCATTCGAGATTTCTCTGTTGAAAATTCTCTGTTTAGCTCTGTACCCCATTTTTAAAATTGGGTTTTCTGGAGTCTAATTCCTTGAATTCTTTGTACATTTTAGATATTAGCCCTCTATAGGATATAGGGTTTGTGAAGATCTTTTCCCAATTTGTAGGTTACATTTTGTCCTATTAACAATATCCTTTGTCTTAAAAAGAAGATTTTCTGTTTCATGAGGTCCAATTTGTCAGTTGTTGATCTTAAAGCCTAAGCCATTGGTGTTCTGTTCAAGAAATTTTCTCTGTTGCCAATACATTTGAAGCTATTTCCCATTTTCTCTTCTATTAGATTCAGTGTATCTGGTTTTATGTTGAGGTCCTTGATCCACTTGGACTTGAACTTTATACAAGGTGATATATATGGATCAATTTGAATTCTTCTACATGCAGACATATGACACCATTTATTAAAGGTGCTTTCTTTTTTCTTCTATATAGTCTTGGCTTCTTTGTAAAAGATCATGTCCATAGGTGTGTGGTTTACTTCTGAGTCTTCAATTCTATTCTATTGATCCATCTGTCTGTCTCTGAACCAATACTGTGCTGTTTTTGTCACTATTGCCCTGTAGTACAGCTTGAGGTAAGGGATGGTGATTTAGCCCAGAAATGCTTTTATTATTGAGAATTGTTTTTGCTATCCTGGGTTTTTGTTTTTCCACATGAAGCTGAGAATTCTTTCCATGTCTCTGAAGAATTGAGTTGTCATTTTGATTGGGATTGCATTGAATCTATAGATTGCTTTTGGCAAGATGGCCATTTTTACTATGTTAATCTTACCAATTCGTGAGCGTGAGAGATATTTTCATCTCCCGAGGTCTTCTTCAATTTCTTTGGACTTGAGGTCCTTGTCATACATATCTTTCACTTGCTTAGATAGAGTTACAGCAAGGCATTTTATATTATTTGTTACTATGTGAAGGCTGTTCTTTGCCTAGTTTCTTTCTCTGCCCATTTATCATTGTATAAAGAAAGTCTATTGATTTGTTTGAGGCAATTTTATATCCAGCCACTTTACTGAACTTGTCTATCAGATGTAGGAGTTCTCCATTAGAATTTTGGGGGTCATTAATGTATATTATCATATCATCTGCATATACTGTTACCTTGACTTCTTCCTTTCCAATTTGTATTTCCTTGATTTCCTATTCTTGTTTAATTGCTCTAGCTAGATCTTTGAGTACTATACTGAATAGATATGAAGAGAGTAGACAGACTTGTCCATGATTTTACTTGGATTGCTTCAAGTGTCCTATCCCTTCTCCTTTGATAACTTTTGATTGAAATTCTATTTTACTGGATATTAGGATGGCTATTCCAACTTGTTTCTTGGGACCCCTTGCTTGGAAAACTTTTTCCAGTCTTTTACTTTGAGGTAGTGTCTGTATTTATCACTGTGCTGTGTTTCTTGTATGCAGCAAAATATTGCATCCTGTTTAGGTATCCAGTCTGTTATCCTATGTCTTTTGTTGGGGAATTGAGTCCATTGCTGTTGAAAGATATTAAAAACCAGTGATTGTTAGTTCCCACTATTTTTGTTGTTGGAGGTGATATTATGTGTTTGTGGTTCTCTTCCTTTGGGTTCATTGTGAGATTATTAATTTCTTGTATTTTCTTGGCTGTAGTTACCCTTCTTGTGTTGGAATTGTCCTTCTAGTATCCTCTGTAGGGCTGGATAAGTAGAAAATATTGTTTACATTTGGTTTTGTCATGGAATGTCTTAGTTTCTCCATCTATGGTGATTGAGAGATTTGCTGGGTATAGTAGCCTGGACTGGCATCTGTGTTCTCTTTGGGTCTGCATGATATATGTCCAGGATCATATGGCTTTTAGATTCTCCATTGATAAGTCTGATGTAATTCTGATAGGTCTGTCTTTGTATGTTATTTGGTCTTTTTTCCTTACAGCTTTTAATATTCTTTCTTTGTTCTGTGCATTTGGTGTTTTGGCTATAATGTGACAGGAGGATTTTTTTTTTCTGGCCTAATCTATTTTATGTTCTATAGGTTTCTTGTACATTTATAACCATTTCTTTCTTTAGGTTAGACAAGCTTTCTTTTATGATTTTGTTGAAGATGTTTTATGGCCCTAGGAACTAGGATTTTTCATTCTCTTTTATTCCTGTTATTTTTGGGGTTGGTCTTTTCATTGTCTCCTGAATTTCTTGGATGTTTTGGGTTAGAAACATTTTACACTTTGTACTTTCTTTGACCGTTGTGTCAATATCTTCTATGGTACCTTCTATGCCTGAGATTCTCCCTTCTAGCTCTTGTATTGACTTTTTATTTTAAAAATTAATTATATGCCTTATGTGTGACCTTCAAAAAGTAAAATTTAGCTAGCCTGGAGGTGTCAAATAGGAGTCTAGTCATTCTACCACAAAAAAATGATATGTTTTTTTTCTATTAATGTTTTATTGCATATTTATATAATATTGTATATCTAATGTGATATTTTGTAGCTAAGTAATATTGATGTTAGGAACTGAATTTTGGAAGATATTTAAAACACAAAAATTCTTCATTTCTAATTCTCTTGCTAATATTTATTTATATTTAATTATGATCATCAATCATAATTATTTATTTAGTTTGCAGAGGTACACATGATATCATATACTTACAGCTCTAATTCTAATTGTATTTTGTATGATGGGTCTCTAAACCTTTATATATATATATATATATATATATATATATATATATATATATTCCCAAATTTGGATTTTCGTCTCCTTACTAAATATGAAGATACTTTGGACTTTTGCAGTTACAGCTGACTATTTCTCATTACTTGATGTGGCAAGAAATCCTACCTCTATTTGTAAACACTACTGTTATGGTAAAAGAGGAAAAGTAAAAAATCGTGAATCAAAAGGAAGATAGATTTAAAAGGGAGGAAAACTGTATTGTAATAATAACACAATATAGTCACTATGTATATATTACCCAGATATTTAAGAACACTACATGATCGTTTCCTTTTGAACCTTTGGCCTTGGGATTCAGTTTTCAAAAATTAAAGGAATAGTAATTATTTAACACCTTACCCAGGCTTAAGGACTACAGTTAATGAGTCTTTCTTCCTATTGTCACTACCCATATGGGTATGCTATAAGTTACAATTTATGACTCTACTTCTGCTTTCCAAATGTTTGAGAAGGCAGATGGCAGGGGCTGGAGTAAAAGTTTCATCAGAAAGTATTGAAAAGATTCCTTGTAAGTTATTTACTCTTTTGCATCTCAATTTTCTCATTTATAAATCAAAATTTACCTCACAAGATAATAGATTAGGAACAAAATAAAAGAGAAGTCACAGTAAGTTATTCTTAAAATAAAAGGAAGCTATGAGGTTGAAGGACATTTTGAGAAGACCTCTTTAGATGAATGGTCTTTAGAAGGACCGCTTTAGAAATACTCTAGAAGGATTTTTAAAGAACCTCTTTGGCAAGATCTCTTTAGAAAGATGCTCTTTAGGAGGACTTCTTTAGAATATGCCTTTTGGAAGGACAACTTTACAAGAATGTTTAAAGTACCTCTTTAAAAGGATTCTCCTATGCCACCACACATGCACTTGGTTTGTTTCTTGTTTATTTGTTTTGTTTTTTCACCTTATCATTATTTTTTTTTTTACTTTTTTCCAATCTTGTATTTTCCCCCTTTGTTTCTTTTTTATTGAAAATAGATTCTTCTCTCACCCTGACCATAGTTTCCCTTCCCTCCAGTCCTCCCAGCTCCTCCCCACCTACCTCATCCCAGATCTATTTCCTTTCTTGTTCCTCCTCCAAAAAGACAGCAGCCAAAAAGCACAAAACAAGAGACAGTGAGACAAGGTGGAATCCCTGCATTCTTTTCTATCAGATTCAGTGTTTCTGATTTCATGTTAAAATCTTCGATGCCCTTTAGAAGCATTATCTTTAGTTGGGTGCTGTTTAGAAGGGTTCTCTTTTACAAACTTCTATCAAAATGGTCCCTGATGGTTGCAAATAAATGAGTGGGTCTGGAAAACATTTGAGTACACAGCAATCTAACCATATCTTTGTGTTCTCAAAACACTCTTCAAGATTAAAAGTATCTTTCTATATGGATAGTTCTTAGAAGACTTTTCATGAATGTTTGCATTGCTCTTGAGGTCAAGTATCTTAGATGTGTTTCTAGTCTCTGGGAAGGAAAAAAAGCAATAATTAACATGCTGTTTGTCTTTCTTCAATCAAGGGGAAATTATATGGGCATTTAAACAATGACAAGTGACATAGATAGCATTAGTGTGTTTCCTAGCTTTATGCCAAGTTGATACAAGCTAGAGTCATTTTGGAAAAGGAGCATCAACTGAAGACTGTTTCCACCAGTTTGACGGAGAGTTAAATCTGTGGTACAATTTTTGATTTTTTTTTTTTTTGATTATGAGAAGGAACAGGTCACTTCAGGCAGTCCCATCTCTGTGCTGGTATTCCTGGGTACTATACGAAAGTAGTGTAAGCAAGCCATCAGGGTAAACCCAGAAAGCAATTCTCATCCATGGCCTATTCTTCAGTTCCTGCCTCCAGGTTCCTGTCGTGTTGAGTTCTTGCCCTGACTTTCCTGGCAGATGGAGCTTAACTCTGAGATGAAATGAACCCTTTCTCCCCTTGTTGCTTTTGTTCATGTCATTTTATCAGAGCAACAGACACCCCAGCTAAGACACCTAGCATACTGCTTCCATAATAAGAGTATTCTCTTCGCTCCTTTTATTGAATTAAAGCAACTCTTGGTACAGGATACAAGGAGCCAGATTTTGGTTAGAACTGGCAAGAAGGAGCCACTGCTAGGCATTGGCTTCCATTTGTGATCTCTCAAATGAATCCTTCTCAGCACACCTGTTTCAGGAAACTTTCAAGATTTATTTGTACTTTCAGCCATTTTTCATTCCCATCCTTCAGCAATGGAGGTCATTAAGTGCAGGCTGCCCTTGTCAGTGTCATGTAGGATCAATTTGCTGCAATGGACAAAGCTGCTGTTAATCTGTCAGTGAGAAATCGTATGTCATTAGCGTCTAATGTGACACTCACAGGATGGAATCTGGCCATCAGAAACAAGACAACCCTTTAATATTTTAGTCCATTGCTTTGGTATCACAGCCTTTCCTATGTATCGGGGTTTAGTCCTCTACTCAGCCTAGTTTGGGGTACAGGAAACCAATGGTTAATTTTATGAATTTTATGTAACCCTTTCTTGTTTTCTAATGAATTTCTTTCATTCTGTACTTGAATTGCTTTTGTCATGATAAGCAATTGTACTTTAATAATTATGATTCTTAAGGGATATTATTTTCCCTATACCGATTTCATATTTTTATACCTTCTTTTGTACTTGTAGACCAAATGTAGCAAAGCCTGATGGAAGAGTAAATCAAATTAAGGATAATGTTCCTTTCCTTAGCATAATTCTGCACAGAGACGTTTCAAATGTTACAACACTATAGCATTGCTCTCGGTGGTGATATGACGTCTGTTATTTGGATATGTTTCTTGATACCCCAGGGCTTTTCAAAATTTCAGTGATGGGCCTTTTCCCCTTTAAACCTCAGAAAGAGGCAAAAGCAATTATGCTATATTCGTATTTGCCCTGTTCATGGTAACGATGGAATCAAAATCAATATAAAACTTCTCAGATGTCAAAATTAAAGCTAACACTAGAAATAAATTAAGAAAAATAAATCTGAAAAATAGGCTTTGTTTCTATCTGAATCTGTAAGTTTTCATCTTTTTCTTAGGTAGATTTCAAGTACTTTTTTTGTATTTTCTCTTTAAAACTGCATTAACATGTCCAGGAAATGATGCCTTTGTTTTTAGTGGTGTCTGAAATTCTTTAGCCCACAAAGAAAGGTAAGTTAAGCTGTTGTGCAAATAGTGCTGCAGTCTGCTGGCTGATAACAAGATTGCTTCCAGAACTGGTTTTAAAAATTTGTTTAATTCTTTCTGAAAACACACATAAAATTTAACCCCTTCCCACAGAAAATCCTAGTGTTTGTAAATGAAGGAAATAAAAGCTAGCATTTAATGGGCATTTCTGGGAAACATTTCCCAAGTACGTACATATATATATATATATATATATATATATATATATATATATATATATATATGTAAGTGCATGTGCATATGTGTGCATGTATGTGTGTGTATGTATCTTTTTGTGTACATAGGTGTGCCCATGCCTGTGTGTGTGTGTTTGTGTGTGTGTGTGTGTGTGTGTGCATGTGTGTGTGTATGTGTGTGTGTAGGGTGGAAAACCTATGTGCTGTGCATTTGGCAAGCATTATCTTTTTAATTCTCCCCCATCATGGATTCTTTCCTTTTACCACTGTCTTCATATCCTATGCAGGACACAGAAGTGAAGCTGTATCTCTTATAATGTCATCAATGTAGAGGGAGATGGACTGAGATTCAACTCTAGTCTGGGTACCATCTGACCTCCTTCAAGTCTTTAAAATAGCTTCTTTGCTATTGTATAACAATGCTATGTACGTCTCATCATAAGCCATGCATACAAAGATCACAGAAGTCACATGTCTGTGGTGTGCAGCTGAAATGAAAGGTTATTGATCACTAATTGTCACTGTAATTCTATGTGTTTGAATGACCCTTTTCAATGGCCACTTTTAGGAGAGAGGACCACCTATTAGGTTAGAAGTGATTTAATTTCCATAGGACTGAGCAACAGCTTCATAATTATAGTTTTTATTCTTACCAATTAGAAGCATCCTAGGTAACTTGCCTTCCCTTACAAAATAATTTTTTTAGATAAGGCATCTTGGAAGTTGAAGGGTCTCAGTGACTTAGTACATGCACAGATAAGAGGTAAAGTCTGTTTAAGACACAGTGATAACTTAGATTTGAGTGATATATCCAGTAGACTGTGGGTGGCGATGTGCTGGTGTTAGTTTGTCTGTTTAGTAAGTGTTGCTATCCTGGCAGTTCTTAAATAAGAGCACCACTTTTTTTTTTTATTAGATATTTTCTTTATTTACATGTAAATTTCTCCATTCCCAGTTTCCCCTCCAAAAAACAAAGAAACAAGCAAAAACAACAAAAACAAACCCCTGTTGCCTCCCACTTCCCCATGCCTGCCACCCCACCCTCTCCCACTTTCTGGCCCTCGCATTCCCCTACACTGGGGCACAGAACCCCCATAGGGCCGAGGTCCTCTCCTCCTATTGATGATCGAATTTGCAATCCTCCACTATACACATGCTGCCAGAACAATCAGACACCTCCATGTGCAGTCCAACAAGAGCACCACTTTTAAAGAGTGTGGAAACAGGGAGCTGAATCTGAGTTCAGTGGAAATGGACTTAGGGGGACAAAATACAAAGAACATTTGTTTATTCAGTGAATTACTCAGAAGAATTGTCAGTAAACCATCATGCTGACAAAGTCATATCAGGAGGCTTGGAATAGTCCACCTCACCTCTGCTTGGAGGTTGAACCAAGGTAGACCCTTCTCAGCTGCAGCAGAGATTCCAGGTTCTTTAGCTGCCTCTCTTCATCCCATTGAGAAAGAAAGCACAATTCTTTGCTATTCAGTCTACACTGCAAGGTTTGATTAGGCAGATCTACGTCTTTAGTTCTAGCTAAGATTGTATCCTTTATAGCCTGCACTCCTTTCTTCTGCCTTTTATCAGTTGTTAGATGTGGTTTCATGTAGCCCTCCCCCGTGAATATTAAAAGTTGTTTAACTAGATGCTTTCTGGGCACCTGCTTTATTTCAGATGGAGATACATTTCTTCTGAAGGAAAACTGTAACTCTTAATAATTTTTGCTTAAACGGCCACGCAAAGACCATGCCAGGGTCTCTCTCTGTTTCTTAAGACACTGGTAAACACACACAAACACACACACACACACACACACACATACACACAAACACACACACACAAACACATAAACACAAACACACACACACAAACCCATACACTCATACAAAAACTTTGGCCTCTTTCTTTGAACACATGCTTATACAATTGTTCTTCAGGAATATTAGTGAAATCCCTACTGTTTCCAGTCTATCTGCTTGGGTCTCAGTTTGCTCAGGAAATCTTCCAGTGACTGATTCAGGTATAGCCAGCTGGTGTTTGGCTCATTTTCACCCAGAACTCTTTTCCAGTGTCCAAACCTCATGGAAGAAACAAGGAAAGCTTGGAGTCAACATTTGCCTCATCACAAATTTTACATTCATAAAAACTCTGCTAAAAGGTACCCTTAACAAGGAAGAAACACATCCTCAGGAGGGCCCATGCAGTCCTAGAAATTATCCCCCGTAGACAGATTATAATAAAGCCAGACATGGCAAATGGGCAAAACTGACTCCTGCAAGTTGTCCTGTGACCTTCACTTGCACACTCTGGTGAACATTTGTGCATATGCACATTTCCACACACAACACAAAAATTAAAATGCAATTTTTAAAAGTTACCAACTGACAAGTAAAATGTTCATTGGATCCATCTTCAGTGAAAGGTCTATTTTCAACCTGACACATTTACTTGTGATTATCTCTCCTCAAAACTATGGAGCCATATCACACAAACATTGGTTAAAATACACCACAGCATGGAAAACAAATGTCCATATGCTGTTTTAGGCTGTTATTCTTTCTGCAGAGTCTAACATTGTAAATATATCTATATTTGTATTCATACCTATATCTATATCTATATCTATCTATCTATCTATATATCTATCTATCTATCTATCTATCTATATTTACATAGAGAGAGAGATTGAGAGACACAGAGACGGATACAGAGACCCAAAATTGTTATCATTGCCATTATTTGAGTACAGATGTTATGAAATCCATACCAGGTTAATGAAATCCTTATGGAAAGAAAGTTGTATGCCTTGTGTAAGGAAAAACTTGTGAAATCCCAAAGAAATGAAACAACGACAAGCAACAGTGCCTTTAAAATAATAGTTTAGTTCTGTTGACATAAACATTTATTATTAGCTGTAACTATCTGATTATCAAGAGATTTAGCCAATGTTCTGTCTCCTCTGGCCAGGCGATCTAACTTCATTCTGTCAGCCTGTTCACATATGCTTTCAAGTATAAGCCTACCCAGCACACAGTCCACCAGACTACCCAGGGATAATTCTTTTTTAAGATTTTTTTTATCTAATGAGCAGCCCTGATAATACAGTCCCACAATAACTTTGATTTTTCCCACTGAATAAGATTTTAACCTATCTCAGGATTGCCATAAAGATGTATTTTACATAAAGAATGTGGTATCTAGTTACTGATGATCTGTTTTAGTCTGTATAATAATCTCTCATTAAAGAAAAAGCTACCTGTTTAGGGAGGGTCTAAATCTCATTTGATAGGCACTAGTTAATGTGGTTTTTTTCCTGTTCCTTTAAGATGTATTGTGTATAAGTTAGGGTTATATAAGATATTGAGGCAATCAAATTGTATAGTCTTGTCATTTAAATGTGTTGAAGATCTGATAAAATATTATATTCAGAGGTATTAGAAATAGTTTTCTTTTTCATCTGAAGTATTTCTGTCACAGCTTTTTTTCAGAGTAGTCTTGAATATGAAACATATTATTTCTAATATTTTATGTTATCCCTTCAGAGTGAACACTGATTAAAAGGTAGACAATAGATGGATAGGAAGGTGATAGAAAAGGGACAGATGGATAGATAATAGATGATAGCTAATAGATGGATAGATGATAGATAGATAGATAGATAGATTGATTGATTGATAGATGATACATAGGCAATAGGTAGATGATAGATAATAGGTAGGTGATAGAGTCACACATAATAGATAAATGATAGATAGATAGATGATAGATAGATGAAACCTAGTTGATAAACATATGATAATCAGAAGAAAGACAGCTGCTAGCAAACACTTTACTTGGATAAGTGAAATGTTTAAATTTAAGCATTCAGAACTTTTAATTATCTCAGATTTAAAATGACATTTAGTTCATTTCATTCAATCCTGGATTCCATAATTCTTGTAGACTTTCAAAGAAAAATGTTTAAAGGGTACACATAATATTTTCACAAGTTACTGGGGAAGAATAAAACAAAGCAAACGTTTGCATGGTACACACAGAAAGGGGGCAGAGCTGTTATCTGTAAAAGCAGCAAAGAATTTGGCTTGCTTGACTCTTTGTATGAAGCATGCTACAGCAGTCTTTTGATTCTAATATGAAACTGCAGTAAGGATCATTGCACTAATGCATGAGGATTTGTGATAATGTTGCTGAAATTTTACTGTCAAAACTGAACTGCAGTGTAATGACTTTCGTTATCATGGTTTCTAATAACCATCCAGCATGGACTGACCCTACATATGTCTGATGCAATAATGTGTCAGTAACTCAGAAAGCAAAACAAAAAAGGAAATAAAAACAGCCCACACAACGTTATGAGTGGCTTCATGGCAACTGTTATTATTAATATTGTTAAAATGGTTATAGCACAAATATGATGTAAATCATAGGTTCACATGGGAATTATAAACCAAAATTTGGCATCTTAATGACAGTATTAACCAAATAAATCTCCAAATGCTTCCTGGTCTCCCCAAGGAGGCTCTTACACTCTTCTCTGTCTCATTACTGCTGTCTGCTGATAGAACTCTTGGTCAAAATTTCCTTCCAACCCCTGAATATTTTTTCGTCTCCCTTTTGTGAAATATTCTCGTTTATCTCCCTCCATTTGCAGGTCTCCCTCTTTATTGATTTTCATTTTCATTTCATGTCTCTTCATTGTAACAAGTTTGAGAAAATAACTTAAAGTAGCTAATACTAGCTATTGTCCTGTATAGTGGTCACACACACAGGCCAGTAGAGACAGGTAGGCCAGACACAGCACTAAATGCATTGTATCATAAATGCTCAACAATTATAAATGGAATCATCAGCTTTATCATAATTTTAAATCACTCTTATTCACCTACTTGATTAAAAAAAAGTCTATGAAATATCTGGGAACATTCTCTTTTTTCTCTCTTTAAACTAGAAAGCTATATTACATGCTTTCCTTACTGCTGTGGCAAAAGGCCTGACAGGGGGCCCTAAGGAAGACCTAGGTTATTGTGACTCCTGTTTGAAGTCTACCCCATCACAACAGAAACATGGCAGCAAAGGTTTAAAGCATCTGGTCACATTATTTCTGCTGCCAAGCAGCAGGAGCGATGGATGCTGGTTCTCAGCCCTTTCCTTCATCTTACTGAGTCTAGGACCCCGGCTCCTAGAACGGTGGCCCCTATAGTTAGGGTGGACGTTCCCCACTATTAAATCAGTCTGGAACCTCCTTCACTCACATGACCAGAGGTTTTATTTCATGGTGAGTCTAAATCCTCTGAAGCTGATGATCATTTTTCACCATGACTAATGTTAACTGTATTAGTTTGCTACAGCTGTGGTAACAAAGAGCCCCATATCAGCATTTTCAACAACAGAAAGTTACTATCTCACCATCCCAGAAGTAAGACATCTGAATCAAAGTGTCATCCAGATTGGCTCTTTCTAACTGTTCCAGTCAATTCCAGTCAGCTGCCTTGGCTCGTAGATGTTGCCACCACCAACGTAAGTGCTGACTGATTTTGAGGAACAAATTAATTTACTTCCAGTCAAGTTATTCCTTATTTGATAAGAAAAAAAAGAAAAATTTTGAATAAACAATATAGATGAATGTTTGAAAATACAGAAAAGCGCTGGGCAGTAGTGGAGCATGCCTTTAATCCCAGCACTTTGGAGGCAGAGGCAAGTGGATTTCTGAGTTTGAGGCCAGCCTGGTCTACAGAGTGAGTTCCAGGATAGCCAGGGCTACACAGAGAAACCCTGTCTTGAAAAACCAAGCCCCCCCAAAAAAATGAAAAAAAAGAAGAAAATACAGAAAAGCAAAGCATGGGCAAAATATGTCTATGTCTTCAAATGTTCTATGTACACAAACTTTGTCTTCTCTCTTTTTCTCATTTACCCTGTGTGTGTGTGTGTGTGTGTGTGTGTGTGTGTGTGTAAAACTTGTGATTGACAGTTTTCTATTTCTAACACGTGGGTTCTAGGAATCTAATTCAGGTCATCAGACTGAAATTTTCTGTCCATTATATCAGATTAGGTCTTATGTCAATAGCTTCATTTAAAAAAAAAAAACTGATATCTCGCCTGGGGAATACAGGGGAGCCAGTGCTGCTGGCAAAGGCCCAGTGAGTCAGCCATGAAGGTGTGAGAGTGGGAGAGCTAGCCCAGCCCCTCACTGCCTGGATCACTTGAGAGAGTGAGTCCCGCACCTCAACAGGGCATCACAGTGGAGCTAGCTCTGGAGGCATGGGTATGGGTGAGTTGAACCAGAGGTCATGAGAGTGAGCGAACTTACCCTGCCCCCTGCCAATGGTGGCATTGTGTCTGTCATCTAGCCAGATCAGTGCTGGAGAGCTTATCGTGGTAGTGCCAATAAGGGAGTACTGGTGGGCTAACCAGATCAGCTACCACCCAAACCCAGATCCGGGGCTTTGTGTTGGCGTACCCACAAAATCTACATCATCTCTGAACTTCTGGGGCCTGTATCTCCGTGACAAAAGGCAACAACAGGATAATCAGGAGGAGTCCTGGTGAGGAGACTACCATATTGATATATTGATGTATCATAGAAGCCAGAGACCTCGAACCAGACACATGAATCTTTGCAATTAAGATTTGCAAGTAAAGATGTGTGGACAGAGAGGAGTATACTGTGAGACACACTGACACCATACAGCTTCCACAGTGAGATGTTTTCTATGCTTTGTTTTGTTTTATTTATTTTGTTTGTATAGTTTTTTATTTGGGGGGGTGGTTTTCAAGGGCAGATAAAATGGGACTGAGGTACATGATGTGAAATTAAAAAAAAATAATGAATAAAAAGTTAACAAAAAAACCTTAAAACTATAAAGACACTGTTTCCAAGTAGAGCAGCATCCTGAGTCACTTGGGCATTGCTGAATGACATGAGTCTGGTGTAGAAACTGATAGATTTTACCACACAGCAGGCACCTTATTGAACCTTTCCACCTCCTCTCTTGTAACTGGGAGACAGTACTGGTGAAAGCCCAGCTCTTTGGACCCAAGTCCTATTCTTCCATGTGTTCTCTTAAATTCTTTTTCTCTGTACCACCCAACCAATTATGTATATAGGTTGTATTATTGTCTTTCTATAAATGCAAAATTATTTCCATTATAGAGGCAGCTACACCTATGATTCCAAGCATCATATGATTAAGCAATTAGGCTTACACGACAAAAATCATTTCTAAGGTGGAGCTGTAAAACAGGAAATGATTCTGATCAATGTTCAGAAGTCAAGCAGAAAAACACTTTCTTTTTTTCACCAAAGAAGCTTACAAGTCCTCAGACCACAGTAGTATTTGCCAAAGGAGATTACCTTGGCCCCACAAAGATTGCTACAGAGGATAAAGATTTAAGGCTATCACATTGTTAAAAGAACAGGGAAGAGACAGAGAGAGGAGAGGGAAAGAGACCCACACAAGAAAAAGCCAAGCTTTCTGCAGCCACATAATGATGACGATAGTGAGCTCAGGGTCCTAGGAAGGATGCAGGCTGACCATGGTGAGGTGCCACACACACAGTGGCTGGCTAACTAGGTGGATCAAAGTTCCTGGAAAGAAAGTACACACATATTATGTCAATGTTATATAATATAGCTGATACAATAATCAATGTTGACAGTGTAGGCTACTGAGATATAAAACACATAAAATTTCTGCAAAACTTAGAGGGTTTGAGGGAAACAATGGAAAGACAAGTTTTGAGTGATTTTAAAAAGCCATTCTTGCTAACTTATCACTAGAATATGACAGAAAGCTCAGAGAGGCACAAAGGTAACCACTTCCCCCAAATTCCTTCTCTATTAGAAGTGTGTTGGCTGCAACAAGAAGCGCTCTTTCTTGACAGAAGACATGGCCTCTTTTTCAGAATTCATCTTTATTATCATTTAAATGTTTTTAATTGAAATAGAATGGAGTCACTTTCCTGTCCCTTGTATCCCTCCAGCTGCCCTCCATGGAACCCTTCCCATGCATCTCCAAAATTGAAAGCCTTTATTTCTCCGATTATATATTTGTCGTGTGTGTGTGTGTGTGTGTGTGTGTGTGTGTGTGTGTGTGTGTGCATTCTTGTGTATCAACCATCTCTAAAAGAGACTTCTTTGTATCCTGGATCTTACATTCTTTCCATCCCTTCTTCTCTTGATGTACCCTAAACAATAGATATAGGAGCTGTGTTATAGATATAATCAATATGACTGGGATCCCCATGGTCCATTGATCATTGAGCACTGTATCCAATTGTGTTTTTATGTGATAATATCCACTTGATATAAAAAAAAAAACCAAGCTTCTTTGATGAGGGATGGTAGCTGCACTTGTCTGGGAATAAGGATAAAGCCCAGCTGTAGCACTCCTTCATGCCTGAAGGTGACATCCTACTCCACTGATACGTGCTCAGCCATGCACCTTGCTGCCCAACCCACAATAGCCAGCAGCAAGATATGGCAGCAAATAGAGCAGCCTAAATGTTCTTCAATAGATGAATGAAAAATGAAAATGTGGTACATATGTACAAAAAGAATACTATTAAGAGGTAAAGAAAAAGTAATTATGAAAATAATTATAAAGTATGAAATATAAAGAGACCATACATAAGTGGGGGTAGGGGTAGAGAAGAATAAAAGGATACCATTGATAGAAAGTAGAAAAGTAGAAAAAAAAGAAAATATAATAAAGGAGATGGAGCTCCAATTGTGAAGAAGAGGGAGAGGTCAAAGGGGACAAGATAAAAATAACATCAAGGTTGTTTGTTAAATCCTCAAGGAATCATATAATTTTATACATACCTAAAATTATACATAGTGCATATAATTGTGTGTGAATATGTCTACATGTATAAGCATGCATATGTGTGTGTGCATGTGCCAAACACAAGAAGTACCACACACAAGAAGCCTCCCTTTGAAAGTTTGTCAGAGTAGTCCAAGTGACTTCAAAAATAATATAGATTATTAATGTAGCCTTGGTTGCCTCTCAGAGATTGAAGGCAGGCATAAGCTGAAGACCCCAAATTCTTACAACACACAGCTCTGTTCACTCAAGTTGATTCTGACCTGAAAGTCTCTTTACTGTAGGCTAGCTTCCATGGTTCTAGAAGCAAGTATTCAAGCTCCCCAGGGAGGAAAGCTAATGCTCCTAGCTGGACTAGCTGGACCATGACAATAGTGAGCAAGGAACGATATACATAAAGGCTCAAGGAATGGCCTTAAAGACTTATATATAGTGAGCATGTGGGCTGTCTTCTAGTTTTCCACCTAAGCGGTGCAGTCTAACATTAATTCCCAGGACATTTACGTTGTGTTCGATATAATAAGATGAGGTAGAGGTCTGTAAATTGTGCAGGAGGATGAGCATGAGTTTTATGTGATTTGAAATGAAGATCTCCAGCATTCTTTGAGATATGAGTTACTAGAAATAACCTTAGAGTAGTTTGGGTGCTGGGTGTCAATTAGCTGGACATTTGTGATTTGCCTAGTGTTGTTTGTTTGGTTGGTTGTTTGGTTGTTTGGTTGGTTGGTTGGTTGATCCACTGGTTTTAAAACAGGTTCTTAGGACTTAGCCTGAATCTATACTCCTTCTGCCTCCATCTCCCAAGTTCTGGGACTGCAGCTATGCACCAACATAGCAATTCCATTTGGTTGTATGCAGATTATAGTTAAAGTGGAAAAATCACAGATAGTGGTATTCATCCCCATACTCAGAACTGAACTACACTCTTGCCATGGCCACCCAGGCTGTGAATCCTGTCTTTTCTCTTTCAAAACCCTTCCTCTTTGCTTCACTCTTCTCCAGCCATGAGGTATTCTTAGCTGCTTGGCCATGCTCATTTCTAATAAGAAGACCTTAAGTGGTCATACTATTTCAGGGAGATATTTCCCCCTAGAGGTCTCCCTGTCAGCTTTTTGCCATTTAACTGTAACTTTAAAGTTGCTTCCTCAGAACAGCTCACCAGAGACCTTTTTCTGAATGTTTCTCTTGTCTAGCCACTCTCATATCACTAGAGTTGATTTTCTTTAATGTAAAAACTATATTTTAGCTTATTTTCATTTGTTCATGGTCTATTTCGGCCAACTAAATGTATGCACAATTGGAAGGGTAATACTACTTGGTCATAACCATTACTGTTGCACCCAGAGAAGTGCCTGGCAAATATTTTTTGCAGTCACTTTGTGATTGTTCCCAGCAGGACATCTAACAAAATGTGTATATCCACTCACTGAGCCAGCTTTTGCACATCTAGGAATTTGTAAGGAAATAATCTGGAAAAGTCTATAAGGTAGAGGATATAATGATGTTAGTTATAATATTGTTTATAAAAATGGAAAGAACAACAAATTTGATATGTACATATATGGAATTGTACAGACACAATGGGTTTGGCACACAGTGGAGTATTATATACCCTTTACAAGGAATGCCACATGTGATTCCCACCTTGTGTCCTCATTTCCATTATCTTTTCATCGTGATTGTTTTTTCCTTCCTGTTCATCTGTCATTCTGGCCATCAACATACCAGATATTAGCTGTACTTGTGACTGAGAATGGGTATTCCAAAAAAGGGTGTTACTGGATTTTTGAAGATATGTGGAGCAAGCAAGACGAAGAAAAATTTCTAGAAATTTCCAAATATCCACAGTTGTAATTACAGAATGTAAGCTTAGCTATTGCTACAAGATCCTTTGTAAACTACACAGCTTGAGACAAAGTTACTCTTTGCAGCAATTATTCTATCTTTATTTGAAGGTAGGTTGCACCCATCATGACACATTTGAAAATAAATCACCTTACCAGTTAGCACTTTGAACCAATGATGAAGGAACTGGCAAAACTTTGCAATAGAATTTTCCAGAATTAAAATGATCTTATTTTCTCTGAAGATGCCACACAGAACACTTAAGAGTTCAGTGAGATTACTGTTCTTCCAGCTAGACAATACAAGTTCAAAGTGGATTCCTGGCTCTGCTGCGGCTTTATTCTGAGTCCCTCAACTGCCTCCTTCTCTCCAGTTCTAACTATTCTCTACCTATCTTGTAGTAATTTTAAATAAGTGATATTGGCTAGCCTACTGGCTATTCCAGTCACTCCTTATATCCCCAGGGGATCAATACCATAACCCAGTAAATCATGGATTCCAAAATCTACAGATCTTCAAGTCCTCTATATAAAGTGCATATCATTTCCATATTACCTGTACACTTCCTCCTATGTACTTTAATAAGCTCTGTTAAGTTTAATACAGTGGGAATGCCATATAAAGTCTTATTATAACATTATAACATTCTGTATTTACAGAATAACAGATAGAGTGGTAGCCTGGATGTGTTTAGTTCATATGCAATTGTTTCTAAACATTTTCAATTCTCAGTTAGTTGAATCCACAGAAGACCTGGGTATGAGACCTGACTATCTCGGTTTGTATCTGTGACCATGATCAAAACAAACTTATTCACCTTATAAAGTGTTTCCTTGTGGACATTCCTTTTAAGTTCTTTTCTTTTCAGACCCATAGTTTTTTTTAAATTTGAGGGGATTATCTTTTATATTTCCTTTAAATGGTTTATATTTGCTTGCTTTTTAATCGTGTCCTTAAAATGCTGCTAAACCACCTAATTACAAAAGTAATACAAGTGCATGTAGCCTCTGAAGCAATCGTTGAAGTATACAAAAAGTTCAAGTTGTATCTCTGGAACCATTAAAAGTACACTATTCGAACTAGAAATGAATATGCTAATTAAGAAGAAGTACAATAAGGGAAGAGAAAGATTTTTCCCTCAAGTCCTTTTTATAGTCCTTTAGAGAAGGCAGTGAAGTGTTGGCAATTTTGACAATATCATCACATTGTTGGTTATTATTCAATTATGAAAGCTTTCCTGGAGGCTGAGGGGGATAGATAGTGCAGTTGATAAACTACTGGCCATACAGGCAAGAGAAGCTGAAATCTGACCCCCAGCACCCATGTGAACACTAACTGCAGGAGCAAAGTCGGTGACCACAGCACCGGGGATGCAAACTGAGACAAGTGAATCCAGGGAGCTCACTCACCAGTCCTCCTAACAAAACCCTTGCACTCCAGCTTCATTGAGAAACTGTCTCAAAAAAAAAATGAGAACAATCAATAAAGACATGTGTTATTGAGATCTGGGCTATACACACACACACACACACACACACACACACACACACACACAAGACCTACTGGGAAAAAGATGGATTATCATGTTCAGTTTCCTTGCTGTTTGGAAAAGCATGCTAGTATTTCCTAGTGCCTGTGCTTCTCAGGTGACAATATTTACTAATTAATTTTGGTGTCTGTTAATAACCAAGTTATCAAGTCATAGTCCTTTGCTCTTATTTCTTTAAATGATTTTGAGAACTTTACTTGACTCCTTTATTATAGCACTTCTGCCCCAACTATCCCCTCCAACACCTTCAGTGTCCCTTTCTCTCTCTCTCTCTCTC
>NW_022196895.1:18266685-18267765 GCF_008632895.1 Mastomys coucha | reverse complement strand
TCTCTCTCTCTCTCTCTCTGTCTCTGTCTCTGATTATTGTTTCATATATACATATACATACATATACGTGTGTGTACAATGTACTGAGTACACTTAGTGTTGTCCATATGTATACATGCTCATGATTAACTATTTGGGATTAGACAATCTATGCAAGAGCTCAACCCTGGAAGAAACTGATCCTCTCTTCCACTAGCCGTTGACCCCCTGTAGATCTTTATCTAGGGCAAAGCACCTCATGGATTTCCTCTCTCCTCAAAGGCACTTCAGCTGTGTCTAGTACAGGTAACCGTTAGAAATCTGTAAATCCCTGTTTAACCCTTTCCAAATCATTTTCATACCCAAAAGACAGAAAATCTTTACAGAACATCAAATATTTCTTTTGTGACCTTAATGCAGACTGCTGATCCTTCTACTCATGAGATGTTGTGCATGAATGCTCTTTAGTTTGTCTGCTAATGTCCCCATGGCTGACTCATTCTCCTTCTTGCTCTCTCTTCCTTGGCCAGCTCATTCTCATCAGTACTTTACCATTGATCTGTACAGAAGCTACTGAACTCCAGTCCATTTGTGGCTCACTGTGTAAACTCCCCCACTCAGTAATTCAGTATAATTATACAACTATTGATGGAGCACATATTAGTTTTCCTCCCCATCTTTCTGTATGGTCATTTATTTTGCAATCCCATTCTTTAATTGATGGGAAGCTGTGTTTTTATATGTAAGCTTCTATGTTGATAATAACTTCTGTTCTATCCTTGTAATGTGTTTCTGTGCATTGGTGCCTATTTTCTCTTACATTTGTGTTTATTAATGGTTACTTTAAATGTTAGCCCTTTCCCTTTGATTCTGTGGCCCTATAGATTTCTGAGTCTAAACAATCCTTTCTCTAACCTTCCATTACATTGCCAAATCCTACTTCTTACTTGGTTTCTTTTGAGTACCATAACTCAGTTAATACACACATTCCTTCAGGTTTAGTCTCAATCTTCATAACTTCATGCAACAGTAAACACTATGTTAAGTAGAGAGAAGGATATGTGGATGCACTGGATAAACATGTTCCCAAAGCGCTCTCTC
>NW_022196895.1:18235158-18266675 GCF_008632895.1 Mastomys coucha | reverse complement strand
AATTCTGACCCCTCTTCCACAATGATCTCTGAACTTTATGGTTACTTTTTTGTTACCAATCTCCCTTTACCTTTGAATGAATGTCATCAATGCAGATATCAAGATTATTGTGCATCAAATCTCCTCAAGAATTTTGTAATAAAGTCAAAGTCCAAATATCTTTACATTGACAATGTCTCTATAGCACTCACCAAACATTTTGATTATATTTCTGCTCCCTGTGCAGGAGAGAACCGGATGAAATTTATACCAATATCTGGCTTGAGTCAGAGGTGGTTGTCCCAAAAGCTTTGTAAAATACACTGTATAAGTCATCAAAGCAGTTTGCCATTGCAGCTATTAAAGCTCTAGTAAAATTCAGATAAATGTCAATTTCCTACAATCTATGGATCATCTACACCAGCAATTCTCAACCTGTGGGTCATAACCCCTGGTTGGGGTAGGGGAATCAAGTGACCCTCTCACAGGGGTCACCTAAGACCACCTGCATAAAAGATATTTACATTATGATCCCTAACAATAGCAAAATGATACTTTTGAAGTAGCAACAAAAGTAGTTTTATAGTTGAGGGTCACCACAAGATGAGGATCTGTAATAGAGTTGCGAAATTAGGAAGCTGGAGACCTGCTGATCTACAATTTATTTTTTATTCCTTTACTCCTTTGAGTACATAACCATGTTATATATGTATTTGTTAATATTTTAAATAAAACAACCTCATGAAAATGACCCCTTCTACCCCATCTCCAGCATAATTTCTCTTGAGATTTGGTCTGTAACATTTGCCTTTAAGAAGTCTCTTTATAGAAGTAAAAAGAATGGTTAAATATGTGAATAATTATGTGGTTTCATGAGGCAACTTCACAGCATTTAATAAAGTATTATAAACAGTTATTTTCCCCATTTTTATTTAAAAATTTCATATAATATATTTTAATCATGTTTCCCCTATCTTCTCTCAGATCCTCCTCATCCACCTTCAGGTTCTCTCTCTCTCTCTCTCTCTCTCTCTCTCTCTCTCTCTCTCTCTCTCTCTCTCTCTCTCTCTCTCTCTCTTTCTCTCTGTATCTCTCTGTCTCTGTCTCTGTCTCTGTCTCTGTCTCTCTCTCTCTTTCTCTCTCTCTCTCTCTCTCTCTCTCTCTCTCTTTCTCTCTCCCTCTCTCCAAAAAAACAAGTAAATAAAAAAAAAAAGAATCTCAACTGAGGAAGAGGGAACCTCAGTTCAGAAAATGTCTCCATGTCGTTAGCCTGTGGTAGTTTGAATATGGTTAGCCCATGGGAAAGAGCACTATTAAGATGAAATGAAATGAAATCTTGTTAGGCTAGGTATGGCCTTATTGGAGGAAGTCTATCACCGTGAGGGTGGGCTTTAAGGTAGTATTCTCAGGCTTTGCTCAGTGGAGAAGAAAGGCTTCACCTGGCTGTGTGCAGAAGACAGTCTACTCTTGACTGCCTTTGGATCAAAATGTAGAACTCTTGGCTTCTCCAGTAACAAGTCTGCCCTGATGATACCAAGTACTTTTAATTGATAATATTTCAATTCAAGAATGAGTCAAGAAATTCAAGAAGAATGGCTAAACTTAATAAGATAATGCGAGATTCCATAAAATTTCACTATCAACCTCAAAGCTCATTAGTTGACTCACCTTATGTCTACCAGTAATGTTTTTAAACATTAAAGAAACTCAAAGGTTCTTAAACCTCATCATAGATTACTCATAGAAGTAGGTAACCATGCAGATTCTTCCATTTCCTCTTTACCATCATCAGTAGCAGCAGCAGCAGCATCTTTTAGGAGAGGGTTAGGGATCAAACTTGGGGGTCTTACCCATGCTAGGTAAGCATTCTACCACTGAGCTATATCCTCAGAAAAATTAGAGAAAAAAATGTTTGCCATTTAGTCTTAAATATTAGAGAACATTGAATAAGCACACAGCTATATATACTTTGAGAAAGATGTGCAGGTAGCATGCTAGGGAACTAGACAATGTCAAAAAAAAAGTTGGTATCAAAGACCGGGAGCTAAATAAGGCAAGTCAAGGTAGGTCTTGCATGCAGTAGATAATACAAGCAATAGTATGTTCCAATAAAGCAGTAGACAGAGAGACCCTCAGCATTTGTACTAAAGACAGTCTCCCTAGAGAGTGTTCAAGTGCTGTAGGTGAAGGTGGTGGCTTATACTGTCACAGTGCAATGTGAGGAAGTGAAGGCTACCCACAGGGGAAGATTATTTGGAGGTAACTCAGAATTCGTGACTTGGAGATGAGATAGTAGAATGTTTTCTTTTTCATGTTGATTTCTATGTCTGAAGCATTTTTCTACTTCTATACATAAATATAGTTAGCCTGTGAGTGTGTGTTTACAACAAAGAGGGCATTACTTAGATACTGTTGTTTATCAGTGGGTTTGGGATATAACACAGCTTCCTGTTTGAATGTACCAACTTTGAAAAAGTGCTGACTGAGCTAGGATACAGTATCCACCTCTCAACCTCTCAACAGAGTACAAGTGACACTGGAAGGGGAAGATATGCCTCTGAACAACAAGAGCTCACTTATTATATTTTGCTTTTGAGTTCATATGTTGGAATTACGAACATCATACTTTGTGATGAACTGTTCACATATCCTCTAAAGGTTACTTATGCATGAGCATCTTTTATCTTCACAGTTGTGTGACTTATAAATCATTATTTTATTCATTCCCTATGAGAGAAAAAGGAAGGATGGGAAGGTAACACACTCAACTGCATTCTATGTATCTCAGATACACCTAAATCAGTTTCTAAGCTAAAAGAAACTTCAAACACATATGAATTTACAAGAAAACCATTCCACATTCCACAATTTCCTTGGACTCTTACCTTACTAATACCTTTTTTTTTTCCAAACTATGAAAGATTTAGAAGACATTTTGGTGGACTCTGCCATGAGAATATTGATATATTTCTGTGAAACTAGAGCCATCCCTATTTTCCTTTGCATTTTCTATATGACTATCTCTTTCTCATATTCTTCTGTAGTTTGGTATTTATGACCTCCAACATTTTAGCTTTAAAAATATCTTTCATTGACAATTTTGATGACCCATACTATAAAGTCCCTCAGATATTGACCATAGCCATTATGAGCTGCAGTTGATATCTTGGGTTGTCTATCATCTTCAGCTTAACCCACTATATTTGGTGTTCATCCATATTGTCTCATTTTGGCATTTCATTAATTTTTCTCATCCAGAAAGGATTCCATTGTATAGATTATATACAAATCATTGATTTGTTTGTGAGTTGATGGACACTTGGACTTCCCTCACTTCTTGACTACTCTAAATAGTGCTACTATCAACATTTAGAACTAGAAGTAGTCGTTAATATGTAGAAGAATGTCTTAATTCTGTGATATGTGCAATTACTGAGTTGACTCTAAGTGTAACTTTACTTTGCTTGTCTTCCATTTCTCTGAAGTAACTGTCTTATTTTAACGTTATCTGCAATGTACCAGGTGTCAACTCTCCACAACCTAGGTTCTACCATAGTGGTTCTGGCTTTCATGTCCCTAACAACTACTGAGCAAACCTATTATTCTTTGCATTATGGTATTTGAGCTCACATTTTTAGGTGTCCATGTACAACATCACAATTTTTATTCTCTTCATTATAATCTTATTTTAAAAGCTAGTTAAGTCCCTCTAAGTTAAGATCATTAGTCTAGATAAAATTGTAACTCATGGTGTTAGAAACCCTGGGCTGGCTGATTCACAGGAATCTTTCTTTCCAAATTTAACACAACAGTGCTTTATGTAGCATTATTCTCCTAAATGCTTCATAAATAGTGTTGCAATCAGTATTTATAACAATCCTTTCAAGCAGGAATAAAAAGCTTCATTTTATGAGGTTCATTCTCAAAAGTCAAATAAATAAAATAACTGCCTGTAAGGTCCATGTCATTGAGTGCTTTATTGAAATAAAGCTTAGTTCTGTTCAGATGATGATTTCAAAGTCAGAGCACATAGTCCCCTAGGTCAGGCCTTCCAGTACTCAATTATTTTTTACCATATTACTAAGTAAATAATATATTTTAGTATGTTTTCTTAATTGCTGATATTAGTATTAATAAGCAATTGTAAACAAGGCTATAAAGATGTTTCAGCATTTAAGAGAACTTGCTGCCCTTGCAGAGGACCTGAGTTTGGTTTTCAGCACCAATATGGGCACACACAAGCTCCTGTACCTCCAGTTCCAGGGTGTCTGTTGCCCTCTTCTGGCTACCATAGGCACCAGCAGCATATGGTACACACAACACACACACACACACACATACACACACACACACACACACACACACACACACACACTAAAGTTAAGCTAAATTTTAAAAGAAATATAAAATTGAGTATACAAAGGCAAAGGGATTTACTATAATTGCAGCATAAAAGACAACTTAGTGTATGGCATAAATACCTCTCATTTTTCTTTAGTAAAGCATGGATTGTGCTGCAGATATTACTAGAGAAAAAAGAAGCCATAATTCATCATTAATGTTTTGTCTTAATTATTCTGAGTTTAAATTCCATCAGTGATGAGTCTGCCTTGGTCACGTGCAACTTCTAAATACTGTGAACCAATTCCCTTCACATTCCTTCTCACTTGCACCTCACATCTCTGAGTTAATCCTAAATCTGCCCAATTCTCCCAATCCTGTCACCCCCTGGGGCATCCTCATCTTTCAGAGGTTAGCTTGTAAAACTCATATTGGACAGGAACAGTTCCATTCCCCAACCACAAGGATATCACAGTTCCCATGCATTCATGTTAATTAGCTGGCTGTGTAGACCGCTGGCCACGCCCAAGTCACAAGGTGCAAGTCAGTGTGGCAATCAACTTAGAGAAACTGACTAGGAAGTTTCTTATATTGGAGAGTATGACTTATTTTCATCCAGACCCTATGCCTGGACCACAATATTTAAGGAGTTTGCCTGATAGTTAGGAACTGGTCCCTCTCATCCCCTTCCCATTCATGTGGATGAGATAAAAGCCAGAGGGTAATAAAATTGGCATTTCAAATATATATAGTGAGTATCAAAAGAATTTGTGTGCAGGAAAGCTATTTCTTGGCTCAACTTCTATAAAAAAAAAAAAAGCATCCATTGAGTACTTGCAGAGTAGGTACCCATAAATTGTCAGCAAGAATAATTCAAAATGATGAATGGATAGTACCTCATTAAGTAGATAGACTCCTGCAGGCACAGATTTGTATGTTAAGTGGTTAAAAAAAAAAAATTACTCACCAAAACCAGGAAGTGGATATGTATAAAATAAGTCCAGACTTCCTTCACATAGAAATACACAGTGAATACCCTGTCTCTCTGTCTCGGTCCCTCTACCTCTCCTCCCCTTTAGTCTCACCCCAACACATACCTCCTCGTCCGCCCTATCCTCTCCTTTTAATGAGAGGTCTCTTGTATCTCAGCCTATATTCAGATTCCTATTTAAACAAGGATTGCCTCAAATTTCTGTTCCTCCAAAGTGCCCGGGGTTACTGGCAATTCTGGATTTTTGTCTGCTATTTCAATCAACAGCTGGAAGCCAGGGCTTGGTGATGCTAGGCAATCATTCTGCCTTCTGAGCCACACCCCAGTTCCATTTTTGTTTGACTGGAAGTGCTAAGCACAAATTAGACCTATTTCAAGATGAGTCTTCCCAGTGACAAAGGCTCAGTTGGGGGATAATAGCAGAAAGGGGTGAATTTTTGCTAAAATAGAAAATGTGAATTAACTATATGTTATGGGCAAGAAAAATATCAGGTTTGAATGAATCTTTTTCTACAGGAGAAATCCTGCCATGATATGTTGGGGTTCAGAACATAAATAGTATGTTGAAATCAAACCTAAAGTTAAAATTCTGTTTTAGTGTCATATTTAGAGGATTCTATGTGTTTATCACTCTAGGAACCCTCAAAGTAGTTTTAAAGAAATACAACCTTAAAATTTCAAATAAATCCAAGTAAAATTTAAAATTAATTATATTTTAAATTTTTATTCTAGATATGAAATGTGTTTTGAAACATTGAGCATTTTGCTGCATTAAGTATTACTTTGTATATTTATGTTGTTGGCTTTTAGGGTTTATTTTCATAACTTCTTAGTGTCTGTAGGAAAAAAGCCCCATAACTTACTTGCTGTCTCTGCTGACATCTTATGTGTTGCCAGTAAACACTGACTGGATATAACTTTTCTCCATTAAGCATTGGTCTTTCCCCTTAGAAATGCGTATTTGGGAGTGAGTTTCCTTCCTTAGAGCACATTGTCAATTTGTTTATCATAAAGAAGAACCCAGTAATTATCTCTCAGCATTTCTGTGTTGGCCTTCTATCTACAGTCTGCCTGTTAGACCAAATATGGCCACGTGAGATTTGAATGAACCATTGTCACAGTGTGCCTCCTCAGCGAAATAGTCACAGTTCTTCCCCATCGTCCAGGTGACCAACCTTGCAGGGGCTGGTTTGGGATGACAGACCAAGGCTGTGAGTCAAACCATCATGGTGCTTAGACTGTTACAGACCAAAGCTGCGCTTCTCAGGTGGATGTCCAGACACCAGATAGCTTCACAAACCTTTTACGCTGAACACCAGCCTCCCACTTCAGTCAGTCATACTGCTCCTGGTAAGATTTGTAGAGTTCTCTTCGTGGTCCCCAGTACAATGCATGCGTCCATTATTCTATTAGGCGGACTTCATTACCTTTGACGCTAAATCTCACAGCTGCTAAGCCATATTGCAACCCACTATCTGAGCACGTTTAGGGTGAAAGTTCTGTACATCTTCTTGGGAGGAACAATCAGAGAGCCTCCTTGTGAAGATGAAGAAATGACATAAGCACCACTGTGAACATAAGGGGTTTTTGTTTTGTTTTGTTTTGTTTTGTTTTTGTCAGCAGTTCCTCTCTCTACATGTGAGTAGGCAGGTCTAGTCTCTAAGAACCTGTAAGGCTCTCTTTTCTAAAACAATCCCTGTGTCACCGCAGGAGAGGCCAGCAAGGTGCTGTGTCATTTCACAGAGGCCCAGGCTGAGTCCACACAGTGGGAAGGGCTTTTGTAGAAGGTCTTTGTTTCATCAATTCTGAAATTTCCTTCGAGCATTTTATGATACATTTGTCTACTTCCAAGTTTTTACTTCCTCATGATCAGTAGGAGCGAGAATGTTGCTGCTTAGCCAGGGTATGGATGGACTCTAAATGCTGCTTGTGCAAACCCCCATCCATACAAACTAAAGATGGGCACAAAACCCTCTGCATGCTTAATCAGCTTTCACTGTATAAACTCAAGAAACGACTATCATATAACTTAAGGTTACAGGTACCGTCCTGCTGCTCAGCCAGTCTCTCAAGGGCTTGAGTCCCAAATCCATCTCAGTTGACAAACAAAATCTTCCAGGTTTTACCTGACAAGCATACTGCTTATGATTTGGGGGATTATATTCATTTTCAGCAGTAATTTCATAGAATAAGCAAAAATGTCCAACTTTGTTTACTAATTTTATACTCATCTGTTCTTTTAATATCCTGTCTTGGTTCTCTAGTTATAACGTAGACGAACCTGAAGTTTGCTAGGAACATTTGCCATTAGCTTCTTCTGAAAAAAAAAATTAAATTTGAGGATAATCCTACCTCCAGAGCTTATGCTGTTCCTGGCCATTGACTGTGACAGCGGAAAGCTCATCTGAAGGCACTAGAGCATCCCATCTAAAAGCATAAAACATATTACATTTCATGAAAAAGCTAATTCAGATTGTTTAATTCTGGTAATATTGCCTCTGTCACCTTCAAAATCAAAATGTTCTTTCCTGTTATTATAAGGAAAACAACCAAATTGCTAAAAAACCCATTTGAATACACAGCTGCCTTATGTTGCATACTAATTTGATTAAAAACATCCGTGCCTCACCAGCATTTTTCTATAAAACACATTGGTAAATTTAACAAAGGCTATTGAAAAATATATGTATTTGATGAGGTTTTGATGACCAGAGCCCACAGCACTGACCGCTGCCTCTCCGGACTGCACAGCAAGATCTTCCTGGCTATCGTGGAAGGAAAGCATGAAACAATTGCCAAGCTGTATTTGTTTGCTCACTGCTTTGGGCACTGAGCCAACCTCATAGCAAATAACTGCATTAGCCAAGTGTATCCAAATTATTACAACGCAGCGTCCATCTCAGTTATTGCTGCCGAGGCATTTTCTGAATCTTCGTGTCACTAGAAAACATTTATTTGAAGGGTGAGCATCACATAAATTCAGGTCCACTTGAATTTATGGAGAAGTGAGATGATTTCTTTCACAAGTGGTTTTATATTTTTTTTTTCCTGTGCCTGTGAGAAGGAGTCTATGAAGTACTCACTGTTTGGTTCTCACTAAGTCAGAATAGTTTCTGACCCTTATCAGAACATTTGTCTTGGTAGAAATTTGCAATTTTCCCTTCTTATGTTATCATTTATTTCTTAAGATATTTTTCCAGCATGCTTTTATGCAATATCTGTCTACATTGTAACTGTTATTGACATAGCATCTCAAATAATTGTGAAGCGTCAATGCAATTGGTAACCAGGAAAAGCCAAGCTGTACAATTGAATAATGAGTATTTAGAAAATTTGCTCCTTCATACATGAGCCACAGCCTATGTCTGCATAGAGAAAACACATCCTAGGTCCTTCTTGATGACCATTCTAGTGAATCCGTACCTCAATGAGCACGTCTCCTTATTCCCTAACAATGGCTATGTTATCTCAGGAGACACCCTGGCATGCTTTTATGCAATACCTCAGCTTTTATACAAACTCCCAGCCCATGAGGCTGCTGAGTAGATGTGAAAACAAACTGATCCAGCAGAAAGCATCCTGGATCCCTTCTTCTTTCAGCTTGTGATGTAAGTGTATGGCACACCATTGGGTTCTAATTATTTTGGCATCCACCTCTACTCTAAAAGCATCTGGTTTACATATAAAGCCCTCGCTAGCCCATGCATGCCACAAGTTGGCACCACTTTGTTCTAAATATCTTGATTAATAATTCCATGTCCTGTGATATGGAAACAACAGTATCTCTCTCAGGTGTGTCTTCAAGACCATCCATAGAACTAGACTATAAATCACTGCAAATGACTCCAAACTTGAAGTATCAACTTCACAGTTAGTGCTCAGGATCATGTGGCTCTTTGGTTCCCTCCCACACACCCCATGAGATATTCTTTTGAAAATGTTTTAAAAGTGTAGGAAAATGAACATAGTTTTGTTTGTCTGAAAAATTGCAGTGAATGACGCAGTTGTCTTTCAAAGAGTTTGGTTTGGTTTGGTTTGGTTTGGTTTTTCATGTTTTATAGTTTTTATTTTTGGCTCAGGTATTTATTGTCTTAAAGAACTGTCTCTTCAACTTTTCTTTATATATGTTTACATATGTGTCAGTGCCCATGGAAGCTAAAAGAGGGTATCAGATTCCCTGGGACTGGAGTTGTAATCAGTTTGAGCAGTCACGTGGGTGTGGAGAACCAAACCCAGGTCCTCTTTCTGCAAGAGCAGCCAGTGCTCTTCACCACTCAGCTGTCCCTCCAGCCCCTGCCTCCAAAGACCTAATTCCACTAACATTGACTTCAGATTCAGCAAATACTTTATTTGGTCTGAGTTTTACACTTATAGACTTTTCGGGGCTCCTGGAAATTAATCCTGTGAAGAAAAGCTGGGCAGGGACTTCTCGGATCCTTCTCTTATTGTCCTTTTGTCAGATGGGCTGAGCACATCTGTCTAAGCCGTACATAGCAAGCTCCTCTCCAGGCAGCACTTGTCAAGTGCTTGAGGAATGTTCTGAGAACTCAGAAGCATTTACATTCCAAGCCAGCTGTGAAACAGTTAATTAAGACATGCAAGTCCAAACATAAACATTTTAAGTATTTCTTTTATTTTTGAAGTTAGGATATAATTACATCATTTTCCTCCTTCAATTTTCCCTCTTCAAACACTCTTGTATATCACTCTCCTCTCTCTTCCATGTTCACAATATCTTTTCACTAATTATAATTGCACACACAGACACACACACACACACACACACACACACACACACACACACCCCTAAGCATAACCTGCTCATTCTATGTAATGTTACTTGTATGAATGTTGTCAGTGCTAACTATTTGGTATTGGATAACCACTTGGTGTGCTCTTCTTTGAGGAAGACCATTTCTCCCACTCTCAGCATTCCTTGGTTGCCTGATTTTTTTGCGTGGGGATTATGCCTCTATTAACGTCAGAAGCTACTCCTATAGTCTCACCAACATGACGACATAAACCTGAGCTGAGCTGAACAAGAACAGCAACAGTAGGCATACTGATGTGTACAGGGGAAAGCTGTGAATGTTTTAAGCAATAGTTTCCAAGCTAACGGATGACACGAAAATCACCTTTCATTAGGGCAATGTACAAAATAATATTTTTTCAATTAGATAAGTATGTGTGAGCATATAATTATATATATTGTGTAAACCATATGAAATCAACTGCATGTGTGTTTTGTATGTTTATGTACTTTGTAGGAAATGTAAATTTTACATGAAATTTATCATGTAAATAGAATACTGTTAATTTATACCTTTAAAAAAAGAATGATTATCTTATGTATGCATGTGTATAGATGTGTGTCTGTGGTGGGATGTGGGTATTTGTGTGCAGTGCCAATAGAGGCTGGAAGAGGGGGTTCAATTCTCTGTAGCTGGAATTGCAGGCTGATGTTACTATTCTAGTGTTGCTGGGAAAACAACTGGGGTGTCTGGAGGAAGAGCATGTACTCCTAACCGCTGAGTCAACTCTCCGGCCACTATTTTCTCATCGTTTCTTATACCCTGATAACCTAAGATTAATTTGGTGCCCTTCATTTCTTCTTGATCAACAGAACTCAGGTGACGCTGTGTCATCTGCTTACTGATCTTAGAAGCTTCCATCTTCAGAGTTGTTCTTTTACACTGGGGAGTGCAAACATCACTTTTCTATTAACACAACCACAAGTTCACAAAGAGTATCTTGAGCAAGTACTTTCCTTTGAGACAGATCACCTGGCTTAGAGAACCCTCAAAGAAGTGCAAAACTGGAGAAGAGAGTGACCTCTTGTCCCACTAGGTCTTCCCCAGATGCAGATGGCCCTGCTGAGGGCTGAGGGTCGAGGATGCAGCTGAGTGCTACAGTTCCTCACCCAGTGGGTACAAGGCCCCAAGTTCACTCCCAGCCCTGAAGAAGCCAAGAGCTCATTTGAAGCTCATCCTTTTTGCTGCTTGGTGTAAAACTTGTAGGAAGATTTTTGAGTTTACAAGGAGATGTGAAGATTAGGGCATTTCAGTTTGGAAGTACCTCTTTTCATTTCACAGATGAACAAACACTTGAAGGCCCTAAGCAATATTTGTCCAGAAAGAAAAAAAAAATAAAAACTTCCCGGCAGATGGATTAAGCAGACAAACTTTTATCCATAAAGAGTGTTTTATGTCTTCAAAGATATACAAATTAGAGGCTTTAGTTGGGAAGTATGTATTCTTATACTTACACACACACACACACACACACACACACACACACACAGAGAGAGAGAGAGAGAACAGAGAGAGAGAGAGAGAACAGAGAGAGAGCGAGCTACTAAAATTCAGATGTATCACAGAAATGAACCTCGAAATGCACGTTTTTCACTTTGTAACGTATCAGTGAAAACTATAGACGCAGATGTTGTGAAGGCAGGACCACCCTTAGGGAAGCCATATCAATTAATATCTGCCCTGGGATACTGCAACCCTAAGGTCCGACTTCGCTTTTCCTTTGTTGGGCTGTTTGTATTTTTCCCTCCCAATTCTGCTCTGATTATTTAGCTGACTGAAGCAACTAAAGTAGGAGAAGTTGCGACATCTTTGCTTTTACAGTTGATTTAAAATAGCATAAAGGCAGGAGACAGTTCTGCCATTATACAACGCTTACAACGTAATTATATGTGTCACTTGACATTGCCAAAAACATATACATATAAAAAAAGCACAGCTTCATCACTAATGCAGTGATTTAAGCATACGGAGCGGTGTGGAAGCAGACTTGCACTAAAGCAAAAAGGCATATGCTCGGTGAGAGGGAGCCAGTTATGAATTATGCCTAATTATGAATTAGGCATTACTAACCTTATGATTTTACTCGATTAAAAAAACTCCACATTCTGAGTATTGAAGTAGCCCACTCAGCAACAACAAGGGGATTACTTCGTTTAACATTGAGTTTTAGATTTTTCATTATGATTTTGTTATAAAAAAAAATTTCATTTTTGTCGTTTTGTTTTGTTTTTGAGGTTGGGCCTCAAAATGTCCTGATATTTGTGACAATAATCTAGACTGGCCTTTAGTTAACAATGACTTATCTGCCTCAGCTCCTCGGAGTTGGGTTTCAGGTGAGTAGCAGTTTGCCCAGCTTCTCCTAAAATAGTTTACGTGTTACGCTCCACCCGCTAGATTCTGAAATGACTATTCCCCTTTTCGCACATAAGTAGCTTAGTTGTAGAAAAGTTTTTCATTTTTAATAAATATCTGGGTGCTCCTCTCTTATTAAACCCAAACAGGGACATATGCATAAATTGTTCTCAACAGATGAGTTCTGGGTACAAAGACCCAGAGTATAACACAAAAGGGGAGGTGGAGTGTGGTCACAGGCCTCTGTCACAGCCATGAAGAATCTTGGCCATATGTCATTGGAAAAATTACCAGTGTGACCAGGATTTTAAAAAAAAATTAAGATTTTTACATTGAGAATCAAATAGAAGATATTTAAACAGTTTTTAAATTCACTCACTTCTTTGAAAATAAGGTAAAACTCACTCCTCCTCCTCCTGATTCAGCTTCTACTTCTACTAAATGGACACATTTATTCCATGCCCTTGATCACTAGCTAGTGATCCCTACACATCTGTAGGCTTTTCTGTGGACTTTTGGAGACTTCCACACTAGAGCTAAGACACTGATGATCTGTTTGTTAATTGTCTATGAATTTTTTCTCAGAAGACATCAGACAATGTGAACATTTTAGCTATCTACAACCACGTGTAACAGAGTTGCTTTATGATACCTGAGAATCCATACAAACGGAGGACTAAGTAAGATGAAGTTTATTAGCTTATCCAGGTGTTGGCATAGATTTCATGAGAGTTAGACTCCAGTAGTCCAGCCATAAGAATATAACTTAGAGTAACAGTTATCTTCAGGTTCTCCACAGAACCAGCAGAATAAGGTGTCCTCTAATCCTAAGTTCTCATTTAACAATTGTCATTGAATATCTACTTTATGTTCTGAGTTCTAAAGACTCAGAAAGGCTACAAGACATGTAATCTACATCATGGATCTGAACATTTCTTAATATGATTCACTATATTGTGAGCATAGTTCATTATTAATCAATCTCTGCAACAATCCTGCACTAAGTGTAACTTACAGAAATATATTACTTAATCTTCCATAGTTGTTCTCTGCAATATTGTATCATTTTCACCATTTTAGACAAAGCTCAGGTAAATTTAGACTCCAAGCAGTTAAGAAATGTATTTGCTTTGTTTACATATATAAATATAAATAAACAATTTATTTAAGAACTTTCATATGCTTAGATTGCTCTAGAAAAATTCTGATTCAAATTCCAAACCCCTTAATCATCATCCCGAACACCATGGATGTGACTGTATTGGACCTTCCAGTGAGCTGTCTCAGGCCACATGCTTTCAATAGTTGTACTGAGCTGTACTGAAACAACTGGGAAAGGCTCGAATATTGTGTGAGATAAGTACTAATAAATCATGGAATTTGTTTTTAAAAAAATCCTCAAAATTATATGGCTGCTGAAGTAATTATTAGTACTGGACCATAACAGTTTCTTTCCCAATGTTATTGCTCGGGTAGATTCACAGGGGAGAGAGAGAGAGAGAGAGAGAGAGAGAGAGAGAGAGAGAGAGAGAGAGAGAGAGAGAGAGAGAGAGAGAGAGAGAGAGAGGGAGAGAGAGAGAGAGAGACTCAAATACTCATACTATCTAATTTTGTAAATGCTGAAATCCGAGTTAACATTCACCACATACTGCTCTAACCTCTTTAAAGAAATTGATTTGGTGTTTATCACTATGCACTGAAGGAGACACCACCCAACCACCCTTTGGCCAAAATCCCAAGCAATGCTTGATATACAGTAAGCTTGATGCTCTACATCTTTTTTTCTTCTTTTTTAATGGATATTTTCTTTTTGTTTTACTAGATACACACTTTATTATTTTTAAAGCATATTCACATATATTTATGCAAATGTGCACATACATTACTTTATATTGTAAGACTGCTAGGCTATTTCTTTTTTTAATTTTTATTGAATTATGATGAGAAAAGTTACATGATTTCAATTTATCTGAATTTGTTAACATTTAAAAACATATCTTAAGTAAATAGAATTAAATCACATTCTTGTTTCCCTTTTGTACCTCCCCACTACTTCCAGAGACCCCCCTTCAATACCTACAATATCTTTTTTGTCATATAATGGACATTTTCTTAATTTACATTTCAAATGTTATCCCCTTTCCCAGTTTCCTCCCTCCCAGAAACCCCCATTCCATCCCCCCTTCCCCTGCTTCTGTGAGGGTGCTCCCCCACCCACTCACCTACACCTACCTCCCTGACCTTGAATTCTCCTACACTAGGGCATCCATTGAGCCTTCACAGGACCAAGGGCCTGTCCTCCCACTGATATCTAACAAGGCCATCCTCTGCTATATATGAGGCTAGAGGCATGGGTCCCTTCTTGTATACTTCTTGGTTGGTGGCTTAGTCCCTGGGAGCTCAGGGTGGAGCGGGTGGGGAGGACTGGTTGGTTGATACTGTTGTTCTTCTTGAATTCATGAAATTCTTAGGCAAATGGATAGAACTAGAAAATATCATCCTGAGCGAAACAATCCAACCACAAAAGAACACACATGGTATGCACTCACTGATAAATTGGTATTAGCCCAAAAGCTTGGAATATCCAAGATACAATTTGCAAACCACAAGATGGAAGACTAAAGTGTGGGTGTTTCTGTCCTTCTTAGAAAAGGGAACAAAATACTTATGGGAGCAAACACGGAGACAAAGTGTAGAGCAGAGACTAAAGGAAAGGCCACCCAGAGACTGCCCTACCTGGGGATCTATCCTGTATACCATCACCAAATCCAGACACTATTGTGGATGCCAAGAAGTACTTGCTGAAAGGAGCCTCATATGGCTGTCTCCTGAGAAGCTCTGCCAGAGCCTGACAAATACAGAGGTGGATGCTAGCAGCCAACCATTGGACTGAGCACAGGGTCCCCAGTGGAGGAGTTAGAGAAAGGACTGAAGGAGCTGAAGGGGTTTGCAGCCCACAGGAAGCACAACAATATCAGGATGCTCTCCATCTTTATGGCAGAATACTGGTTTGCCAGATTCAACGACGTATTCAGTGAAGATGTCTGCTAGAATTTCAGTGTGCCTCTAACAAGAATATCAGAACAAGCATTTGGATGCTAAAAATTTTCAGAAAAAAACATGCAGTAGTAAATAAGACATTTGCTACTAGACCTTCCTTTATATAAGATCTTCAGTGCTACTTATTGTATATCACATTTTAAGGCAAGATTAATTGCTCTCTCTTTTGGATAATTATCCCCAATGGCTTCTCTCCTGTGTTGAAGATTTGATCCTTAGCCAGTAGCTTTGTTAAAAGGAAGTAGAAGGCTTAAGAGAGCCTGGTGGGAGATCTTAGTGGACCTTAGCGGAAACATGCCCTCCAAGGAGATTGTGGGTTGATATTGTCTTATCTTCATTCGATGCCAGACTGTAATGTAATGTTCAGAGCTTCCTCTACGTGCATCCCAACATGAGCTTCTATGAGCTGATGTCTCTTCCTTGGAACATTAACATGTTGAGATCAGCCAACCACAGACTAAACCTCTAAAACAATAAACCAAACTAAAGACACTACTTGTAATGTAATTACCTACAGCAGTTTTGTTGCCATAACAGATTAATATCACATGCCCATTTATAGCACTAATGCGACAGTCGTCATCTGGCATTTTCATCAAATGACCTTCTCATGTTTTAGGAACCAGATAATCAGTGCTAGAATCTCTATTTTAAAATTTGGGTTACAGAGCCATAGATATAGCTCAGCTAGTTGAGTGCTTGCCCAGTATGCATGAAGCCTCCAGTCCTATCCCCAGCATCTCATAAAATTGTGTGATGATGCACATCTGTAATTCTGGCACTTGGAAGTAAAGGCAGGAGCAGCCAACATGGGCGTTCATCCTTATCCACATGCCAAGTCTGAGGCAGTCTAGGATGCATGACCTCCTGTCTCAGAATTAAAAACAGCTATTTGAACTCTTCAAACCACACAGCATTTTCACAGCATCCTTCCATGTTTATTATCTCATTGTTGCCTTACATCTACAACTACCTATATTCAGTGACCACCACTGTTAATTTCTTTGACGTGTTCTTGCAACCATTTTCTAAACAGAAGAATGTTCATTGACACAGTCCTCAGAAAGTGCTAACCTCACGAATGCAGTGTTGTGCATTCCTAGAAGTGAGACCTCTATACCTGAACAAGTCTTTGTGTGCTATTTTTATTTGTTGTATTACCTTGACCTCCATGTCCAAATTAAGAGTTTATTCCCTTCATAAACAACTTTAACTTTTGTCTGGAAATGTGTATTTTTTTATTTTTTCATAAGATATATTTTTCTCATTCTTCACTCCAACTGTGTGTGTGTGTGTCACAAAACCTAAAAATTAAAAAACAAACAAACCATACAAAGCAAACAAACAGGCAAAAGACTAGTAAGACAAAAAAAGAAAAAGGCAAAACAAAACAAGAACTGCACAAATATACCAATGAGTTTCCTTTTTGTTGGCCAACTACTCGTGGGTGTGGGGCCTGCCTGGTGTGTGGTTGATATACTCAGGGACACAGCACTGGAGAAAACTCATTTTCCCTTTGATACTTGGTATCAACTGTCTTGGTTAAGGGTGGAAGCCCTGTGTTCACTTTTCCCTTCCTGTTAGGACATGCCTGAAGTTATGGTTGAAAGCAAATGAAAGAAGGTGGGTGATGTGTTTACCACAGACCAACAGTCAAACAAGTAGCATTCTGTGTATTTCAACAGAGGCATAATCTTAAAATATTTAGATATGGAACTGAAAGTGGCAGTAGCAGAGTATGAAAATATATACAAGAGAAAAAGAAATGATTAGTAGAAAATGATTCAGAACACATGTATATGTCGGAGGTTTAGGACCAGCTCAGAATACACAAAGTTGGTAGGCAAAATTGACAAGATGTCGACTGCGTTCTGCCAGTAGTGGTATTTGTGCTTAGATTTCTGTGTCTGAGGCAGCGCTGTAGTCCTATGTTGTGTCACTTAAACTAGAGGACCTGTGATGAGCCTCCAGGTGGCAGTGGCTTTATTGCAGTGGCTTTTGTGACTTCTTGGAATCAGTCCCACATGAGAAATAGTGAAACTTCACTTCCACCTTGCTTCATATGCAGTGGGGCTTCATAAAGATGAAGTGTTAGTTCCCACTGACATGTAAGATGCACCCTTGAAGGCATCCGTTTTTAAAAAGATATTCTAGTGTTCTGGCATACAGCAGCCCAGAGGCACACATGATTTTAAAATAGTAACAGTACACAGGCCTGTTTTACTTTTAGAAAAGCTGGTATAGGACGTAAGAGGTGACACTGTGGGTCGAGCACTCACTGGGCAAGCATTAGGAGTAGAGTTTGGATCTTTAGCACCAACATAAATGCTGAGTGGACATGGCAGTTTACTTACAATCCGTAGGATAGAAAGGTAAGGGCAGAGAATCCCTGCGCAAGCTGGCTAGCTAGATGAGCCTCATCTGTGAACACCGGGATCAACATGTTACCCTGCCTCTATACGCAAAGCAGAAATTAAATGAGGAAGCCACTGATTATTACTCTCCGGCAGCCACATGCACATGTGCATATAGATAGATGCACACATTCACAGGCATGTATGCTGAAATATATGCTAACATTCATAACAGCTGCACACATACCATATAGGTATGCTTACACAGACGGATAAATAGATAGATTTGCCAAAAAAGACAATCTACAATGCCTTCAATTAATTCACTTAGAAATGTTTTAGCCAGCACGTCAGAAAATAGTCATTATACATCACCCTCTGAGCCAGAATAAGGTTTTACTTTTTATAACTACAGGACAAAATGCTGTAAGAATGGAGAAATATGGGGTGGTGAGATGGCTCAGTGGGTAAGAGCACTGACTGCTCTTCCAAAGGTCCTGAGTTCAAATCCCAGCAACCACATGGTGGCTCACAACCATCCATAATGAGATCTGACACCCTCTTCTGGTGTGTCTAAAGACAGCTACAGTGTACTTAGATATAATAATAAATCTTTTTAAAATAAGAATGCAGAAATAGAGATGTACACATACATCAAAATAGAAATAGAGATTCACATACATTCCAGTCATTTTAGATTTTCGGAACCAAGGGAAAAATCAGATCACAGATATTGTAAACACAAGTGCTATCTGCATTTAAAAGGAATGGGTTGCTCTTTTAGATTTTTTTCAGTAAGACCATCCTTCCAAGCTAAGAAACATGACAATAACCCCTAATTGTTTTTATGCCCTTCTGGATCATGATCTTAAAGCCTTTTTATTATCTGAACATAATGCAATTCTAAACATTATTTTGGCTTTTTATGTGGTTATACATTGTTACATGGCAGACAAAAGAACATTCATGGAGACAGAGAACTTTGGAACAGCAGATAGTGAAAGTTTAGTTAAGAAAATCCTGAAGTAAATTACCAGTCATCAAGTCTCTAGGTGGCAGTTCAAGAAGGGCTTCATATGAATTTTGACAGAGTCATAGTAGCTTGGATGCCACACACAAGATTTTAAAGTATGTCTCCTGCTTTTATGGTTTTTGCAACAGTGTGGAGAGACAGTCTTGACTTTCAATGTATTTTATTCTACTATACGTCACGGAATTGCCAAGCAACCTACATAAAAACAATATATATCAGCCTCTTCTCTCAGGCTCTGAGCCTGTTGTGTAGTTTTCAACCTACTATTCCCTAAGACAAGGTTGGACTTTTCCAAGTTTATGACAGGTCAAGGGCATCAACTCTCTGAGAGTGGGTGTTCCCTTTTAAGATCTTCAAGCACTCTGCACTGTATCCACTCTTTGCAAATATCTGATTCTCAGAATTCTTCTGTTTTGGAGGCTTGTCAGTTTTCGAGGTTGATGAGAAGCTGGGGACAGGAGGGCTAGAAGACCACAAAGTTTGCTGCTCTCATGAACATTCAGCTGCTGCCCTTGAATGGCCTCTCCTAGGAATGTTTGGAGATGTTGCTTGGTCTCTAGAGTTCAGTGAGAGCTGTTGTGTACGATTCCATAAAGGAGCTTGTTTTCACTAGTCCTTCCTCTGCTACTGCAGAATGCTAGTGTCACAAATATACATTCCCTAAAAATAAATCACACCTTCTTATAAAAGGTGACCTTGGTGTTGATGCGCATATCTAAATAGGAGTGGCTATTATAATTTGAACTGTAATGTAAAAATGAACCATAGCCTTTTGTTATAGAATTATGTGTGCCAGCATAGCTATCTTATTATAAAATGACATGCATTAAATAAATGAAGTGTTCCATGTGATTGTCCACTGTACCTGCTTCTGTGTCATGACAGATAGCACATGGACTTCCATATCACCCACCACCTTTAGAGGAGAAAACCAAAGATAAATAAAGTCATGAAACAATGAAGTTTGATTTTGCTGCCAATCTTTAACAAATACTTTGACCATACACTGGGAAAATGGTCACAGGACCTCAGATGTTATGAGGAGATTGATGGCACCCAGACCCAGCAAAGCACTACCCAGTCCTGACATACCCACGGCACAGAAGGACCATGTCAGTTATTACGAAGCAGCAGCTTGAGTACAGGTGGCAGAAATACCAAAAGCACACACGGGGAAGTTAATTTCATCTTTCAAAACCAAAACTGAGTGAAAAGTAGACAGCATGGAACTAAATTTCACAAAAAGTAGTCTGAGATGGGTTTCCCCAGATCACATAGCAGCTGAAAACACAGCAGACCTATTCCCTGAAATATCACATGTTGCCAATTTTACTTTAATTCCTTTCCTGCTTTGTTTTTTATAGTTGTGAAAAAGAACTGGAACAGAACCAAGTTTTGGAGGGAAGGATTTATTTAGCTTCCAGGTCCCAGTCACAATCTTTCACTGAAAGAAGCCAAGGCAGGATCCCAAGAGGAAGCTGAAGGCAGGAAGGAGAGCAGAGGCAGGAAGGAGAGCAGAGGCAGGAAGGAGAGCTACTTAGAGGCAGGAATGAGAGCAGAGGCCAGAATGAAAGCTATTTAGAGGCTGGCTCACTGCTTGATCAGCCCAGATTCTTAGATAAGCCAGGACCACATACCCAGAAGAGGGACCAAGCACATGGATCCGGGCCTCACACATAAATTATTAATCAACAAAATGCAACACAGAATGGCCTACAGGTCACTCTGATGGAGGCATTTTTCAGTTGAGGTTCCCTCTTTCTAGATGACACTGTCTTGGAGGGAGCACAATTCCCTTATAAGTTTATCTCAACTGCCGTTTAGAGCAGTAGTTAAATTTTAAAAAGGACTTCCGTATAACTATAACCAAATGATATTAATTAGTGATTTTAATGTCACCTCTGATATTTCCTTTCAATTTTTGCTTATGTTTCTTAAAGTCCTACTTACAAAATATATAATTGCAGCATTATAGGGAACAAATAAGCCACATGATAATCTCATTAAGATTATCTTGATGGCCGGGCAGTGGTAGCACATGCCTTTAATCCCAGCACTTGGGAGGCAGGGCCAGGTGGATTTCTGAGTTCAAGGCCAGTCTGGTCTACAGAATGAGTTCCAGGACAGCCAGGGCTATACAGAGAAACCCTGTCTCAAAGAAAAAAATTATCATGAGGATAACCAAACCCCAAAACATTGGAGGTTAGACAGCAATAGAAACTAATATTTAGATTCCACTATTCATCTATGTAAAGTCCCTCTCCTCTTAAATTAATGTTAAGAATTTACTTTGTGGCAGATTGGAAGATAATCAGTAAGTATTTGTCATAGACTATGAAGACCTGAGCCCATGTAAAGAATAAATAAGCAAAGGGTGTATTTGCGTGTACTTGGAACCCCAAGGCAGGAGAACTGGACACAGGTGGACCCCTGGGCTCCTGGTCCTCATTATCAAGTTCTCAGCCACAGTGGAGAACCTTAGCCTTAGCATTCTAAGGAAGAAACCATATCTACAGTTGGCCTCTGGCCTATATATACTTACAAATACACACATATGCACAGACAGACACTCACACACACGCACACACACACACACACACACACACAGAGAGAGAGAGAGAGAGAGAGAGAGAGAGAGAGAGAGAGAGAAAGTTCCAAGACAATACTATGAAATGATGAAGGTTGTAGGCTGTGTGGTTAAGAGTTCTTTCCCAAGGCTAGAACTTGGGAATTATATTTAGAACTTTTTCTGTTTGATAGAAGGTAGAAATATTTTCAGTAACTGACAAATTATATGTAACTAAAGAATGGGTCCAAATATTTCAACATGATGCATTTATTTTTACTAATTCATTCTGTGTGATAAGTCTTCATTTTTCCTGATGATGGATATTAGAGAGATCTGAAATTGAATGAGAATATCACCCTTGAAGCAATTAGTATGCACGGTGTGACAGATTTCAGATCACTCCCCCAGTGCTGCTGTGCAAAGCCTGTGCTGAAAATATAGTTCAGAGTATAATGCAGAAATAACTTTTAAGTATTCAAATTGAGCCCTCACTAACTTAAACTGTAGCTCTGTGATTTCATCTAATGAAAGAGACTAAATGAATCCACGCTGATGCATCATTGGAATGTGCAGAACACGAAGAACAAATCACACAAATTTCCCCACTTAATTATAGTGATAGAAATTCATTGTCATATTATTGACCTATTTGGTCATGCCCAAGTTAATCATGTCTGAACCTTTCCCAGTGGGAAATAAGCTTGTTCACTTCCTGTCTTGCAAGCATCCCCACTAAAACTCAGTCACATATGCCCACAGCCCTGATCACGGCCGCCCACCGTAACCATCGTCTCCAGCAGTAAAATTGCAGTCTGCATTGAGCCCGGGAGACTTGGTGTCAGAAACTCATCACTTCCTGTGTCCTCTCCTACCACACCACCACCACCACCACCACCAACCCCCGCCTCCCGTGCCCCATTCTGTTCAATCATTTGCCACATTAAATTAAACCAAACTCCGTTTGCAAAGCCCCCACCCCCGACCCCTGCCTCCCTGTGCAAGGAGCTGTTTTGAAATCAAGAAAGAGAGTTTACGTGAGGTAGCAGACTAGTAAGCCAGCAACTTTAGTTGCTTATTAAAGTCAAGCATGTGTCTTTGTTTCATGTTGCTAATGATGCGGAACCATTGAGGCCTGAGTATATTTCGCCTGGACGGTGTGGGAGCGGATGCTGAGAGCTCATTACTTGGCTCCCCATCGGAATCCTGCAGGCTTCCGCTCAGTGAGGAGACTGTGGGGGCTTTGACAGAATTATTATACTGAATATTTTTAGACTCATTAACTATATCACCAAGGCAAAACATCTCTTCCTCAGATGCAAATGGCTGAAGCTACTGTGGCTTTTCTTTAGTTATTGCAGAAAGCCGGATGAAGCTTGAAAACAGCTTAAGGAGTTGGGGGCTTTTCATGCCCGAATATTTGATTTTTTGCAACTCATATTGGGACGGCGTAAGGCTATTTCGACATACCTGACCCACTTGCATTCCAGTGCTACTTACACCCAGTTCCCCGTATTAGACAATTATCAAAATCTTTTTTTTTTTTTTTTTTTTTTTTTTTTTTAGTTTTCAGAATGTCCTAGAATGTGTTTCTGGGTGAGGCTTTGATGATGATGTGTCGGCCTGGTGCTCATTCCTCAGATGATGGAGGAACTTTGGGTGCCTGACCTAAATCTAAACTGAGAATGACTACGTAGTTAAAATAATAATTGGGGCAATAGCTGTTCTCTCATTCGGGAATTGTAAAGTATGCTGCCTGGCATGAGAAACGACACATTGCCTTAGATCATTACCACACCTCAACACTGCGGTCTGATTTAAGGCTGAAGAGCAGGAAAGGAATTGTAACTCATCTCCAAATCGCTTTGCTCTCCCGGAACTCAGTTTAACTTTAATATCACTTTATTCGGGCTTTAAGTGATTTAATTTAGGCTGCAGAAGCCCTTTAAGAAAAAGTATGCATAGTTTAAAATTAATTCTTCAGAGCAAAAGATGGAGCTATCATTATGGTGATTCTGCTCTGAAACTCAACTTGGATTATAGAGAGGTTCATATTTCCAAGCAAAAAATTCTGTCTAGACACTATGGATAAGAGCTTTTAATTTCTTATTTATTCCTATATTCAAGTGCACTAAAAATTTGTCACCGCAAGCATGTAGGTTGAAACAAGTTCTCTGGGCATTTAAACATGAAGGTTTGATTAGAAATATCGTCCACTGGTTGTCACACATTAATATCTAGTGTGTTGGAAGAAGCAGCCTTCGATTATGGCTGTGGTTCATTTCCCACACAACAGTGCTCTGACAACGGTGACAGTCACTTCACACATCAAGAATTTTTCCTGCTTCCCATGACCACCAGGGAATCTGAGGGGATACTTCACATCTGATACACGGTCTCCTCTGGGATTCCTCCATTAGAATAGCCATTCTGATCAGCAGTCCATTATGAAACACAGCTTCCACAATGGAAACTACAGAGGAGACAGAAATGCTTAGAAAATCAGGGGCAGCAAAACAAAGTGTGGAGCAAGATGATTTCACAAGTACATGAAGTTTACCTTCCCTTTGAGAACCCCAATATTCTTTAATAAAAGTTGACAAGACCACATTTTCTTCTAAAATCAATACATAGGGAATATCAAAGAGTGTGAGTTAGAAACTACTTCACGTGGGTAATTAGAAGACAGAGAGTCTGGCCAATGTGACATTTGTGTGTGAGGAGTGGACTTTGCCTTACCTGGAAAATTCTAGGGAGATAGTTCAGAATTCTTGCCCACAATTCTAAGAACAGTCATAAGACTGCATACATGCCCATTCTTGAATTATTTAGACTTCTTAAAATTAGAATTCAAAATACATATGCTACTACTAAAGCTGAAGCACCATCATTTTTTTGCAAAAATGTATTGAAAAATATTGAGTCAAATGTATGTTTTTAGTTTTCCTAGAAAAAGAGGCAGAGAGGATACAACATGAATACAATATGTAGTAGATTAAGAAATAAATCTAGAACTGGGGCAAGAAATGGAGGACTGGAAAAGAAAGAGTGAGAGGAGAAGGTTTCGCCTAAAGAGGTCATTTTAAAAATAGGGATGTGATGGAACTGAGAATGCTTGCCATGCTAATGCTTAGGAATAGAATGTTGTGTTAATCCGGTATTCAGAAACCACTTACATCCTGTCTGAAATAATAGAAGAAGCAAAGAGACAGCATGAGGAAAGGGGCAGAGAGGCTGTGAAGGGACTCGGGCCAGCTCAAGCATGATGGGCATGGCTCAGGCAGGCCTTGCCCTTCTCCCCCATTCCCTCTGCCTTGCTAAAAAACTGTTAGCTTAGAATACTAAAGCTGGCCACCAAGGTGTATTTCTTTATTTGGCCATTTCTTCTCCTGAGGCTGACTACCAAGGTCCAACAATCAAAGCCCCCTTTGCCTCACCTAATTAAACTGTCCAATTAAAATTAAACCCCTCACCCCAACATAAGGTTTCCCCGTTTACCTCTATAAAACACCATTTTCCTATATGTTATGCCTGTCCCCTCTCTGTCCAGAGGCAGCCCTTTGACACACACACACTCCAGAAAAATACCACTTTCCCCTCTCTTGTTCCCTTCCTCTCTTCCCTCTTCTTCTGTCTCCTGTCTCTGTTCCTTGTCCTTGCCCTTTGTTCCTCTGGGATAAATAAATCTCCTTTGTGCTTAGAACTTTGTCTTGGGGCTCCTGAGCTCATACCAGTCTCTTAGAGATTGTATGGGGTCATACCTTTCTCTTTTTGTTAACTTTGAAAACCAACTTAGAAAAAAAAATATCTAGGTCCTAGTTTAGATCCCTGTTGTGTTCAGAATAGGTTACAAAGTATCAGGGTTCTCTTTAGCTACTGAGACCAGAAACTACTTAGCTTGAGTCAAAATATTGCTGTTGGTAAGAGTGCAAAAATCAGAAGTGGCAAAAAAGAATCAATGTACCCCACCTTATTACATGAGTTCCCATATTTTATTGATCCCAACGAACAATGCTCTTAGAGAGGAAGGATTACAGTTTCAAAATGAAACATTCCCCATAGGCGCCTGTGTTTGAACACTTGGTCTCTTGTGGTGTGACTCTTTGGGAGGTTGTAGAGTTTTTGGGAGATTGGGCTTAGCTCCATGTCACTACTGGTCGAACTTGAGAGCAATAGCCCAACATGACTTTCAGTCGACCTCTCTGTTCCTTTAAATCATGAGCAAGCAGGTGCCATACCTTCCCCTCCGTAATGGACTGTATCCCCTTAAGCCCTAACCTAAAAATAAACTCCTCCTCTTCCTCTTTCTCCTCCTCCTCTTCCTCTTCCTCCTCCTCCTCTTCTTCTTCCTCCTCCTCCTCCTCCTTCTCTTTCTCCTCCTCTAAGTTTCTTGTTAACAAGTACCTGTTCACAGCAATGGGAAAAGTAGCTAACAAAGGAGATTTTCAGCAAGATGAGATTAACTATAAGATTTATCAGCTAATATATGATTTAATTGACATTTCCATTTAAAAGATATCACCTTGTTGAAAACATACCTTGAATCATTTAACTCATCCAGAGCAGTAAGGTTAACTTGGGACAATAATTAAGAAAGTAAAATTTAATATGATGGGAAGCCTTGACCATGGGATACCTGCCTTCCCAACAACTATTGCTAGGACTGACTTTCTGCAGTCAGTCCTTGTCATTGAATACAAAATGACAAAGGTCCTCTATAAGTTCTGTGAACATGAGATCTTCACTACACTTCTGTGTATGAAACACCTCATGTATATAAGGAGAACCCGTCGTACTTTTGTGAAGATATTTTTACCACTTTTTTATTGCTGTCATTACATGGGACTTTGGAAGTCCTACTTACATTCACTTCAGAGTTCCTGCATATAAGAAATGCAAGCACCAGTTCTACAGGGGTTTCTGCTCAGCATAACATAAAACAATCTAGTCATAAGCCAGGCTTCAATCCTGTCTAGAAGATAAGGTCATCTTCCAGGGTTGTCCACTGATAATGGAATTCAATCTCTCTTGCTGGTCATCAACCAGCAGACACAGTATTGTTCCTTATCATCATGGCCCCTTGACCAGTCCTTCCACATCGAGACACTTGCTTCTTCAAGGTTAGGAGAGTTTCTTTTCTAGTTGCTAAGAAGACACAGTGACATCCCATCCTTCTGAGTACATCACAGTGATTAGAACCAAAGTCCAAGTTACTGGTCACTCTCAAGGGGATTCTATGCAGGTTGATTTGATAAAGAATATCTTAGAATTCTGCCTGCCACATAGGTTTAGGGAGTGTTTGTATTTATATCTGCATCTATGTTTAAAACATTAAAGTTATATGGAGGTCTTGGCAGGCTACAGAGAAGGCAGGCTTAGTGGGTAAATTTCTTGTTGCACAACCATGAAGATCTGGGTTCAAATTCCCACAGCCTACATAAATCTGGACAGGGTAGTATGAGCTGTAATCTCAGTGCTCCTACAAGGTGATAAGAAGCAAAGGCAAAAGCTGAACAACAAGGAAAAGTTTTGTCTTAAAATAGACTTGACCGAAGAGGACATTGATGTACTCAAATAGTTAACACATGGAACCACTCCCCTGGACTTTATAGTAGAGAAATAACAAAGCCCCCTATCTCAATCAATCTGAAAGGCAAGGACAGACACCCAGGGTTGTCATCTGAACTGTATGGACACTCGGATGCGCACACACATATACACGCATTATTCACATCAGCAGGTTTCCACACATACATGCACACACATACATGGACATACCATGCATACACATTTATGTGCACATGTCATGTATATATCTTATACACAACAGTTAAAAAATAATTTAAAGAAAAGGAACTTGGCAAATGGAAACTTTTGACTGCTATTGTTTATCAAATATTTAGGCACTAAGCAAACTGTAGTAGCTCTGAGGTTAAATTCATAAGGAATAATCAAATTGGGAGTTGGAAATCATCACTGTTTCCATCAAGCACTCATTATCAGACATTTATTTGTACATTCCCCTCCAATGGATTGTGACCTTGGATATAAATTAGCTCACAGGATTCCATGAAGCATTAGGAGTATTCTCCTCAAAAAACAGTGCCTCGTTAATAAATATTTCTCAGGTGTAAAACTAATCCAGAGTAAACCCAATCTTAAGTAAGTTATCACTGCCTGTTATAAAAGATGTACAATAGTGAAAAGTTTTGCCTTAAAAGGGACTGGACCTTGGAGTATGTTAATGTACTTAACCAGTTTAACATAATATCCACACATCCTTATACATGATGACTGGCCATTAGTGTGCTTATTAATCTCACCTTGAAGATTGTCTTCATTTTTCTCTTGTAACAACAGCTTTTTTTGTAAAGGAAACATAAGTATTGGGTAGAAATAATGACAATTTCCATCTAGACTAGTATGGTCACTTTACATTTTATCATTAGGATTCAATTCTACTCTAGCTACTCCATATTCCTACTCCTCTTGGGACCTGGCTAGTAAAACTCACTTCTCTCTCTCTCTCTCTCTCCCTCTCTCTCTTTCTCCCTCTCTCTCTCTCTCTCCCTTCATCTCTCCCTTTCTCCCTCCCTCCCTCCCTCTCTCTCTCCCTTCCTCTCTCCCTTCCTCCCTCCCTCCCTCTCTCTCTCCCTCCCTCCCTCTCTCTCTCTCTCCCTCCTTCCTTCCCTCCCTCTCCCCTCCCTCTTTCTGTTCTTCCCTCCCTCCCTCTCTCATACACAAAATTATAACTAGCACAATGAAATATCAGTTTATTTTGGAAAGGGTAAGGATAAATGAAATGAATAACTCTTTGCTAATATTTAAAACAACTATACTTGTTTCCCTTTGATATTTGTTGTGTTCGTCAGAATTTTCCTAAAAATAAGAGCCAATACAACATGGGATGCAAGAGAGAAAGTGGAATAAAGGAGGGGAGGGGAAAAGCAAAAGTAGAGAAAAGAGAAGAAAGATGACAACAGAGGAGGGGAGGGGAGGGACAGGGGAAAGGGAAGGGCAGGGGAAGGTGGGGAAGGGAGAGGAGAAGGGGAGCCATGGTGTTCTGGTTTTGTTTTTTATTCAAATACTTTCTAGATTGGAGTTTTGCTTTTCTATTAAGCATGTTAACTTCTCTTGCAGTTCAATGCATCTGAAATTTTCTTTGTGATTTATCCCATTTCTTCATGTAGAAAAGATTTGCGTATGCTGTGATCAATTACAATTCCATCTGGATTTTCTTCTGGTTCCTATAGCTTATAGTTTACATTTAACTCTTTAGTTTATATTCACCAGTGAGAAATCTATTACCTTTGCATTTTTACAACCTATTCAGTGTACGGCATTATATATTTGGCATTTTCCAGTAAAATACAATAAATATTATGTGGGGTGTGATATGAGCTGAGGATATAATTTTTAGTTTTTTAAATTTCCAGTTTTCTCAACATTGTTGATCTGTTTTGATTCCTTAAAGCCTATATGAAGTCCTTATATACTATTTCTCAATTAACTCAAAATAAAAATAATTTGATTATTATTGCATTACATCTCTGAGCCCAAGTATTTCAGTGGGTGAGAATATTAATAATGTCACCAAGTTTGTGAACTTGGCATATTATCTTCCAGTAAATTTGTAATTTGATCTTTTGAATTGTTTTGCATTTTTGGTCATGTATTTTGTTTGCTTTTGTTCTGTTTTTGTCATTTTTAACACATGTAAGATTTTGCATTTCTAATACCATCTGATACCATTATTTTCCACATTATTCACATGACTGAGAGCTTCCTGTCTTTCCTCTGAGGCCTTTTCCACACCCCAGCTGCTGGAAGGAAAGCTGCTGGCTTGTTAAATACATTCCTCACATAAGGGGCTACCTCACTGAATCCTCTTTCCACATTGTACTTAGAACTTTATTTGCACAAATTCCATAGGTCACAGAAACTTCATGATGAGAGTCCTGGAGTTTCTATGCTATTTCCTCCTCAAGAGCCTTATGGAACTATGATGCTCAATAGATAATAAGTAATCTTACTGCTTTGAGGTGTCATCCTTTTAAGAACCTGACAAGCCAAGTACTTACTCACGTTATGCTTTTGGCCAATGTTATTTTCCACCCTCCAGAAGACACGTGGCCAGGAGCATCTATTTGTCCATCTAATATCTTGAACTTAGAGATGGAGACAGCTTAGCTATGTCCACAGAGTAAGAAAGCATCAAGCTATTCATTCTGTGCATATCTGATCCTCACCTAGACCTCCAGTACAGATTTTTTAATAAATTTGATATAAATCACTTTATGATTCACTTTCCATATTATTTCCTGGGTTATTTTAAATAAAAGAAAATAAAGAAAACTATATTGATATAATGTAAAATTGGGTGACAGTCATTAATTTGATGACAGTCTTCTGTTCTGTGAAAAGGAACAATTCATGCCTAGATGTGACTCCCACTATGCATTTAAACTTTAGGTTCTTCTCTGTGCAACTGTGTGATCGGTGACAGTCACTGATTCTTCCTTCCTCTGACAAGCAATCTCACAGCTCATCTCACAGTACCATGGTAGAAAGATAAAAGACAGACCCTAGAAACTGTGTCCATGTAATCCCTGTTTCACTATGACAAGTCCAGCACAGTTCCAATGAAAAAGAGTGAAGTCATTGCTAACTGACTGTCTTAGTTTCTATTACTGTGAAGAGACACCATGACCACACCAACTCTTATAAGGAAAACATTTAATTGGGTCTGAATTACAGTCCATTGTCACCATGGAAGAGAATATCATTTTAATCAGGCAGATATGGGGCTGGAGAAGTAGATGAGAGTTCTACATCTGGATAGCCAGGCAGCAAGAAGAGAGAAACACACTGGGCCTGTCTTAATCATCTGGAACCTCAAAACCCACCCTCGGTGCCACACTTCCTCCAAAAAGGCTACACCTCCTCATGGTGCAACTCCCTATGAGCCTATGGGGGTGGGATTTTCATTCTAATCACCACACTGTCATTTGAAGGGGCTGTCCTAAGTCACTTGCTGTAATCAAAATCACTAAGAAATCAATGTTTTCAAGCAAACCATTAAACATGTAAACCACATAACTCTTCCTGTGATGAAAAACCATGGTCTACTCTGTTCTCATGGTGATCACCATGACCAAACATGACTTGGGGAGGAAAGGGTCTATTTCACCTTATAGGTTATAGTCTATAGTGAAGGGAAGCTAAGACAGGAACTCAAGGCAAGAATTGAAGCAGAGATCATGGATAAATGGTGCTTACTGGCTTGTTAGCTGTGGCTTGCTCATCTATCTTTCTTATACAACCCAGGCTCACCTACCTAAGGATGATACTGTCCACAGCAGCTGAACCCCCTCCTTCATGAGTTATCAAGAAAAGGACCCCCAGAAGTGCCCGTGGACAAATGTAATGGAGGCAACTCCTCCACTGTGATTCCATCTTCTTAGGGGTGTCTACATTTGCATCGAGTTAACAAAGCCCAACCTGAATAGCCACATTAGATATACTGCATCATTTCTAATCATCAAATGAAATATCCAGGGTTTATTCCTCTCATTTCACATTTGTGAGTCCACACAGAGCTCACCTTTGCTCCATATATGTTCATCCCCACTGGCTTCTACAAAGAACATGTCAGATGGTCGCATTTAATTAAGTAAAATTAGTATCTAAGACAAAACCTATTTACCCACCTGCTAATTCATAGCTCTGTTGACTATGCAGATGAACTTAACTATTATTCTAGGTGACTATTCATCTTGGAAACCTTCTTGTTCCATTTTACATAAATAAGGTATAGTATTCCAGCCTCTACTTTTCCTCTGGATTTAATTATATCAAAGTGTAGATGCATTATTGCTGCAAGTAAGAATTCTTTAATCCTAAGCAGAGAGAAATTTTGGTTCCATGATATACACCTGTACTGGTTGGTTTTGTGTGTCAATTTGACACAGACTGGAGTTATCACAGAGAAGGGAGTTTCAGTTGGGGAAGTGCCTCCATGAGATCCAGC
>NW_022196895.1:18219137-18234354 GCF_008632895.1 Mastomys coucha | reverse complement strand
AGCTAAGAAATTAGCGGTGATTAAGAAGATACCAGCATCATTGAGGTGACATCTTCTGGGAAGTGTTTGCTGAAAGCTCAAAGAAGCTGTGTTCCAGAGATAGCCAAGGTTGTACCTTGTGCTGCAGCAGGACTTGGCAATATGTAAGAGTCACCCAGGTGGTACTGGTTTTTACAGCACGAAGGGGTCATGAAGAGCAGCTGAGGCTTGGCACAGTAAGAGGTCATAGATGGAAGGCCATAAGTGAAGGTGCAGCCTCAGTTTGCAATTGATGGCCCAGGACTGAAGGTGTCATGCAAAGGAGTTGAGGCTTGGCACTGTGAAGACAGTCTTGGTAAAGCCTAGTTACAGCAGTGTTTTGGGAATGCCAGTACCATGCAATGACCACCAAGGACAGCAGCAGCAGTGGAGTACAGGCATCTGGAGCCCAGAAGACAAACTGTGTGCTGCAAAGGGCAGAGCTGGAGAAGTGACCGTTTAAGCCCTTAGAGGAGCCCAGAAGATCGTGAGTTGGATCCCAGACATTGGTTTTGCTTTTGATTGTGACTGTGCCATGATATTTTTCCCTCTTGAAGGAAGAATGTATTTTAGTGGAGCCCACAGTTAAGAGACTTTGAATTTTAAACGACATTGAACATTTTAAATGGATTGAACTTTTAATATGTAAAGACTGTGGGACTTTAGATCTTGGGGATGGATAAGAAAGTAAGGGTTGAGGCTTAATAGTGATGTGCTTGTGTGTCAAGTTGACAAGGGGTCAATTGTACTGGCTGGTTTTGTGTGTCAACTTGACACAGGCTGGAGTTATCACAGAGAAGGAGTTTCAGTTAGGGAAGTGCCTCCATGAGATTCAGCTGTGGGGCATTTTCTCAATTGCCCCTTGTGGGTGGTGCCCTCCCTGGGCTGGAAGTCTTGAGTTCTATAAGAGAGCAGGCTGAGCAAGCCAGGAGAAGCAAGCCAGCAAGAAACATCTCTCCATAACCTCTGCATCAGCTCCTGCTTCCTGGCCTGCTTGAGTTCCAGTTCTGACTTCCTCTGGTGATAAATAGCAATGTGGAAGTAAGCCAAATAAACCCTTTCCTCCCCAACTTGCTTCATGGTCATGATGTTTGTGCAGGCATAGAAACCCTGACTAAGACAACACCCAAATGTATATGGCCATAGAAAGACTGGAAATCTGACAACATTTGGCAGGATCAATTACTTATTTACACTTCTCATCCACTTTGACTTCTATGCCTGTATTTCTCTAGGATTTTTCATGTGACCACTTTTGTGAAACCTTTCCATAAAGTAAGTTGAAGGGAAAATAATGGATAACAGACCATAAGGGCCTGGGAACTGAGAATTTTAGTGACCAGTCGCATGGGGATGCTTGAAGGAATACTGAAGGGCAACCTGGAGAGCTCTCGGGTCATTCCACACAGGGAGGTGAGTCATGCTGCCAGTAACTAAACAGCGACAGTGAACACGTTTGAGAGAAGAAATGTTGATCTAGTCATCTGTCCATCTATCATCTCTCTCCAAGTGTCCATCTGTAAGCTACCATCTGTCTGTTTGTCTATCCATACATCATCTATCTCTCTGTCTATCTGTCTATCTGTTGGTCTATCTCTGTATCTATCAGTTCATTATGTATTATCTATCCAACTGCCAATCTATTATCTAACATTGGCCTATCTGTCTGTCTGTCTATCTATCCAGCCACATACTCACCTGCCTATCCATCCATCTATCCATCATTCATCCATCTGTTTGTCTGTCTATCTATCTACATATCTGTATCTCTCTATATGTATACATATATATATGTATATATATATATATATCCATCTTGCTTTCTGATAAAAGAGAGAAAGCTTAAGTAGAAGGTAAAATTACATGACTAAGGGAGAGCCAACTAAAACTAATTATATAAGAAAACACTTTAAGAAATCCTGTTACTTTGTAAGCTAACTAAAATATAATAAAGATCTTAATCTCAATAGAACAAAATATTATAAAATTCTCTTACTAAAATTTGCATTTAAAAAATTTTTTATAAGTCATGGCAATGTGGAGTTAGTTTTCTAGAGCTAACAACCTCCCTCAGTGTAGACATGGATAAGAAAGGGGCCTTAGAAAAGATGTTTCCACAGCATACTAATGTCTGTTACAATGCAGGCCTGTGTTGCACAGAGTTAACCCATGGCATTGGTTCAACAGGCATAATAGCTAATAAAATTTTACAGTTTGTTGTAATTGCGGTAAAAAGAACTCAGCGTTCCTGACACTCATTAAAGACCTCATATTTATTAATTAAGTCACTCAGATAATATTTGTTAAGGACTTTCCATTCACCTGGACTTGTGTAAAATGCAGGGAACATAGTTGACTCTCTCATGGACCCAGATGGCAAGAACCCTCTGGGACACAACAGAGGAAGCAAACATACAGCATACACCTTATGTGTGGGGACTTCGCAACTGAAGTAGCCGGGCCTCATCTCTAAGGCTGAGAACCTCGCACAAAGGAAAACAGCTATCATTTCTTATCTACAAGTTCTTTTAAAGGAAAGGTCATATGCTTGGTCCTGTTCTATTCTATTCACCTGATCTAATTGTCTTATGCCAGTACTCTTTCCTTGGGCAACAAATGAAAATGGTTACATATGTCTGCACACATGAAGACACCATCCCCCACTACACAGTTCCTTCTGTCCTCACACATTCACACAGGTTACTCTAGTTTGTGCTCTTTACAGTGGAGGACCTTCCGAGATATGCATTGTTGGCTTTTCCTTCCAAGATATGCACAGTCTTTTTGTTGGTTTCTCTGGGTCTCCATGTTTCTGCTTCATGTGTTCATTGTCTTTTGTATCTCTAGTAAGAATGCTTTTCTTCAGAGGAATGGGTACTGACTTTTTTTTTCTGGAGTCCAAAAGGGAGGCAAGAACATGAATATCTGAGCTGTGTTTTTGGAGTTGCGTGTAAGAGCCAAAAGGCTGAGATCACCCACTACCTTCTTAGCAAAGCCCCTACTTTTTCAGGCCTCATGCAGATACCCAAGGCTCTGCCCTTGGGAATTTCTCTAATATACTTCAAACCCATCAGTGCAATAAAATATCTGTGTGAAGAATTTATCCATTTAAAAACAAAAGGGCTTTTTAGAATCCCTAGTGAATTCTCTTGTTTACATTTTTCTAAATCTCAAAATCAATGTAGTAAATTATTCAGGGGGAAAAAAAAATCTTCTCAAATAAAACCTTGTCAAGATGTTATGGTTCTTAGTATTGCTGAAGGCAATGCTAAAATTGAAACTAACTCCTAGTGTTGGACTGAGTCCCACACACCGAGTCAAAATCACCCAGAGCACATTCTCCATGCTTAAATGATGGCAGAGGATCCCCTATTCACTCCACTTCCAAAAGCCAAGCTCTTAGTTGTTTATATTTCAAAAGCATCCCCATACTTTTCCTATTACATCATTGAGTCTTCACTTTTCTGGACTAAGCTAATGGATCAGAGGGCTAGCACATCATTCACTTCCTACTGCTATTCTAGAGGTTAGCATTTCGATCCTAAGTATTCATTAAATAAAAGTAATGAGTAATTTTATGTTCTAAACTTCATTCTTAAGTACGTCCACATGGAACCTTTCTAATAATGGTAGATATCACAGTGAAAGAAGGAATGAAGAATTCAATTGAAAAAAAAGATACTTAAATGATACTATTAACAGAACTAGTTGCTGGGTCCAACACAGCCCATAGCTCTGCTGGATTGCCCATACATGCTTGTTGTAGATGCCGTACCCCTTCCATGTTTCTACTTAGAGCAATTATTCATCCCAGCTTACCTCATAGCCCTAAGGCAGTGGCCATAGATAGCTGCAAGAACTGAAGGGTTGGGGGGAGTTGAGTATGGCTCTATGAATTCCAGTTTGAGTGACATAGTAACAATGCCATCTCATAAATAACAGGAAAAATAGAAAAGAAGGTGGGTTGGATGAGATGGTTCCCGAAACCAGTAGATTAGTAGTTTGACCTCCAGGTCCCACTGGGAACAAAGGATATTCCAGTCATGTCCAGCTGCTTGCTAAAAAGACATCTGGCTTGAATATGTCTATGTTGTAGATAAAGTTTGGAAGAAATCATGATGCAGCTAGTAATTTAAGTTATGGCATCATATGAAATCTCCCATGTAGAGTATATAGAAACAGAAGGGTAGAAACAGAATTAAGCGAATCACTGGGATTTAGTGGTAGCTAAGGAGATGCAGCCAGCAAATGTGGCTGAAAAGGGGGAATGATGGTGGGACACTGACACAGCCGAGAGACCCCTTCTAAACACAATGACCAAAGCCTAGCAGGTGCCTTGTGAGGTCCTGGATCTCTTTCAGTGCAGTGGTAGATGGCAAGACACTAACACCACACCCCTGCTAAGCACAATGACTGAAGCTTAACAGATGCTTGGTGGGGCCTTGGATCTCTCTCAGTGCACCGGTAGGAGGGCCTCAGTGAAAAGAGCTCCTGTGATGAAAGCAAGAGGAGGAAAGGGCTGTGAACTTCCACTTCATGTCTAGCACCTGTGTACCTTCCTGAAAATTCCATTCCTCCTTGTCACACTAATTCAGATGACCCTGTCACCCAAAGTAACATAGCATAGGAGAACCCAATAATCAGGTATCCAATAATCCCTCCACTACTAGTATCTACAGCGTTTATAATGTGTTTATATCAGTGGTTTCCTAAGAGTTAATGCGTTCCTTGTATATTAGTCGTCCATCGGCACCATTGGTCTTTTGGAATTTGATTTATAATGCTTCCTAAAGAATGATCGTGATAACATACATGTGAAAGGCCTTAAGAGTTTATTATCAATATCTTTCCTGTAATCTGGAAGAGGAAGCAGATCAGTGAGGGAGGGAGGGAGGGTGGAAAGATTGGGCCTGGAATGAACATGATCAACTATCAGATACATGGATAAATTTCAGAACAATTCACAATCTAGAGAATAGTGATAATGAGAGGGAGATATGAGCTGAGCAATATCACCCACATGTCTCCTCCCTGAGTACAGATGCTGTGTGACCCACCTGTCTTCCCCCTGAGTGTAGATACTGTATGACTCACCTGTGTCCGCCCTGAGTACAGATGCTGTATGACCCACCTGTCTCCTCCCTGAGTGTAGATGCTGTAACACCCACCTGCTTAAAGTTCTTGGTACTGTTCCTTCTCCTTAAAGATAGGCTATACATTCAACCTCAGAACAAAACAAACTCATTTCTTTAATAAATTAAAATCTATATACAATAAATGCATGTCTGTGTTTGCACAAAGGAATAAACAACATTGTTAGCTATTTGATACAAGACCTGGTAGCATCTATCACAGATAACACTTTTTCCTGCCATGCCTTCAGGGTGTATATGGAAACAGAGGTCCAAGGAAAATAATTTTGATATGCATTGGATTCTGTACAATTTAAATACTAGAGTAGTTCTTACTTCATTTCTGTAGAAACCTGTTACAAATATGAAAGTCCAGTTAGAATATAGACAGCTCTTTCTTGACATAATCTATGTGATGTTCACACCAGCCTGTGGAACAGTTTTAAAAATAAAGATCTCATTCATTGTGAGATTCATTTACCATGCATACAAAGCTTTGTAACAAAACTGTTTTTAAAATATCAGTGTTAACAGAATTTTGTGCATCTGTCATTCCTGCCCTACCAAAAAAAAAAAAACCTGTGGAGTAGTTTATAATTGCCATTGTTTGGGTTATTACATAAAAAAATAGTGTTTATGTGATTTGCCCGAGAGCTGCACATCACAACTCTCTATTGAATTAAAATTGCATGCACATATCTTTGCTTATCAGTTTTATTTATCTGTCAGAGATTGATAATGGCAGTATGCTTCAGTGTGTGTAAAAGCTTTTAACAAGAAGGTTGGAATTATAACCATAATTTTAATAGTCCAGTGAAAATAAATAAATATGTATATCTTTCTATTGCCTATCATCTATCTAAATCTAAACAATTCATATCATCTATCTACTACTCAAATTATTTTTCTGTTGTATAGTAACATACTGTTTTTCTTCCAAATGTCCTTGATACCTTTTCAAACCTTTCAATGCTATTTTAACTGGATTCCTTAAGGTATAAATGTAAGTCTGTAAGCCTATTTTCTTTATCAAGTACAAGGAGTCTATAGATGCTTCTGCAATGGGACTAGACACCTCACTGTATTTGTGAATAAAAAATAGAACTAGATGGTCTTAAATATTTAATATTTGAATTTAATTTTCCCCAATGTAAATATCCTTCATAACATTTCCACTCGGACCGAAAAGTTTACAACTACAAAGTTCCCAGCTATATAGTGGACATACTGAACTTTCACACTTTCTGATAAGAGTGGTGTGTGGATCCATGAACACAGGTACATCCTTCAGAAAGCCTCTAACTCTTAACAAGTGCCACTAATTATTGCTGCAAATAACCACTCCCATTTCTACCCCAGTGCCCTGTTTATAGACTTGTAATTCATTGCAACACTTTTTAGATTCAAAGAAAAACATGAAAAAATGTAAACCATTGTACTCTTTTTCAGCTATCTATGAACAGTCTTGTATTATCAAAACCCCAGACAAGGTCTGCACACCAGTTACAATTAGTTGATGAATGATTCTTACTTATGATAGTCAGATAAAGACCATAGCTTACATCAGAGTTTGAGTTTGTGAGCCACAACTCCACATGGGGTCTCAAAACAGTTTTAATGTCTCAAAAACTCTGACACCAGTGGAATGCATTTGAATGTTCAAGGATAACTATTAATTCTGATCAGAAGCATAAGGATCCAGAGATAATCTCTGCAGCCTTGAATCTGAAAATACAACACATGTGCTTTGCACAATGCACGCCATCACACAGGACCTTCATGTCTGCATGAAACAGCTGAGCTTAGATTCTGGAGTATTGTATGGTATGAACTGTTGTACAACAAAATTCTCTGTTATACAAACAAAATTCTCTGTTTTGATAGCACCTTAATGGTTTAATTATGGAATACAAATATTTTTAATATATTTCAACAGTCATTCCTAAGCACAATTAATATCAAATTTCACTAATGTATCTTTTAATAATATTGGGTTAAAATAAGAACATCCTTCCCATTGGTTGCTTTTGTTGTTAAAGAGTGAGGCTAAAGATATATACGTGTGTGTGTGTGTGTGTGTGTGTGTGTGTGAAACAATTGTTCCAAAATACTTTTAGATCAATAAATGTTTGCTATCTATGCTTTTTTTTTGTATATCTGTATAACTTGGGTCAAGTAAAGGTTCTTGGGCAATGGGTAATAGGTGGTTTAAGATGCCCTGGTCTTATGTTACAACTAAATCTGGCATACATTCTGTATGTAGGTTAAAACAAATACACAACAGTATTCAGGCACCTTCACAAAATCACACAAGTCTTTTACTGCCTGAAATTTCCTCTGATCTCCATACATTTACCCCAAGGAGGTAAATTTTAATTTAGGAGTCATTCCCCATCTCTCTATTTTTTCTTACATGCTGCATTAAGGAAAGACGCTGACTGCCTTGATTCCTCCTCCTCTTTCAAGTGTGTGTCTAACAGATTTCTGATATGGATGCTCTGTGTTCTTTTTATCTACCACCTTATTCTTTCAAATCTAATTTTCTTTCCCAAAAAGTGTAAGTATGGTATTACATAATACACTTCTTCTACAGTCATATTGATCAACTATATTTTCATTAGGCCAATGGTTGACAAATCATTATTTAGTAAACATAGATCGAAGGCTGACCTTGACTTTGCTCTGACATTTAGAATGATTTCTGTAATGTTGGGACTTATGTTTAATATTTATCTTTTTTGCTTTTGGTGTGTGTGTGTGTGTGTGTGTGTTTTGTGTGTGTGTGAGTGTGTGTGAATGTGTAGTATGTGTGAGTTTGTGTGTATGAGTATGTGTCTATGTGTGTGTTTGTTTTGTGTGTATGTGTTTATGTATGTGTATGTGTGTGTTTGTATGAATGTGTGTGTTTGTGTATGTGTGAGTGTGTATATTTGTGTGAGCAAGTACATGTGTGTGCACATACAAGTGTTTTCAGTATTGGCTTGTTTTGTTTTCTGGAAATCTGATCATAGTTCATTGTTTAGATGACTCACATATAGTATTTGTATTTTAATTGGAAAGCCTCTTGTTATGTCTGATTCTTGAAAGCAGTAGTTCATTACAAGGACACTTCTCATTTCCTTAAAATGTCCCTTTTTTCCCCCAGTGTTCTTAAATTGCAAAATCCAGTTAAATTATGTGCTTTGGGGAGTTAATTTTTGGTACCATATGTCTCTAAAAATCATATAAGTTTATCTAAAGCGTTGTTGTAATGATATTTATGTCTCATAATTCACAGACAATATAAAAAAATTTTAAATGAAAACACGCTAGCCAGCTACTATCTCAGCATGGTAACATACAATTCATGTACAGGATTCCATGGGATTATGTTTATAAGGATGAATTTTAATATCTAAACTTAGCCTTTGCCTTTTAAAACTAAGACATTCAAAATTGTAGGTTAATCTTTAACTTTGTAAAATAATTTACAAAATTTCTGTTTAAGAACTATATTAATAATATGACTTGTAAAAGATAAATATATTAAAAACTTAATTTCTGAAACATCTAAAATTATCAATTCTTTCTCTAGCAATATAAATTCATTAAATAATTCAGGATAGATTTTTTTGAAGGTAAACATTGTACATAAACATGATAAAAGATATTTTGTACAAAAGCCAGTCTCAGTTGATAAGTCAGCAGATGGCCATGTGTAATAGGATGCTGTTTTGAAAGCCGGATTATAATAGATTCTCTAAAGTAAATGACTTCAAGCAACAGAAGACAAGATGGTGGGTGCCTCCTCACAGAAATGTCAGCTTAACTAATGGTTGTTACTCGTTAATGAAATGATTTGGTTCATAATTAGTTAAGGGTGTATGTAAATAATGAGTAGGTAAGCATGTGCCTGAGTCACCTCTGTACATACAGAGACTGGCTCTGCATGTTTGAATGAGTTCTCAGAGTTGGCCACAGGGTACCTACATGCAGTTCTGCCATCCAGTTTCACATTGATGCTCTCTTATGTAACAACCAAGCTGCTGTCCATTATTTTTCAATTTTTAAACATTTTATAATACTGTACTATACATAGTATTTGAAAGTTGAACATATTTGTTTTACTTTAAAGACTAGTGAGCATTGGGTTATAGCTGTGCCTCAGTCAGTTGTTCATCATCCCAGTAGTATGGACTGGAGAGATTGCTCAGTGGTTTAGAGCACTGATTGTTCTTCCAGAGGTCCTGAGTTCAACTCCATGCAACAAGTGGCTCATAACCATGTATAAGGGGATTGGATGCCCTCTTCTGGAGTGTCTGAAGACAGCTGTAGTGTACTTATATGAATAATCCCAGTAGTACATAACTACATTGTTTCAAATTTTGCATCATTTTGGCAATTGTTTATATTGTTGTTGTTTGGCTGCAGGGTTGTTTTGGGGCTTGTTGTTGTTGTTGTTGTTGATGATGATGATGATGATGATGATGATGATGATGATGATGATGATGATGATGATGATGATGAAGATGATGATGTTCTCCCTTGAGAGAATATGCTGACATTTTTTTTTTCAAAAATCTTCAGAAATTGTGACATGTCATGGCACAGCACACCAACCAGTGTACTGAAAACCCTGATGCTGAGCCTCAGGGCTCCTGATTCTGTAGATCTGTTGCCCTGACATTTAGAATGATTTCTGTAATGTTGGGACTTATATTTCTTTTTTTTTTTTTTTGGTTTTTGGTGTGTGTATATGTGTGTGTGTGTGTTTTGTGTGTGTGTGAATGTGTAGTATGTGTGAGTTTGTATGTATGAGTGTGTGTATATGTGTGTGTTTGTTTTGTGTGTATGTGATTATGTATGAGTATGTGTGTGTTTATATGAATGTGTGTATTTGTGTATGTGTGAGTGTGTGTGTATATTTGTGTGAGCAAGTACATGTGTGTGCGCATGCAAGTGTTTTCAGTATTGGCTTGTCTTTGTTTTCTGGAAATCTGATCATAGTTCCTTGTTTAGATAACTCACATATAGTATTTGTATTTTAATTGAAAAGCCTCTTGTTATGTCTGATTCTTGAAAGCAGTAGTTCATTATTTCTAGAAAAAGCCAAGGTAATGGTGATCCAGAGGGTCTGAGAACAGCACTCAGAGAATTCTGATCTAGAACCCAAAGTCTTCAACTTCTACACAGAATCTCAAGTTGATCTCCACAGACTTTGTGAACCTAATCACACACCTGCACAGCTTCCTGGATACTTGCCCATCCTGTGAGTTGGATTGTATTAGGGTTATTATCGCTATGATCAAACATCACAACCACAAGCACCTTAAGGAAGGCAGGGTTTGTTTGCCTTTCTCTTTCCGATTATGATTGGAAGACGTCAGGACAGGAACTCAAGCAGGGCAGGAAGCTGGCTAGCGTGTTTTCATAAAATGTTTAAAAATTGAAAAATTGAAAAAAATTGAAAAAGACAACCTTTATTCATCCACAAGACTTCAGATTAATAGGAACATCACAGTATAAAATATTACAAATTTGAAAAGTTCTGCAATTTTTAAAAAATACACCTAAAAATTCAGTCTCTTTAAATACCTTGTCTCTTTTAAAATCTACAGATTTAAAAATTCAAAGTATTTCAGCAGTTGACTCCTGTCCAAATAAAAATAAATTACATACTTTCTTACTTCAAGATGGAAGAACCAGGGCAGAGCCACAATCTCAGCAAAGCAACACCAGACTCCAAAACGTATATAATCAACTCAATGTTTGATCATCTGGAATTCCCTCAGGACCTTCTAGGCTCCTCCAAGGGGCTTGGGTCACTTCAGCTCTTCCCTCTGCAGTACACACAGCTTGTATTCTAGGATCCAGCTGGCTTCACTCCACCACTAGTGCTGTTCCTGATGGCTGTCCTATGGCACTGGAATCTCCAGAATGCTGCCATCTTCTACAACTAGGCTGCACTGTCACCAGTAGCCTCTCCAAATCTCTCCTTATGATGCAAAGCTTCAACTTTTCTCCATGACCCCTTCAATCCTAGGACTTCCACTGAGGTGCCAAGCCTCAGCTGTTCTTCAAGCCTTCAAAACCGGTACCACCTGGGTGACTCTCACAGTAGCAAATTCAGTTGGCTGCACAAGGTACTCTGCCAGCACAACTGACCCTTTGTCAGCTTGACACATAAACACATCACATGCCACAACCTTTCCTTTCCTTGCTAATTTCTCAGCTCCAGCTGAACAGCTTTAATTGTCCCAGTAAAGCAAAGGTTTTTACTTCAGTGGTTCTGGTCTCTTGTTAAACACAACTGACTCTTCAGCCCCAGCTGACTAGAACCTCATATTCATTACACAAATGGCTCAGCAGAGTTTTTACTTCCCTTTGAAACATCAGAAGCCAGGCTTCCATTTTCTGCACTACTGTCTACATTTTAATCTTCCAAGCCACTACAGAACAGCCAACTTAGTTCTCAACAATCAATGGCTTTTCTAGCCCAAAGTTCCAAAGTCCTTCCACAGTCTTCCCCGAAATATGGTCAGAAATGCCACACAATCCTAGTACCAATGTGTCACATTTTGGGTTACTACTGCTGTGATAAAATACCATGATCAAAGCCAACAGGTGGAAAGGGCTAATTTGACTTAACATTTCCACAGCACTGGTCATCATTGGAGGAAGTTAAGACAGAAATTCAAACAAAGCAGGATCCTAGAGGCAGGAGCTGTCTAGGTTGAGGGTCTAGAAGTTAAAATATAATTGTAACATTTTTCCCATCTCTTTTCTCCCTCCAAACCATCTCATATGATCCTCCCTTCTCTCCTTAAAATGCTTGGTCCCTTTGTTCACTAATTGCTATTGCATGCACACACACACACACAAACACAAACACACACACACGTATATTCCTATTCCTAATTATATATATTCCTAGATATGTATTCCTAAATATATTTATATATGTATATTAGAAAGGTGGAGCCTCTCAGAGGAAAGTTGTGCTAGGCCCCTGTCTGCAAGCATAGCAGAGTATCATCAATAGTGTCAGGGATTAGTGCTTACCCATCGCATGGATCTCAAGTGGAGCTAGTTATTGGTTGGCCATTCCTTCAGTCTCTGCTCCATCTTTGTCCCTGCATTGTTTTTAGACAGGACAAATTTTAGGTTGGGGACTCTTATGGACTAGGTGGGGAAACCCCTGAAGAGGACAGAAACTCCAAAGGAAGGCCAACAGAGTCAACTAATCCTTGGCATCCCAGAGACTGACCCACCAACCAAAGAACATACACCAGCTGGACCAAGGCCTCTGGCACATAATAATGTATCTTGTCTAGCCACAGTGGGAGAGGATGCATCTAACCCTGCAGAGACTTGATGTGCCAAGGTGGGAGGGTTACCCAAAGGAGCCTCACCCTCTTAGAGGAGAAGGGGATGGAAATAGGGGATGGAATCTGTGGGTGGGGACTGGCATGGGGCAGAATTTGAGGTATAAATAACTAAGTTAAGTTAATAATAATAATAATAGAAAAGAAACAGACCATGTCCAGCTGCTTCTTGGCACTTGGTTTGTGGCGTGAGAAGCACTACTCCTCAGCCTGTTGTTAGCACAAGCCAGGAAGTTCCCACTTGGGCAAGCTGCCTTCAGATTAAAGAACTTCTTGGAAGCCCAGCTTCTTTCTTCTTTCTGGCTACTACAATATTAATTTATCATTCCTTATGACAGGCAGCTTTTATTCATGGCTCTGTCTCCAGTATCCTGGCATCTCGTGGGAAAATAAGTTCTCCTGAATGCTAAACTAGCTTCCAAATAATCACATCCTTGACTTAGAAAGTACACCCCAAAAGAGAATAGGAAAGGACAAGCGGTGTTTCAGCATGTGCTCCCACTATGAGGGATTTGTTGGTTTTTTTGTGGTACCAAAGGTCAAAAGCAGGGCCTAATGCCTGTCAGTTACATCATATACCACCATGCCCTTCAGTGAGATATCTGAGGCTACGTGATGTGACTAAAGGAGATCTTTAAGTCTTGATAACTTAAGGACCATCATTTCAGGCTTATTACTGTGAACAATCGTTGTTCTATGTACAATTTACTCTATGTTTAATCCATAAATTTCTACTTGCTCTGTCTTGAAATTTTTATATTTCAATAACCTAGCCGAGCATCATATAAGTACACAATTCCATGGAAACATGATGTGTACATAAAGTTTGATAATTCATTTCCTACTAACATCCTACAGATGTGAACAAGTACTCATTTCATAGTACTACTTATTTTTCAAGACATCCTGTGGCTCAGATCTGCAGCACTTTGGATGGTTGTAAGAGCTTCCTGTCAGCTCTTAGCTAGAATCCACAACTACATGTCAAAGGCAAGAAGCAGGAAGTAATTTGATTCTAATCATGATGTCAGCACAGTTTGAAATAAGAGCTTTAAGTTAGAAGTGGGTAACCTCTTAGAAATACAGATTTTCAGACTTTGTGAAGATGCCTCCAGCAGACAGCAATAACCTGTGGTCTACTGACAGGAAGGAATGAAGACAATCAAAATATTTTTTTAAGAAAAAAAAATGCTAAGTCACATCAGAGCCTAGATCCTTAAAAAGTGATTTATAGATAGGTTTTGATTAGCAATTTATATTTGTTATATAACATAGCTACTTTATTGAGAATGTTTACCTCAGCCTTTGGCCTATCGAGCCAGCATATACAGAACTACACATAAGTATGTTTTACTATGTTTGCCAGGTATAATAATTAATGATAAGTTACTCTACATGATAATTTCCTGATAATTTTAGTTTATAACCAAGTAAGAAATTTTCCATGATTTTCTCTATCTTTGCACTTCAAAAAAAGCTACACTGTCTGCCAGAACATATTTTACTACAGGACCAAGTGTGATGTCATAAAGTTTTCATCATATGTGCTAAGAAATAATTTTTGCCTCGCGATGGTGGCGCCTGCCTTGTCCAGTTTCACACCCAAGCTAATTTGTAAATTAAATACAGTCTCTTATGCACGCTCTTGTCAGTAAAAATCAACAAGTTGTTAAAGTCAAGATACAGGGTCACAGCTAAGTTTGACATACTACTACACAACTCCAAGACCTATGTCCTCCTCCTGTCCTTGGCATAGCTAAGATAATCTTAACATGGCCATTCCTGAACTTCTGTGCATATCAAAGGAAACCTACATTTTCCAAATGCAGTAACAAGTGTATCCACATACAGTTCACCAGCTACCATTAAATATCAGACTTGGCTTATGTTACAGACACACAATTTCCAAAACAAAAACAAAAACAAAAAACAAAAAACTTTTTTTTTCACTAAACTTCTGTTCCAAAGTAATTGTAATTTTTAATTTGCTGACTTTACTTTAGAAATTTAAATTATCCAAAATTTCCCTAAATTTATTCTGGATTACGTAATTCACCATCAACCAAGCAGAGATGTGTTTTTAAAGGTATTTTTTTATTAGATGTTTTCTTTATTTACAATATCTCCTTTCCCAGGTTTCCCTCCAGAGAAAAAGAAAAAAAATAAAATAAAAAAACAAACAAACAAAAACAAACCCCTATCCCCTTCCCCCTCCCCCTGCTCAATTAGTGTAGAGAAGTGGCTTCATTTTTTGGCATGTGAATTGAGCCTAAGAGTGTGTGTGTGTGTGTGTGTGTGGTAACAAAGCCTAATGTGTTTCTTGACTGTTTTACAGATGGTTTCATTCGTGTAACTTTGACCCCCTGGTAGTCATACCTTAACATGTTTTATTATAGGTGTGAAGAGACATTTATATGAATTCCCACTTTGTTATAGTTTTGCTTCTTTCCACTTTAAATCACACTCTAAGCGCTTATTCATGCTACCACTCTCTAAATGATTTATCAGTGGCAAAATATATTATGTGACAATTTGGATCCTTTGTAAATGTAGTTTATTGTTAATTCCGATAAATTTATCCCGATTCATTATAGACTTACCATAGTAATTATTACAGAATGCTAACTGTCTGAAGGAAAGAGTTGCTTTTCTATGCAAAACTGCCACTTTTCTCATTTTCTCTGTTGATTTTTATATTAAACT
>NW_022196895.1:18207979-18219127 GCF_008632895.1 Mastomys coucha | reverse complement strand
CAGTTAAACGTGTCACTTCTAGACATTGGCTCTTTTGTACTTTAATGTTGATGTGTTTCCATGTCACGTGATCAGAGGGAGGCAGATTAATCCAGAGTCCTAGCTAGAAATCCCCTCCCTGTCTTTTCCCCTCTCCTCCGCAGTTGATGGCTAACTTAATTCTCCCTGGTTTCGTCATGCTCTGATGCACACATCCACAGCCATAGTAAGCTTTAAGAGTAAGAAAAAGATGCAGTGGTGTCCATCAAAGTCTTCAGGTTGCATTTTTTAAACTTTGGCTTGACCCGATGTGCCATTCAAAAAGCGTCCAAAGATTTTTTTTTTTAACAGAAAGGTTCAATATGTCCCGAGGCTATCGGTTTTGAGTTAAACTGGGTGAAGTAGAAATATTTTACTCATCAGCTTTGCAGTCACAGAGTTTGCTTCAGCTAGAACAAAACTGCTGAGGCATTTAGAGAAAATTAACCCCCCATCCTGGCGGCCAGATGTGACTGGTCTCCGACGAATGCACATGAGCAGGCTGAAAAATCAAGAGACTGTGAAATTCCTGTCAGGTCCGTACAGTGCGGAACGGGCCATTGGCTGCTTTCTATATTTCCCTCCATCATTCTTCTTGAACGGTGCCATTAATTTCCTCTCCTCCCCTGACTTGCGTATTTTTTCCCCTCCCTGTCGCCTTTAGCTCTGTCAGCTGCAAAGAAAGCTGGGCCAGAAATGGCAAGAATACTTCCGACTGGTGATCCTTTTTAACGAGTCCAAGCTGGCCAGGTTCCACAGAGAATCCCAGAACAGCATTCAGAAAATATTATCTGTGCAGGTAGGTGACTGAAGGGAAAGAGGCAAGATTATTCTGATCTTGATTAGAAAGCAAATGATGGGCTGTGTGATGAAGCATTGAAACCATATCCCATCAGAGTTTTATAAATTTTTAACCTCTTTGATAGACTAGGATTGCATGAAGGATGAATTCAGTAAGTGAAAACACATACCACACACTATGCATACTTTGGGCGAACAGGGAGATTGGAGTGACTGATCTCAAACCTCAGGGAGGATTTTGATACATACATTCTATAAAAATGTGTTTATTTTCCAGCCTCCAAGCTTTGTGAACACTATTCTACTGTGTGTTTGTGTGTGTGTGTGTGTGTGTGTGTGTGTGTGTGTGTGTGTGTGTGTGTGTTGGGGTGTTTCCATTCCACATAATGTATCTTTTTCAATCATCCTCTTCCTTTCTTGAGACAGAATCTCTCGTTGAAATACAACCTGCTTGGGTTTTCAGTGGTCCCTAGCTATCCTCCTGCCTCTACCTCCCTAAGGGCAAGACTTTAAGTATATCCCCTTTGCTGCATCAGGATTTTTCTTTTTACTTGAATGCTGTGGACCCAAGCTCGGGCCCTCATGGCTGCACACCATGTGCTTTGCTATCTCCATTCTGTTTTCAGAAATGTTGACAATGATTTCCTGAAGACACTTTGCTGTCAAGTGTGCTTTTTCCGAAAACGTGGCTCTTATTTGTCCTGTCTCCCCATCATCTTTCATCTTCTGTTTGCTTCCTCCTCCTACATTTGTATGGCAGTGACTCTACTGGAAAAATAAGACAGTTGGTGCTTCCAGATGAGGGTGGCATTTTAACACCTGTGCTTCCAGATGGGGGTGGCATTTTGCTACCTGTGTTAGCATCTGGAAAAGCCTTTGATGACTTGATGGTCTTTAAGAGTCTGCCACGACTGAGAAACCGCTGTCGGCCAGGTAAAGACTCCTGGTGGGGATGTTACCCAAAGTCCCTCCAAGCTACCATTTTACCATTTAAAGTGTCATAAAGTATATTAAACACGACGCTTGAAAGGAAAACACATGGTATTTTGCTTTACAAATATAAATAAATAAATAAATAAAGTAAGTAAGTAAGTAAGTAAGTAATTTACCTGTTCCATTAAACACAAAGTGCCATCAGGAAATGGTATGATGAGGGGTGAGTACTGACTGCCAACTATATGTGTTTTTCCAAACTTTTAATAAAAAAAAGAAAAATTTTCAAAGAATTTCCACAACTACTAAGCAATTTCAAATTCCATTTTTATTAGTATGTCTACTTTTAGCATTTTCATGTGAGTATTGTGTGTGAAGGCTTTCCATATTGGTTCTGTTGAGAATGGGCTATGAAAACAACTAAAATAAAATGGAAGGGATTAAAAGTTTAAAAAGTGATGCCTGGTACACCAAAGCTGAATGGCAATTTATGCACAAAGGACCATTGGGCTGGTTTAAAATTCTGAAACATCTTGGGATTTTGGTTAAAAACAAAACAAAACCATCTGTTGCCATACAACAGATTAAGATACATGTAGAAAACAAACAAACAAACAAACAAATAAGACACAAATGTAGGCATCCCCTCATTTTGCTTCTCTTTTCAGCTTACAATAGATTCTAGGTGTCTCAAATATTGAAAATGGTTGAATAAGACATAACTGGATATGTGTAAGGTGAGTGCTTCACCCATAACCTTAAAAAAATAAAATCTCAGTTCTTGTTTTGAATTGGAAATGCACCCTCAAGTTCTTCGAAGACATTGATTTCCAGTTGTCCACATTAGTAGTGAAATCCTGAGAAATCCGACGTGAAGGGGTGGCCTGGGACAAGAAGGGAAAGTCAGCTGGTGCATAGAGACACCACAGGGAGCTTGACTTAGACTTTGTGTATTTAAGTTAGTTAGTGGCTACATTTTTTTTCACTGCACAATAAATGACCTCACTTTAGAACGTCTCATCATTAACCCTCATTAAAAATGAAATTACAACCACTAAAATCATGCCACAAAACAAGGAAAGCAAGCAATCCTCCTGTGAGGATCAGATTTAAACTGGAAAGCATGGTGCCCATCCCTCTCCAGGACCTATTTCCGACCAGCCTTCCCAGCCTGCACCCTCCATAGCTGCCACTTTTGTCAGTTTCTACTCTTGACAGAGCTTGCTGGTTTTAGTTCCCACTCCCTCTCCTGCTTACAACCTTCCTTCTGCAATGCCCTTCTTTACCTGCCACTTACAAAAACACCTGACCCAGTGAGTGTCACTGAAAATTCTTCCACGTTCAACCACCACCTGCTGCTGCAGGTCACAAGCCTTCATTACTGTGGTCATCAGCTCTAGCCTTGTAGTGCTATAGGACTCATGTCTTCACTGCTCTTCATGACTCTTCATGCTAGCCACTACACCCTCCTTTCTAGACATTTCTAAGATCAGCCATGGCTTTACTGTATCAGCGACAAGAACACCATTCTCCCTCAGCTCTTTTAGGGGTATAATATTAAGCTGATACTGCCGAATGTCTACCTTGGTTTCATTTATTATGCCCATCTAGCAAACAATAGTGGAGTCACCTAATTCATTTGCAGAAGAGTCTGGCTGTCAGCGATTCAGTCCGATTCAACAGTGGTAAACACTGCTTGACTCGTTTTCCATGTTCAGATGGCTTAATCTCAGGATTCCTTTCTGTGTTGATTTGGGGGAAATGTAAATATTTTATATCTCTAAATGATTGTTAACATGACTCCATAAAATATTAGAGAACTCCTAATGAAGCAAATGAAAAATCATTTGCTAGCCCTTTGAAGATTTAGTTGTATGTAAGTGATAGTACGTAAAGGCTATTCAATGCACACGTTCAACAGAAAAGGGAACCTTGGGTTCATCCTTGGAGCACTTTTTTCAGAGCTGCAAAAAGGCAACAGCTGCAGCTCTGCACTTGGCAGAAAACGGAGAGGATCAAAGAAGCTTTTGATTTATAGGCTCAAGCAGAAGCCAGAAAGATTAATGATAACCAGAATGAAGATTTAGTATATTTGACTTTGTAACCTTGTGTATAAAACAAAAATGTTTAACTATATTGATTAGCCATGATTTTAATTGGACCCTAAGTGACCTTCTACAAAACAAAACCAAGTCCCAGGTCTAGCAACTATATAAGTGATAATGTAGGCACATTTTCCATAGTCTTGACCTCATATGTGTGAAACAATACCAAGGTTCTTTATCTCATTTTTCCTGCAATTCTTGCTCTTTCTTGTTTTTTAATGTACATGATCCTGTATGTGTAATACTTCTCTCACATCTTATGGAGCAAATATCCTGAGCACTGCCCAGTCACTCAATGGACAGAAGCAGCCACCACATGCAAATGTGACCTTGGACTGCACTGTGTACATAGGACATTTTTTTGAAAGGATAAGTTTTAACATATTTTTTTGTTTTATGTAAGTGCAGTAATTTACTCAATGTAGAAAACATGGTTTAGGAGCCATATCAACACTGTTAAGAGAAGCAGTAATAAGAAGGACTGGGGGGAAGGAGAGGAGAGGATATATGAATGGGAATGCTCAGAGCAAACTGGCTTGATAGGCAAACATCTAAAGACTACAGTACAAGGTTGTTGATCTCTAAAAACCAGCAAATAGGACCAAAGTATAGGGAAGATTAGCGGGCAACTTTGGACCCAGCAAGAATACATTTCCTATCATTCATCCCTGCTTTTACTCACCAGGTAGATACCGTTGGATGTAAAAGGGGAAAGGATGTTGCAGATTTTTAGTAGGAATGAACATTTTGAAACTCGGCCTGGGGAATCTGCTGCTCCTATCAAGCCCCGTGGCCTCTAGGCACACACTTCTTGGTCTACCGGCAGCCTTTTACCCACCAGTATGCCCGGTTTCTAAAATGGAAAATCATGTCCTCCTTGTCCATCTTTTTCCACCTAAATTAATTACAATTCTTTTTTGTTGTTGTTGTTTTGTTTTGTTTTGTTGGTTTTTTTCCAGAGAGGATTTCTCTGTATAGCTCTGGCTGTCCTGGAACTCACTTTGTAGACCAGGCTGGCCTCGAACTCAGAAATTCGTCTGCCTCTGCCTCCCAAGTACTGGGTGGGATTAAAGGCCTGTGCCACCACCATCTGGCTAATTACGAATCTTGAAACATAAGCTGAAGAATTTGGGGTTTGTGAATTGATCAAGATTAAATATGATAATCTTTAAGCTTTCCTTCCAGCTCCAGGTATTTATATGCCTATATTTATAGATGGAAACATCCCCTGTTTTTTTTTTTCCAGGAATTCTGATGGCCCAGAAATAATTTGTCAAATAATTTTGTAGACATATCGCATACATATACACATATACCCCAACACATACATGCATAAATATACATACACACAGAAAGAGAAGGGGACAAGGGAAAGAGAAAGAAAGGGCAAAAATCCAAAATCACTTATCCACACTAAAATACAAAATATCTCTGTGCAATCTTTTCAAAATAAAAGAAATTGTGAAAACAAATGCATTGCAGGTTTAAAATATAAATTACACTTTAAAACATATATTACACTTGAGTGAAAAATGGGTAAATCTTATAGGATGATTTTAAGTAGTAATATAAAAGATATTTTAATATAGGTACAATAATTGAAGAATATTTGCAATGAGTCTAGAATAGTTATCACCACTAAACTATCTGAGGGAAAGCAATATGTTAAAATTTGAGTAACTCAAAAGGTAAGAAGGAAGGACAAGTATAGAAATAGAAAATATGACTAAGCATTTAATGATTTGATAACTATGAACAGCTCCGGGATGCATTTGGAATCTACAGATTTGCCGATCACTCATAAAAGCAAAATCCACTTCATTTAGAAGTTATACATTTAAAGAAAAATAAAAAACAAGTAAAAAAAAAAACATATAAATCTCAAAGGCTCCAGTCTTGATGAGGAGCTACAGACAGCCAATGGCTGCAGAAACAAAAGAAAGAGACAGAGACAGAGAGACAGAGACAAAGAGGGGGAAAGGGAGAAAGACAGAGAGACAGAGGACAGAAACAGACAGACAACAGAGAGAGGGGTGGGGGAGGAAGAGATAGAGAAAGAGAGAGAAGGAGGAGGTATGGAGGGATGCAGAGAGAGAAGGAGAGGAAGAGAGAGAGAGGGAGGAAGGGAGGGAGGGAGGGAGGGAGAGAGAGAGAGAGAGAGAGAGAGAGAGAGAGAGAGAGAGAGTCAGGAATCAGTCTTCTCCAGGAATGAGCTCACTGGGTAGATAATCAGCCCTAAGCACATATACATACTAGTAATATTGATGGACTCTGTAGCTTTCATAAGTAGGTTTGTGCATGTGTGCGTGTGTGCATGTGTGCGTGCGTGCGTGTGTGTGTGTGTGTGTGTGTGTGTGTGTGTGTGTAACAATGATTATAGAAGGGGTCAGAAACTGGAGAAGAAATTATATAAATATGATGTTCATGTATGAAATTCTCAAAAGAAGTGTAATAATTTTAAAGTTTCAGTCTAAGAAGAAATAAGAAAGACTGAGACAGAAATACTCAAATCTGTGTACTTCCTACAGACTAAAGACATCTGTTAGGGCATATAAATAACAAGCCTGATGCAGACGAAAACGCCTTCGAAATATGTAAAATAACTCATGGTTGAAGTCCAAATAAAAATAAATTAATCCACAATCAAAATAAGAGCTATTTATAACTCCTAAGATTTTTTTTATATTTTGAGAATTTCAAACATGAGCCCTCTATATTTCTCTCCTCTCCCTCTTCCCCTCAAACTCCTCTCATATTCATGCCATCTTCTTCTTTAGTAATTATTATTACAAAACTAAAGCATTGTGATTTTGGTAGTGATCCTAGTCTTAAACAGCTGAGCCCTCTCTCTAGCCCAAAGGGATCAAGGAGAACACAGCCCACAGAATCAAGTAAGCAAGGCTCATGGTGCCTCACAGAGACTGAAGCAACAATCACAGGACCTGCAGGGATCAGAGCTAAGTCCTCTGCGTATGCATTATGATTGCGTAGCTTGGTGTTCTTGTGGGACTCCTAACAGTGGGAGCCTTGGTGTCTCTGACTTCTTGCTTGTTCTTGGAGTACCTTTCCTCCTACTGGGTTGCCTAGTACAGCATTGATATTAAAGTTTACGTCTAATTGTATTTAATCTTGTTTCGCTGTTTTTGGTTGAGATTCCTGTGCCTCAACCAAAAACAGAAAAGAGGCCTGCTCTTTTCTGAAGTGGATTTGGGGGAGAAGTGAGATAGGGAGGTGGGGAGGGAGGGGAGACTGCAGTTGGGAATGTAATGTATGAGAGAAGAATAAGATTTAGATGATAGGTAGATAGATAGATGTTAAATTATATATATATATAATATATATAGAGAGAGAGATAGAGACAGAGAGAGAGACAGAGAGAGAGACAGAGAGAGAGACAGAGAGAGACAGAGAGAGCAGCTCACAGTTGGAGGAGCAGCAAGTTCCTGTCTGGCACAGAGCTGTGGACATAAACATGACGGGCCATGAACACATACAGTGGCGAGGTGCTGAGCGGGGGCCTTGCATGGGCATGTGGCAGCAGGCTGAGGTGGCATGGCTGGGCAAGGCAGCTTTGCACATGGTGGACATTCCCAGGGATATATTGTGCCCAGCGGTAGACTGGAAGGTGGTGGCATGGCCAGCCAGGACCAAGGTGGCCGAGTCCCCAACCCCCACCCTCACCCCACTTCACCCACTGCTACTGAACTGCTCTGGACCAAACCCTGCTGCTGCAAGTAGGCAGAGACTACAACCCCAGCCACCTCCCACTCATGACACAGCTAGCAGTCACAGGTTCTGCCAAGTGTCAATGTGAACGCATTCCCCTGGTGTTTTTAATAAATACAGGGAAAAATGAAACCTGGAAAGTTTTCAGTGATGAAGTTACTATTACTATCAATAAAGAACACTACCATTCCTTCTTCAAAAAATCAAAAATAATATCAAGTATCAAGATGCAAGGATTCAACTTTAGAAAATATATCCATATGATTTAATATAAATAACAATCCAAAGGAGGGATTGTTTTTATGCAATATGTACTAAGCAGTGACTGTTAAAAGCAAAAGTGTTCTCTAATAATAAGAAAGAAAATAATATATAAGAAAACCCCCTCGGTTTCATAGGTTTCATAAAATAACAATTGAGGCAGAGACACTTGAGTAAGAAAAGGACAATGCTGTCATTATTGTCACAGTGCTGTTTCTCCTATTAAGAGAAAGAGTAAGCATTTCAGTGTTTGAAGATTTATGTTATCTTTCTTTTGTGTCTGAATGTTTTGCCTTGGTATATATAAGTGAACATCTGTGCCTGTGGAGGTCAGGAAACAGTATCAGATTCATCAAAACTGTCTTTTCAGAGGTTTGTGAGCTATCCTGTGGGTGCTGGGAACTGAACCCCTGGGTATTCTGGAAGAACAGCGAGTGCTCCTAACTGTTGAGCCATCTGTTCACCAGGAAGCATTAAAACTAATAAGACTTGTGGACCCTGAAGGGGATGGGAACTCCACAGGAAGACCAACAGAGTCAACTAACCTGGACTCATGGGGCTCTCAGAGTCTGAACCACCAAGCAAAGAACATACACAGGCTGGGCCTAGGCCTCCCCACTCATATGTAGCAAATGTGCAGCTTGGTCTTCAGGTGGGTACTGAACAACTGGAAAAGGGTGCTGTCCCAAAAGCTGTTGCATGTACATGGAATATGTTCTTCTAGGTAGGCTGCCTTGTCTGGCCTCAGTGGGAGAGGAAGCGCTTGGTCTCTCAGAAACTTGAAGTACCAGAGAGGCTCCGCCCACTCAGAGGAGAAAGGGAGGGCCAAATGAAGAAAGAATTGTGGAAGGGGATGACCAGGAGGGGGCAGTGAATAGAATGAAAAGTGAATATGTAAAAAAAAATTAATAAGAGAGTTATTGATTTCCAGAGGGGTTGTACCAGCTTGCATTCCCACCAGCACTGGAGGAGTGTTCCTCTTTCTCCACATACTCGCCAGCATCTGCTGTCACCTGAGTTTTTGATCTTAGCCATTCTGACTGGTGTGAGGTGGAATCTCAGGGTTGTTTTGATTTGCATTTCCCTGATAACTAAAGATGTTGAACATTTCTTTAGGTGCTTCTTGGCCATTCGATATTCCTCAGTTGAAAATTCTTTGTTTAGTTCTGTACCCCATTTTTAATAGGGTTATTTGGTTCTCTGGAGCCTAACTTCTTGAGTTCTTTGTATATATTGGATATTAGCCCTCTATTGGATATAGGATTGGTAAAGAACTTTTCCCAATCTGTTGGTTGCCATTTTGTCTTATTGACAGTCTCCTTTGCCTTACAGAAGCTTTGCAATTTTATGAGGTCCCATTTGTTGATTCTTGATCTTACAGCACAGCCATTGGTGTTCTGTTCAGGAATTTTTCCCTTGTGCTCATATGTTCAAGGCTCTTCCACACTTTCTCCTCTATAAGTTTCAGTGTATCTGGTTTTATGTGCAGGTCCTAGATCCACTTGGACTTGAGCTTTGTACAGGGAGATAAGAAGGAGTTGTTTTGCATTCTTCAACATGCTGACCTCAAGTTGAACCAGCATCATTTGTTTAAAATGCTGTCCTTTTCCACTGGATGATTTTTAGCTCCTTTGTCAAAGATCAAGTGACCATAAGTGTGTGGGTTCATTTCTGGGTCTTCAATTCTATTCCATTGATCTTCCTGCCTGCCACTGTACCAATACCATGCAGTTTGGCAGTTCCTCAGAAAATTGGACATAGTATTACCTGAGGACCCAGCTATACTACACCTGGGCATATACCCAGAAGATGCTCCAACATGTAATAAGGACATATGCTCCACTATGTTCATAGCAGCCTTATTTATAATAGCCAGGAACTGGAAAGAACCCAGATGTCCTTCAACAGAAGAATGGATAGAGAAAGTGTGATACATTTACACAATGGAGTATTACTCAGCTATTAAAAATGATGAATTCATGAAATTCTTAGGCAAATGTATAGAACTAGAAAATATCATTCTGAATGAGGTAACCCAATCGCAAAAGAACATACATGGTATGCACTCACTGATAAATGGATACTATCCCAAAAGCTCCAAATAACCAGGATACAATTCACAGACCACATGACGCTCAAGAAGAAGGAAAACCAAAGTGTTGATGCTTCAGCGCTTCTTAGAAGGAGAACAAAATACTCACAGGAGCAAATATGGAGATAAAGTATAGAGCAGAGACTGTCCCACCTGGAGATTCATTCCATATACATTTACCAAACCCAGACACTATTGTGGATGCCAAGAAGTGCATGCTGAAAGGAACCTGATATGGCTGTCTCCTGAGAAGCCCTGCCAGAGCCTTACAAATACAGAGGCGGATGTTAGCAGCCAACCATTGGACTGAGCGCGGGGTCCCTAATAAAGGAGTTAGAGAAAGGGACTGAAGGAGTTGAAAGGGTTTGCAACCTCATAGGAAGAATGATAATATCAACCAACCAGAACTCCCAGGGACTAAGCCATCATCAAAGGAGTCCTCATGGCTTCAGCTGCATATGTAGCAGAGGATGGCCTTGTCATCCCCAAATGGAGGGAGAGGTCCTTGGTCCTATGAAGGCTCAATTAATGCCCCAGTATAGGGGAATCGAGGATGGGGAGGTGAGAGGAGAGAGGTGGGTAGAGGAAAACCCTCATATAAACGGGGAGGGAGCATGTGATAGGGTGTTTCCGGGAGGGAGGGAAACCGGGAAAGGGGATAACATTTGAAATGTAAATAAGGGAAATATCCAATAAAAAATTAATTATAAAGAAAAATAAGAGAGTTATTCAACATTTCAACCCGGAATACAGAGCTCCTACGAATAAGCAAAGAAAATGACAACTTTCTTGACAGGAGTAGAATAACTGTAGGGGAAAACCTCTGGGCACATCTGTGAGGGGATTTCTAGGTTTGGTTAATCAACGTGAGAGTGCCCACCCTAATGGTGGACTGAGCCACTGCATGGGCTGGAGGCCTGAGCTGGATAAAACCTGAACAGAGCAACCGTACCCTCTGCTTCCTGGCTGTACGCACATGTGGCCAGCTGAGTGAGCACCCCCACTCATTGCTCTGCTTCCTGCCTGTACGCATATGTGGCCAGCTGCCTCGCAGTCCTATATCCCCTTGGAATGTAATGTTTCCTCATTAAAATTTATGTTAAAATTATTTTCAAATATAAGCATTATAGTAAATCTTCTTTTCTGTGTGGAACTGAAAATTCTGGCAATTGCTCTGAATAACCCAGTTTGCATATTTTTTTTTTTTTTTTT
>NW_022196895.1:18204870-18207703 GCF_008632895.1 Mastomys coucha | reverse complement strand
GTCCTGTTGATATCCTAGCACATGGTAAAGACAATGTATGAGCGTAAGGTGGAACCTTCTCTGCAAAGTCCATGAGTGTTTTCCTTTCCTGTGAGAACTAGGCTCAAAATTTTCTTCTGCCTCTGCAGTCACCATGGCTGGAGGAGAGGGTGGGAACACGGCTGATGGTGGGGAGTGCTAGAGGCTCAGGTTACCTGGTCCCCCTGGATGGGACCTCAGAGTCTCTTGTTAAAGGGCCCAGTTTGCAGTTTTGCATAGGTGAGCAATAAGGCTGTGGGTTGGTTACTAGGTTAGTATCACTAGGACCCGGGCTGGTGAGATGGTTTAGTCAGTGAAGTGCTTGCTGTACAAGCATGCAGAGCAAAAGTTTAGTTCCCAGACTCATAAGAGAGGACGGATGGCATCATGCCACACTTGCAGCCCCAGAGTTAGAAAGACAGAGGCAGATGTTAGTGACTTCCAGGCCAATGGGAGATTTTGTGTTTAAAAGGGTTGGGGGGTGGGGAGTGAGCAGACAAGGAATGCAAAGAACTGAGGAACAATTACCAAGGTAGTCTCCGGAAGGCCTTTGCACATGTGCACACCCCTGCTTAACATAGAAGAAGCAGACCACGGATGTCTCCCAAGGCTAATGTGCTTCATGAAACGAGGTATATGATTAGCCCTGTATACAGTGAGCAACCTGCTACCCTGCGTGTGTGTTCTATTAATACTACTAAAAGGTAATTCTGAATATGTAACTAATTCTAGTCGAAAAAATGTCCAAAACCAAGTAGACATGAAGCCAGTTGTACTTGCCAATACTTTCACATCCACAAGCTTACAGAGCAACGGCTGGTGCTATAACTCATGCTAGACGGCTTGTCTAGCACATGTGAGGCCCTGGGTTCCACCCTCGGTGTTGTGAATTAATTAACTAATTAATTAATTAATAAAATCTAGCAACTCCAAGTTTTACACAGCACTTTAGACTCCTGGGAATTCAAGAAACCCCATCTAAGTGCACAGCACTGCTGGTCATATAATGTAATGAAAGAAACGCTTGGCTGGCTTCAATTCCTTTGGCTCCTGCTGCTGCTTTTAGAGAACGCAGAAGCATAGAAACAGGAAGAATTAAACAAATGTTCTTACTTAAAACAGTAAAATTATTGAGTCACACTTTGGTCAACTATCTTCCTTTAGCTGTAAAATCAGCATTCTGTTCTCATCGCAAACTGATTATTGCTAACAAACAAATGTCTGCTGCTGAAAAATCATTTCAGATTCAGAAAACGGTGTCTGAAAGGGATGTTAGCTCATTTCTTCATACTCCTACCTTTAGGACTTACTGTCTCATTATCCTTCCCTGGTAAAATTATGCCTCTGGAATTTTATTTTGATTGATATTAGGGGAGTGAATTGCCATAACATACCGAAGCACTGGATTTACTCCCTACTAACTGAATGCAAGTATGATACGCTCAATACATATTGCGGTCCTCGATCTTCAGCCATCTGCAGCTAAGCTGAGGAAGATCAGTTCATTCCAATGCATGTCTTAGGCTCTGCTCTGTGAAAGGCACTCTGGTACTCTGAGGTCCATAAGTACAAGGGACAATATCCATCCTCAAAGAGCTTGCGACCTCACAAAGACGTCATGCACATTCCTGCTGTACAAGTAAAGCTGGAAGCAAGGAGAGTTCAAGCTGAGAAAAGGAAAGGTTTCCTGAATAATTCCTAAACTATATCATAAATATTGAAAGTGGAAGCTCCAAGAAAATATTACAGAATAATTAATTACAAGGTTAAGAGTAATCAGGTGCCGGTGGTAAATGTTATGGTTAGCTAGACAGCAGAAAGAGAAGAACCTAGGTCTGAATTCAAAAGGTTATCTTTGTCTAAAGTGAGATTTGGGGAAGGCTTCCTTCCAGACGTAGCTGAATATAAAACAGAGAAAAGCATGGGATGAGGGGAACTGAACCACTTCAAACACTGGAGTCCTGGAGGGCTAGGGTTACACAGTTGAAACTTACTATTTTTAAATTATTTATTTATTTATTTTATGTATGTGAGTACACTGTCATATACATACATTCAGACATACCAGAAGAGGGCATCGGATCCCATTACAGGTTGTTGTGAGCCATGTAGTTGCTGGGAATTGAACTCAGGACCTCTGGAATAGCAGTCCATGTTCTTAACTACTGAACCATCTCTCTAGCCCTTGCTATTTTGTTTTTAAGAAAGTGTTTATGTAGTCCTTACAATGTGTCACTGTTCTCAGTACAACCTGCATTTTAATTATTATAATTCTCAAGGAATTCTAAGACATTCTGTCATGTTACGATTTGGTTTTGTTTTGGACAAGGAAACCAAATCACATGTTTTCCAGACTCAATATCTACTAGTAAAGGCAGACATTAAATTCAGGTACTTTTGGCCACTGAAGACACGTTTATAACTACACTGTCCTGGCAATTTTCTTTGTGTTACTGAGATTTCATTGTGTCGAAGAATACAGTGAGAAATAAGAGATTAAGTTATCAACAAGAGCAAAATGACAGCTATTTAAGTTTGGCATTCTGGGAGAATAATGTATTTTTTCTGTATTCAGTAAATCATTCATAACCTTTCATTTCTCAGACCAAGTAGTAAAATAATAACATTTGCTTCTTAGGTAGCACTCTTTGTAGTAATAACTGCAGCTCAAGTCATCATATACTAAGGCGAGCATACTTAAGTGACTAAAATGTATAAAACGTGATGTGGTCATTGAGTTAAAATATTAATTGATCATCACATTAATTCAGAAAACCCTCCCTCCAAAAGATAGATTTATATATATATATATATA
>NW_022196895.1:18204278-18204860 GCF_008632895.1 Mastomys coucha | reverse complement strand
ATATATATATATATATATATAAAACTCACCTTCATTTATATTATAGTCAACTTCTGGAAGCCGAAGATAAAGGGAACCATCATAAAAGCAATTCCACAGAATACAAAATTAAAAACTAATTTTAACACTACATCAGAAGCACTGAGGGCCAGAAGACATGAGAGTGTCTCTAACAAGCAGATCAACAAGAAGAAGGCAAGAAGTCCTCCAAAAACTCTCTAACAAAAAGCATCCTTCAAAGGTGATACACTAAAGGAAAGATGCTCACATTGCTTGTCAACAGTCCATATTCAACAGCTCTAATAGAGGGACCCTCAAATGGCCTGCATGTGACAATTTTCTTTATCTAATTTCCCCAATTCTTGGAAGTGTTTAAGTGGGTGATTCTTAACAGTAGTTATGCAATCTTAAAGGTACAGAGATATGTGTCTTTCCTGAAATCATGTACACATTTTCTGCTATAGTGGTCTAAAAGTTGGGCAAACCCCAACAAGTAATTTTGAAAACAACCAGAAAGACCAAAAGGTAGACATTTCATTCCTTCTTAAAAGGGGGAATTAAATACCCACGGGAGGAGTTGCC